>NC_092520.1:45679500-45980500 GCF_037038585.1 Patagioenas fasciata | reverse complement strand
ATGTAACTCCTGTTCTGGTTCAATCATAGTATCTTACTATCCCCTCTCAAGCTTTCACGTACCCATGCTTGACCCATAATTCTCTAAACTTTTAACTGCCTAAGTACTGATAGCACTTCGTTTCTTCTCTGCTTCAAACCTTTTATGTTCTTGATACTTCTAGATTCCTTCTATTATTTCCACCCTTGTTTAAAAGAAAGTTACCAAAACCAATGGTTTTATTACTAGGTCTGGCTGGTTCTTTTCAAGTTGTTGCTCTTCAAAGGGTCACCCTGTAAAATGAAACAAGAAACCTGAAAAGATCTGCTGAGGCCATTAGCTTCTAGTTTGGCTTTAACACTGATTTTGAGACGATTTCTTTTAAGATTATTACTCAAAGTTATATCCATCTATTACTTAAGTTTGAATTGTTTTTTCACATGTATCTTTCTTCACAGAGAATGTTACTGTGTTGAGGTATTTTTCCAGTACCTTCTCTTTTTATAATAGTCTTGGTAATGAAAGATGCTGCCTGTTTACATTGTAGACGTGTTTTGGTTCTGTAATTTGACTTTTAAGGCTCTTACCTATTTCTCACATTTTGCAATTAGCATCTGCAACAGTATAGCATGCATAGGCTATTTCCTCTCTGGGAGCTTTTACTTGCACCCCTCAAACATTAAACCCTTCTGTATTCACCATTCCTGGAAACGTACCCCTACAGACACTACTAGGATACAAAATTACAGAATTGTGCTCTAAACACAAGGTGTGATCAGATAACAGTGTGAAATTATGTGCCTGAAAATTTCCACATATAGAATCATAGAATCATTTAGATTGTAAAAGACCTCTAAGATCATCAAGTCTAACTGTAATGTATAAGAAGATACAAATGTTGAGAAAGTAAAAATTTGCGCCATGAAGCAACTGCAAGTGTTGTTTATTGCAGAGATAAACTGTAGTTACTTTTTGACTGATATATCCCCTTGTATGTTTTTTTTTAAACTTAGTCTTTGTTTGCTTGTAGATGCTGGACTGGAAGTGAAAGTAAAAGATCCTCCAAAGGGAATGATACCTCCTGGAACTCAACTTATTAAACCAAAAGCAGAACCTCAGCCAAACAAGGTTTGCAGAACTAAAACAAACAAACAAACAAAAAAAACCCACCAACAACAAAATAGTTATATTTGGGTGGGATTTTGTTGTTGTTTAATACATACTTTATCATGTTATAGTGGTGTGGGAATTAGGGATATTTTCTAATTGCTCTGAGGTGCTGAATGAAATTAATATACTGGATAAAATGAAAGGTACTAACACTTTTTTTTTTTTTCTGTCATTAATAAAACTGTTAGCCACTTTACAGGAGCTGCCTTAGTCTTGCCTTGTCACACAAACATTGTGCAACTATTATGAAAGCCACAGACTGCATTCTGCACTTTTATTAGTTCTTTTACTTTGATACTATACTACAAAATAATTTGTACAAAGGGCTTTACAAAGATTTCATTTGTTTTATGATAAGGATGTTCAGTCAATACAAAATCCCAAATTAATTTCTTTAGTGATATGTTCTTTTCTTAGAATATCATGATTTTATTTTAAAAATCATTTTAAAAATCCTTTCTGAAGCTTTTGATTTCCCCATTTCACCTTATCATTCTATCCTGAAGGACTAAAGTAGACAAAAATCGTAGAGGAAAGCTGAAAGATGGTGTCACAGTGCTGTAAGGAAAATGCCCAGATGAGGGAACCATCTTCCAATTTCCCTTACATGAGCAGGAAGGGATATTAAACAAGGCACTGAACCTTTTTTTTTTGTGGAATAAACCTATATTAGACGATGTGGAATCCTGAAATAACACAAAGTTGTTATGCTTCCCTCTCTCATTACAACTGCAAAGGCAGCTAAGAAATACATGGTTACAAAATGGATCAGGTGTTTTCTGACTTATTACCTAGGCAGTGCATCCTGATTTGTTTTCCACCTTTCTGAATAATCTCAAGACAGTAACCTCATTGTACGTTTCCCCAGTCTGTAATAAATGCATCCAGTGCCTGCTTCTTCTACTAACAAGATTCTTTTCCCTTACATCCACACCTCAAAATAACAAAAATAAATTTACCTTTAGTTTCCACAGAATCTTTTATCCCTCATTGCCTTTTTTTTCCCCCAAAAAAAAAATACTTGTAGGCTTCCTCCCTTCTCTTGGAAGGACTTCCTGGCTACTCCATTATCTTAGTTAAAACTCCTAGATCCTACCGGACGAGATTGATCTCACAGAACTTAATGACATCTCTGGCCAAGCTGATCATCATATGTTTTGTTTGCTGTCACCAAAGTGAGACACACATCCCCATCTAAATTGAGATAAATTGCTGGATAAATGTGCTGTCTTTCTTTTCAGTTATTAAAATGGGAATTGAGGTGACTGGTTCATACATAATTGCTACATTTTGTCAAGTAACAATCTTCATGACAGCTAAAAGTACTTGACAAAAGTTAGACCACTGGTGTTCTGAGGCATTAGCTAGTATTTAATCATCTCCCTGTGTTGTGCTGCTTGCATGTCTTGCTTCTTGCTCCAAGTTGTAGTCTCTGTGAAAGAGGAGCCATTTTTCTGTAGAGCCTGTTGCAAAAATAAACTAGACCTTTCATGATAGATAATTTTTTTTTAGTCTTCTTTCTTCTGTGCCATAAGAAATCCCATAACAAGACAGTTTAGAGTAATTCTTTGTGTATGAACAACAGTATTATAAATAATACAGAAAGGTAATTATTGCACTGTGCTCAATGCTTCTGAAACCAAGAAAGCCAATTAGACATGTATCAGTCAGAGACAGTCCAATACACCAAATCATGTCTAGCTGAGAAAAAGGGATTAGTTGAGCTCTAAGCACTGCTTTCTCTTCTTTGGCAGCCCTGAATTTCAGATAGTTATAGCCAAAGGATACTAAGGGTGCATACTCAGTGGTGATCTGTTCTCAAGTAGAAACACCAAAGTATTTTCACTGAGACAGTGGAACATCTCAATTTTGTAGTCAAACCTTACTTGAATCACAAGGTGAAAATGGATATTATATTATGATTTTTGTATTGGATACTATATATTGATTTATATATTATTGTTTTGTTCTCTGTTATTTGAAGTCAGATGAAAATCTGATTTTTCCCATCCATCCAAGTTGATAAAGGAGATTATTGATAGTGATCTGTATTCAGCCTCATTGGCTGTGAAACTCTGATTAATGTGCAGGAAATACTATTCCACATCCTGTTGAGGGACACATTATCTTTCAAGCTAGATAATGTAATTCAAGGTAGTTGAAACCAACTAGAAGAAAGCAATCCTAATTTAGCTGCATTAGAAGGGGCAAGACTGGTTCTAGAATGACTGGTCACTAACATGTTTTGACTGTTTCTACTGTCCTCATGTGACTGAACAAGTAGCTAGTAGCAATTGCAAAAAAAAACCAAACCAAACAAAAAAAAATAAAACACACCACCAAACCCAAGAGCTCTGGACAGGGGGTGGTTTTTTGCATCCCCTTATGTGTTAACCTTCTTGTCAAGGTTGCTTTATCCTGTACAACGCACTTTTCTGTGCTGAGAGGTGTACCTATTTTCAGATTCACTGAATAAGAAGGCACAACAGCAAAGCTCTTGAGAACTGCTGTGCACTGTAAGGGAGATGTACAGGCTGGTGAGGCTGCATCTGGAGTACTGTGCCTGGTTCTGGGCTCCCCAGTTTAAGGAGGACAAGGAACTACTCAAGGGAGTCCAGTGGAGAGCTTACAAAGATGATTAGGGATCTGGAGCATCTTTCTTATGAGGAGAGACTGAGAGAGCTGGGTCTGTTCAGCCTGGAGAAGAGAAGGCTGAGAGGGGATCTTATCAAGTCTTATAAATATCTCAAGGGTGGGTGCCAAGAAGATGGGACCAGACTCTTTTCTGTGGTGTCCATTGACAGGATGAGGGACAACAGGCACAGACTGAAGCACAGGAAGTTCCATCTAAACATGAGGAGAAACATCTGTACTATGAGGGTTCGGCAGCACTGGAACAGACTGCCCAGAGAGGTTGTGGAGTCTCCTTCTCTGGAGGCATTCAAAACTTGCCTGGAGACATTTCTGTGTGATCTGCTCTCGGTGAACCTGCTTTAGCAGATGGGTTGGACTAGGTGATCTCCAGAGGTCCCTTCCAACCCCAACCATTCTGTGATTTTTATTGTTATTAATTGCTGTGCATTTCTGCACTAGTCACTTCTGGTCGGGGTCCAGTTTGTGTATGCTCCATGGAAGAACTGACTCTGGGGGTGTTACAAGACAGTTACTGAACCATTGTGCCATCAAGAAATATTCCAAACAAAGAGGTGCTGTATCAGAAAGAAGACTCAGACAATTAAGCTTTTTGTGATGATCAGAAATGAGCATAAGATAATTTTTCATCTCTTTTTTTAGTGTATTGTCTGGCAGTGGATCTGATTCCTAAACAGTTTGTGGTTACAGCTTGAAGTTTTCTATTAACTAGTTAGCTGCTGCAAAGGGGAAGAATGCTTTTTCCAGGCCTGTGTGTATTCACATCTTGAGTGTGAGTTCTTCCTCCTGTAAATTCAAGTTGTTAATCCAAGTTCTAGCAAACTGATCTGAAATAACATTTTGAGGGTTACGGTGCAGGGATCCCTAATTTGCAAGGCTTTGTTTATAGACCTGTCTATGTTGGGAATGCTGTCAGCAGTCATTCAGCCATATATATTTACAAGGACCTTGGAAGTTTTAGTTTTGCCTGTTGAGGAAAATCTCAATCCTAGGAGTAACAGGATTGCTAGTAAGCAAAACCTTGCACATTTTGGAGTAAGTTGCATTTGATTCTTTACATGGTTCCATGGTGATTTTTTTGGTTGTTTGCCTTTTTAGTAGCCCTAAAATAAATAATTTTTTGGGAAAAAAAAAAAATCATGCACTTTGCTGTCACCTTTCGTTACTTTTTCTTTTTTTTTTTTTCCATATCATTCTGTGCTTTATGTTAAGTCCATACTTCAGTTGGTACTTTTTTCAGTGTTACGTGTGGAGTTTGAAAATATGCTTCCAAGAAAAATATTTTATACCGTATGCATAGAATATATGCACTTCTTAAAATCTGAAACCAAATGGATGGCATAAGTTTGTTCACTATGGGACAGGTGCCTGATAATGTGTTTGAACAGTGAAAAAAAATGATACTGAGTAAAAACTGTGAGATCTTGGGGGCTGTGGTGAATTAAACTAGTAACAAGGAGCATCTGATCTAACATTCCTGTGAAAAAGGGAGAAACTATTGAAATAGCTAGTTGAAAAAATAAAATGAAGAAGTAGAAAGATCTGTTCTTTTTCTATTTTGAAATGGCTATTTAAACTCTTTAGCTAAAGAAAATACCCAAATTTTGGGCAAAAAGCTGACTAAACAGAATGGTATGGTAGTGCAAATGAGAACTGGTAATCCCAGGTTGATTAGTTCCTGGAAATACTGACTTTGAAAAGGCAAAACCCCTGAAACTTGCAAGAATGAATAAAATGGGGTGGGGGGGGGGTTGCAGTTAAAAGAATCCGAAGTTTCTACTGAATATCATGTGGTATAACAGTTGTTTCCAAGACTGAATCAATGCACTTTTTTGAACCTTAATATTTTATTGGTTATAGTAAAAAAGTGGAATTATACACAGCAGCCATGGGAAACTAGCAACAAACTGTAACTCTGAGACTGCCATCTTGTCACTAGCATTTCAAAATCTGTTAAACCTATTTCTTTTTACTCTTTGAGAGCTCTGTTCCAATTTTTTCTTCCTTACTGTCTTCCTTTGCTTCTCTTAGGTTCGCAAATTTGTGGCCAAGGACAGTGCAGGGCTTCGTATCCGTAGCCACCCTTCCCTTCAAAGTGAGCAAATAGGCATAGTGAAAGTCAATGGATCCATCACTTTCATTGACGAGGTAATTAATTAGACATTTCTGTTGAAAATTGGGCTAAGATGTAAAGTTAATTAATGCAAATAATGTTTTTTTATGTTTAGGTGTTGACATACACAACTTAAGAACATAAGAGTTTAAGTAGCAAAAATCTAAATGTTTACTAACTTAGCTTTTCAAGCTGTCATTTCCTTTTAATTTACTTACTTGAAAACCTGTGTAACAAACTTTTTGAGACTGATAATGAGGAAATGAAATTCCTAGAATTGATCTCACAGTAGTGTCTCTGAGGATTTAGCTGTTCATGACTTACTAGTTCAACACTACACAAATTCAGATGTAGGTGTCGTTTTCATTACATTTTACACTTTTGAAAGATCACTAGTGTGATAGACTGCTATGCATGTATTTTTCTTAGAATATAACTTCATACACAAGGAATATCTTTGCAATCTAAGTTATATCAGCAGTGGAAAAATGGCAAGTGGGGAATTTATGAAGGCTTGGCTTGCTTTCCTCTTCTCTCTCAAAGCTACTCTTATTACCACATGATCTGATTTAAATTTATCTTTGTACTTTGCCCTCTAAAAAGATATGCCTCCCATTGCTTTGAAATTCTGATTTTGTCGATATTCCTCTTTGCCTCTTCTTACATTCTGTCAGTGTAGTGAAGATGATGACTTCCTTGCTACTGTTTGAACACTGTTAATCCTTACTAGCTACGGAACAGTTACAGGAGGGCATGGCTCGTTTTTGTTGCTTGTTTCCCATAGATCCATAATGATGATGGTGTTTGGCTGAGGCTGAATGATGAGACAATAAAGAAGTATGTTCCTAACATGAATGGTTACACCGAAGCCTGGTGTCTCTCTTTTAACCAACATCTTGGCAAGAGCCTTCTGGTACCTGTTGACGTAAGTAAAAGGTGCCTTTGAAAAATATCCAAAAGTACACTCTATCCTCATTACAAGACTTTCTTTAATTAAGGCTGCAAATGAGTACTGAGGTAAACAATGTTGTAATTACTAAATATTATATGTGTTTGCATTTTTGAGGGCTATTGTGTAATGAGGGTGGAGTGTAGAAAGGTGTGAGGCTTTTTATGTTGAAGCCTCCTCTCCTAGAAAAGAAAAAAAAGTGCAAGGACTGCTATAACAGAAGTATAATCATCTAAGATTGTTGTCTGCACCAGGTGTTTCTGATGCAAAATGTCATTGTCTGTAAACCGATCCACTGATGCTATGATTTCAGAAGAGGCTTACACCCTGCAGTGAATCAATGTAATTGAAGGATTTTTAAAAACTCAAAGTTCTTCAGGCTCTATTGGGTTTTGTGTATAATTTTGCGAGCTTTACACCTGAGTCCTTCGTATCTATTTGTTTGCTAATCAAAGAATACCAGAGCATCAAGACTGAGTAAAAAATGGAATTTCTAATAAGAGTAAGCATAATTTATCTGGATAAGTTTAATGGTGATCAGCATCAGTACAATTCAAATGTTATAGTTTTTCTGGAAACAAGATACAGTTTGATTTTTAGTTTTGTTTGTTTAAAGAAAAAAAAAAGGAGAGAAAAAATATATTAGTCAAACCAATGTTTCTCAAAAATGTTATGAAAATGCAGGCCTTTCTGGCTCGTCTGTTTTTCTGCATTCCTCAGCATGGACAGTACCTTGATTTCTTCAGGGCAAAATGTGAGAACCAGATCTGATTGCAGAAACAGCTGTTTAGATTGGATTTGTCTTCTTACATGAGTGACCTGTTGCTGCAGTTGGAGACAGCTCACAAATATTTGGCCAAATTAAACACCTGCAGCCAGCAATGTCATCTTGTTTATTTTTCAAGTCATAAAAGAACTGAGATATTCCCAGTTCCAGTGAAACTGGGTTGTTTGGTAGGAGGCAAATCTGGCAGTTCAGAAATCCCCTGTTCTGACAAACTGCACTGTATGATGTGACCAAACCTCCTTCCTGTTCAGCTTCTTGTCTGCAAATTATTTGTTGACATAATTCTATTTGGTGATTTCTTTCAGTAAAATTCTTATTTTTGGAATTACTTCAATATCTCATTTGGGAAGCAAATTATTTTTGTACTCAGCCATCGGTCACTCAAACACTGTGATGACAAGCATATTTGTCTATTTTGTTGTAGAATATATGAAAAAGTGGAAAAAAGATTTGCTTAAAATCTTGCTTGTATTTTTTGCCTTAGAAATTAATATTCAGTAGAACATGACTATATTATATTTTCACAAGACATAACACTTGTATGCAGCAGTTGAATTTTACCTGTTCACCCATGGTAAAAGTAAATTCACCTTGACTAAGTAGTTAACTTCAGGAAATAGTATTAAGTCTGGATGGGTATTATGTTAGATTTTTGTTTTGCTTCTTAGTTTAACTGGTTTTAATACTTTTTTGCTTGCCGAAAGGAACAGTTTTAATCTCAGCTGTCATGTACGTCAAGAACTTACTGGTTGGTTTATCTCAAATGGCTCTAGTACACACTTAGTTCTAGAGAATAACACACACTCTGCTCCCTGGGAGAAACCTGAAAGGAAATGGTTGTCATAAATAAGTAAACACTCAGTCTTGATAATGTAATCTTGATAATTAAAATTTGAATACATAGGCTGGGTACAATGGAACGTGAAAAACCACATATAATTATCATACATTTCTCTCTCTGCTTCTGTGAAGTTCAGATAAAATATTATCTTTTTCTTTTCATAAATAGTGCTGTGAATTAGTTTTGATCACATTTAGACTATTTGGAGCTGGTAGATATGCCTAGTTTTCTTTTAACTAACCAGTTACATTACGTCTTCAATGACACAAGGTAAAAGTCACATGCTTTCTTAGCTTTGAATTAGTAAGCAGCCAACATAGCAAAAGTCTTACAAAAGCAACTATTATAACCATATAGCTCTGTATAATAAGATAAGTGTTGTGAGTGAGTTTCAAGTTGAAGGTTTCTTTGTGTCTCTCTTGCATTTTCAAATTTTTGAAAGGACTTAGCATGTCCTGAAAATATTTAATTTCATTATAGCCTTATTTAAGCATTAAGATTTGTTGGTTAGATTCATAATAAAAAGAGGAAAAAAAAATGTTCGCTAACATTTTCTTCCTTAAAGGCCACAAAACAAAAGTCGAGGTTCACTGGCTTACTTTTGAATGCCTTGGTCTTTACTGCATGCTATTTTAGTGTTACACATTACACAACTTGATTAAATTTTACAAACTCTATTGTAAGCTCCTGAATTTTGTAGCTTGTCTTAATTTTTTTTCCTGCTAAAGCCTGATGACATAAAGTGATACTGCTTTCTTGATAGAAAGTTTTGAAATAAAATCTCTTTTAAGGTGATAACTAAGTTGAGAATATGCACGAATACACCTTGTATCTGAATTGTCCAAGAACTGTATTTGTAAGTTGTGAGACTTGATCACTGCAGTCCTCTAGAGGTGAATAACTCATGTGGCAAAAGATGTTCCATTAAGTAATAAATGCCAAAGGTTCTGTAGATTAAATCGTGAAATACTCCACATCTGCTCATCCTTTTGTATTGATTTGGATAACTGAATGACACGATAAGCAGAATATAGTAAAATAATCTGTTTATACACAAGATTTTTAGAATCCAAAGCTATTCTACCAGTGCTGGTTTCAGAAGAATAGAGCAGACTGGAAAAAGTCTCTTATGTGACTGAAAACACAAATGGAAAACCAAATGGCTGAAAGAGTCATTGTATTCCCTGTTCAAATGAATGTCACATTACTTTTATTTGAATCGATTTTTTTTTCAACTCATGAGTATGCAGGCTTGGCAACTCTAACATTACCCTGTCACATTTAAACATACAAGCTTTTTCTAGTCATCCTTGAAGTCAATAAAATCTCTCGGTACATTTTGTAAAATATACTTTGGAGATGATTTTTATAAAGAGAGGTTGAATTTTCTATGTTATCACTGTATTAATAGAACAGTGAACAAAGAAAAATCAGAATATTTCAGCAGTGTTAATTTCAGCCTCTTACCCTCCTTGCGTATATACCGTATTTACATTTTATGTTTCTTTGTAGCCATTACTATATATTTTAAGATAAAGCAAATATTGAGTATCTTAGATCTCCTAAATATACTGTTTCTGTATATTTTGATCAAAGCTTTTATATTTGAAGAGAAATGATCATAGGAAAGCAGAGATTCATTGTAGTTGCAAAACTAGTTGTTTGAGCTGTGATCATTTATCTTCTTAAGAAAAGCTGTATAGTGAAATCCTTTCATGAGGAGCTGCTATGTAGCCATTGATCTGAAATTGAGCATCCGATCCATTGTAGGTAGTATGATCATGGGACTATCAGTTTAATAGATGGTGATTTTGGAGAACAGTATAAGTCTTAATAGGTTATGATTTTGGATAAGCTGCTTCCTTCCTGGTTGTTACTTTTCTTTCTGTCTTGTGACATGAGGAGCAGCTGAGGGAACTGGGGCTGTTTAACCTGGAGAAAAGGAGGCTGAGGGGAGACCTGGTCGTTGTCTACAACTGCCTGAAAGGAGGTTGTAGCATGGAGGGTGTTGGTCTCCTCTCCCAAGTAACAAGTGATAGGATGTAAGGAAATGGCCTCAAGTTGCACCAGGGAAGGTTTAGATTGGATATTAGGAAAAAATTATTCACGGAAAGGGTTGTCAGGCATTGGAACAGGCTGCCCAGGGAAGTGGTGGAGTCACCATCCCTGGAGGTGTTTAAAAGATGTGTAGATGAGGTTCTTAGGGCAGTGATCTATTAATCTAAACTGACATATAGTGTGGTAACAGCCAGGAATCTCTGAAGCTCCCAGAGCAAAGGAGAGCTTCTAGTTTGGTCTTCTCAGTGTTGCTAAGCCAGTATGATCCCACTTCACTGCTGTTGGTTTCTCTTGCATGTTTTATACATACAGCTTTATAAGATACAAAAATAATCTTTGAGATATACTTGAGTATTTTAGATATGGATACTCCATGTTTCTCTGTACAATAGATGTCCATCACAAAATATGAGATATGCTGCAAAGTCATATAATTAGTCTGTTTAACTACACTGGATGCCAATGAAATACACCCTTATTAAGCAAATGTAGGCTTTTTGTAGTTGTCATAGTTTTATGTTGGATTGTAAAGCCTTTACTCTGCCAGTCTGCCTATCTAACACCCTCCTCACCTTCCTCAAGGCCCCAAAACATATATCACTAGTTCATTGGTACCTCTTTTAATTTTGGGTAGAGGTACTAAATTCTGAAGAAATGCTGATGTTTGTCAATGTCTCTGTTTTTTGTCAAAATTGCAAATTGTTTGTATTGCTGAAGCTTGATGTAAGCCAAAGGTTTGCGAACTGTGTGTATTTGCTTCTATCATGAGATAAACCGTGGGTTTACTTACTTTTACCATGTAAATGTTTTTTCGAAGAATACAGAGGAGTCATGCCAAGGATGTTATATGCTTGTTTCTGCTTGAAGAGCTTAATTCTCTTTTCTTTAATATGACTGCTGTCCAGGGACTTCATTTTGTTCCCTTATCAGGACAGGGTAGGAAATAAGATTTTGATACCTCTGTTCATATAGATAAAACGGTGGCTCTGCCGAAGGGATTCTGTCATAAATACTGATTATTAATGCTACTACCTATGTACTATTAATTCTTTCATTTGACAGGAACAGTAAAAATTTCTTTTAAATGAGTAGAAACCAGTTAATGGAGAAAAGATGGCATTTTTTTCTATGTTTTGCAGTGTTTAAAAAATGTTATCCCTAGCTGTTTTGTGGGAGGGAAAAATACACAGAACAGCAGCACTGATTTCTGGAGTACAGGCAATTGCTTATAAAATTAGTGAACTCTCTCTGGCAGCTCTGTTTGGTTTATGATGATTCATAATAAACAAGAAATGCGTTGTATATTTTATAAAACTGATGAAATCTTAGCACTCCTTCTCCTTACAGCACTTTGAAATTTTTGGCTCTGGCAAAGGGTGCGATTTTGCTGTGCAAACTGGTGAAATGATTCTGTGCAAGTGAATTGCTTTCAACAATAGCGAGCTTAGCCCTTCTCAGTCTTTTCAGTTCTGACTTGGTGACTAAAAGTCCATGTGCAGTTTTCCTGCAATAACTGAAATTATCTTTCAGAACAGCAGACTCCCTTGCTATAAAGCTGTGGTTTGTGGTGGGACCAACTACTGTTTCATTGTAACAGAAATGTGGGATTTTTCTCTGCAGGAAGTCTCAAGATTTATAAGAAATGTCTGGCTCTAAATTTCAGTAAATGGCATGACACACTACATCCATTTTGAGCTTTTGACATACTAAACTGTTTTTGTTTCATGGATGATTTGCCATGGTGAGCAATGCACTCAGGTGGCTTGATCAGGAAAACAAAACTTTCCCATTTTGTAAAACATTCTACCAATCAATTTACTTGTGGAGAAAGTTTGCATTATAGTACCTTGAGCTTCTTCCTCCAATGTTTCTTTGTTCCCATTTCCTTGTTGATATGTCTTTTTTTTTTTTTTTTTAAACTTTGTTGCTCAGAATGTCTTTAATGCTAGCCAAGGAGTAAGGGATTTGGACTTTTTTTCATGGACTTCCAAAGCTTTACCCCCTAAGGTGAGTTAAATGACAGGAACAGTCACACTGTATCTCATGTTTTCAGATTGTACCTTATGACTCAACTTCACATTAAGTATGCTTTGGCGTCTGTTTTACTTTGAATTATTTTTACAGATTTGCATACAATGCTGTATCTGTGTCTCTTTCTTTAGGAAGAGAGGAAAAAAAAGCAACAAACAGACCAGATAATTACATTTTCATTAACTCATAAATAGCACTCTTCTTTTTAACGAACCAAATTAGAATTTCAGAGATGTGACCTAGTGACATAATAAAGGCCTTTCACTCTCTTTTTGATGAAGAATGTACTCGTAAATTTTCTGTTACTAGAGGGTACACAGTAAATTGCAACATCTAATAAGATGATAGTTGCGTAGGTAAAGCCAAAATATATAATTAATACTCAGCCTATTCTTAATCTTTTTTTAAAAAAAAAATATAAAATTATAGGAACAGGTTATGTACGATCAAGCAGTTAAAATTATCTACAAAAGTACCTGTCTAAATCTCTTTGCAGCCCTGTATTGATTTTGTGATTATTTTTTTATGAACTTTGTAATGAGGATGTCTTAGAAATTTTAAAACTTGGTTTTCAGTGAATCTTTTTCCCCAAAATAGCAAACTTTGTTATTGTAATATGAAGACCTAGATAGTATTTAAACTGTTTTTAAATCCTACAGATTTCTCTTTCCCTTGAACCAGTTTACCTCAGCTTCTGTTAACTTGCTGTGGAAGGTACCTATTTGCAGAACAAATTCATTTTTGTATAAAGGCTTCTCAAAAAGACTGCTGTATTATTCTGGACATAGTGCACAGATTTCAATAAGAAAAAGCTGAAAATATGATAATTCAAGAGATCAGAGGAAACTGCATTAATTAAAAGGGAATTAACACAGTAGAAGAAGTTTGGTTTAAAAATGATAAAAGAAGGCATTCTTTTACACAGCAGGAAGTGAACTCTTTGAAGGTGTTGTTACAGGAGATGGTGGAGGCAAAAAGCATCAGCATATTCAGAAGAAGTTAAACAAATGTATAGAAATCAGATTCATAAATTAAACAAAATAGGATACACTCTTTAACATCCATAATAAAAAGATTTTAAATGCTGTTTGTATATGAGGGACAGACCACTAGTAAAGACTTGTATGTATGTTACTTCTAAATGGCATCTCCTGCTGCCATTTTGCTGAAGACAATATATTGGACCAAGTGAACCACTGGCTTCATCCCACAAGATATTACTTAGTTCTTAAATTTCAGGTCCTCTTTTAAAAGCACCTGTGACTTGCATTATAAACCTCATAAAGCTCGCTCCTCCTTCTCACTTGCTTTTTTCTGATATGAATGTGCACTGCGTTACTTCTCGCCCTCATATTTTCTGTACAGTAGCCTTTCTATTAAGTTATGGCTGGCTGAAAATTCTATACTAATATTTTTCCTTTAGAAACTACCAATTTTTCTTGGTAGGAAACTCAAAAAGTTTTTTCTCATTTCAGATTTGGGTATATATTTCATCTGTAACTGGAACCAGGTGAAATAAATTTGCAGGCTGTTCATATTGTCATAATGGAAGTAATAAATATGCACTAATATTTATATGTGCGTTTATGAATCTATGGTGTTGCTGTTACTCTTTGTCATAATTTTACCTCTAAACTAACAACATATTCTAAATGTGAAATGAAAAAAGAAAGACATCATTTGGAAAGAGATCATATTCAAATTCCCTTTTACATAGCCCCAGGCTTTTTCACAATTTCAGCAGGAGGAATGAGTGTTTATCTTGATAAATGTCAGTATGAAACAAAGTTTAGTGACAGTGGTTACAGTAAATAATACGTCTCCAGTTGTAGATATGAGATATCCCTTTTATATAAATGGTTTCTGTTTATACTACTTTTGTTTCAAGACTGTTACGGTGCAATTTAGTAGTAGTTAGTTGTTTATTCTTACCAATGTAACTAGTATCTCTTTTAGCTCTGAAATGTAGCTATTATAGCCTTGAAATAAGTATTTATTCTCTGAAGAGTTCAAAGGTATTATTAATAGGTTTTATTCTGTTCTGTTTTGCCTTTTTCTTAAATTTCTCAGGAATCTAGGTCTAATACTGATGAGTTTTTCAAAGACCTAAATTCACACTGCCCGCAGGAAGCAGTGATGCAAGAACACGATGCCCCGTTCCTTCGAGGTGGACCTGGAGTGTACAAGGTAGTGAAGACTGGCCCATCAGGTCACAACATCAGAAGCTGCCCAAACCTTAGAGGTATCCCAATTGGAATGTTAGTTCTGGGAAACAAAGTCAAGGCAGTGGGCGAGGTATGGATCCTTGTAGCTTTGGTTCATGTCTTCATAGATACCGGTATATAACAGTAGTAAACTCAACAAAAGAATCTGCCCCTGTACAGGTTTGCTTTTCCAACCCTCATGATGAACACTAACCTTTGAACTTGATTTATATTATAAATACTAATTCAATTGTATCTTTTGCCTTTTAGATGTGTGCATTGATTGCAATAATGTTAAAATTGTACTGCAGTTACCTGTGCTTGCTTATATATTTCTGTTACAGTATACCTTATAAAATGATGTTTCTTGTTTTACTTTTTTGTCATATTCTTTGGAAGAATTTGGTTTCATTGAAAAGGACCCAACGAATTAACAAATTATTCTCTTTCTCTGTATTGAGTGTATTCGTTTGTTCAGTTGCTAAACTGTTGTTACTGTTTACAGTTGTCCAGCTGTGGTATTTGATGGTTAAGAAGGGCTTAAGGATGAAGTGTGTCATGCTATTTCCTAAATATATTGTCAAGAACAAAATTAGTACTTGTACAAACTTTTCATATAGAACTTGGTATTCTAATTCTACTGTTGCAGCCAACAATAGCAAGGCGTATTTTGGTGAATACCTCCTTCAGGTTTTTATTTAGGTTTGTTTGGATGTTCTAAAGTTGTGGTGTTGGTGTTTTGCTTCTTCTGAACTTAAATGGGTCTAATATTTTTTAAATACTTCTAACCATGAGTGTGCCATAAATAGATTTGGTCCTTCAATCTGCCTCAGCCTGTGGCCTTAATTTAAGAAACTTTTTTTTCAACATTTGCTTTGCAATATAAAGATTGAAATCAGTGTGTTTTAAAATGAGTGTGTTTTTCAGATGCTGTAATGAGTTGCTGAAGCAAGCTACTGAATAATCTGAAAAGTCAATATATTGTGCTTTCTTATGTGTGTGCATCAGGTGACTAATTCAGAAGGTACGTGGGTGCAGATGGATAAGAACAGCATGGTAGAGTTCTGTGAAAGTGATGAAGGCGAGGCGTGGTCATTAGCTAGAGACAGAGGTGGAAACCAGTACCTGCGACACGAAGATGGCAAGTGGTTGTTTTGTTTTGGTTTTTAAATTAACTTAGAAAAAAATAAGCAATCTAAAGAAGGAACTGAGTTTTAAATAGGTATACCATTAATTTACTTTTTCGTTTGAGTTACTTTATGCAGTTGGACTTCGAAGTTGTTTACAGACATTCTTTAAATGTTTTTTAAAAGAACAGTTAAAATATTTCCCCATGTTTTCTTCTCTATCAGTTTGATAATTTTAACTGGTCTTCTTTTAGCTGTGGGGTTCATTTTTGCATAAGTATTTGTGCATTTTTGTTGGCTTTCTTTGATCTATTTTGTGTCTCTCTGAAAAGCCAAGCAGAATGAGTTATTTATGTCCCTTTTGATTTCGTTAAGGTTGTTAGTTCTGTCACAGAGCGTCCTGATAAAAGCCTGTTAACATGGTTTTTAACACTGTATTTAAAATTAACGTCAAATTAGCTAATTACCCTAGTTAGCAAACTATGATTGCATTCTCTTGAAATGCAGAATTTCTATCCTGATAATTCATGTTCAGATTGGCTAAGACCTAGAAATAATAGAAGAAAACATAAGTAAAATGTTAGAACACAAAGTTTTTTATTGCTTCCACCCCACTGTCAGTCATCCTTTCTGTTGACCTCCATCCAAACAGACTATCATGACTGATCTAAAATATCTTAATTTTACCCTGAATGCTTCATATGTGTACCTTGAGGTATTCTGAAACTGTTATTTCCTTCACAGATAGTCCCAGCTCACCTGAAGGAGCTCTCCTGTGCCTCAACATGCCTGGTTTTATTATTTTCTAGAAAAAGTCTGTAATTTTATATGTAGAGTGAAGATAGAGGTCTCTTGTCCATCTAGCTAAAGCCGTTCAAATAGTTATCAGTGCAATTACTGAGCTATTTCAAGGTATTCTGTGTCCCTAGTCCATCTCAGCACCAAGTAAAACTAATGCACTTAAACCGCATCTGATTTATTTAAACCAATTACTTTTATTTGCCATGAAATGAATTAGGCATACTCTTTGTCATCAGTTTCAATGCTTTTGCTAGAGGGAAACAATTAGGATTTGGAGGAGCTCCAACTAGATCTGCATCTGTCTACATTTTTATCCATAAATAATACAGTCTTTCAGAATGCTTTTGTATTTTCATTATTTAATAAAATGATACTGAAATTCTCAGAAACAAGTAGGTTTTCTGTCAGAGACAAGTCAGACTGAATGCCCAAGTCTGTAGGCAGGTATGCAGATACTTTAGCTGAAACACTACGGCAAGATCTAGAGTTACTTCAAATTGAGAAAATTATAGATCTTTTATTTGTTAAACAGTTTCCATTTCCAACCTTCTCCCTGATAATTATTTTTATTATATTTCTTATTATTATTTGAGTGTGTTATGTAAAGGTTTAACATTTAAAAAAAAAATCTAAAAGTTTTAACAATTGCTGTCCAAAGAATAAACAGTGAATGCTGTGATGTTACTGAAAAACAAAGTGTCAGGTCTGTTCCTAAGTGGCAGATGATGGCAAAGCTGGCAGCAGCTCACTCAAACATAAAACAGTTAGTGTGCTATGAAGTCTTCCTTCTGTCTTTTTACTTGTAGAGCTCTAAAGAAGAGAGATATACTTCTCTTTCTGGAGAGAATTGAGTGGCAGAGTGCTATCTGTGGAAAAAAAATATTGCTCCTTTGTCTTGCGACTCATCTTTCCGATGTAAATCAGTTGCTAAGAAGGTCTAATTCTGAAGTGATGTGTTTTTTTACAGAGCAAGTCCTTCTAGATCAAAATGTTCAGACTCCTCCCCCAAGTCCTTTTTCAATACAAGCTTTCAGTAAGGGGACAAGCTGTAGTAACGGACAAGGGTTTGATTACGGCCTTGGAAATAACAAAGGTATGTTTTTACACTCATGTTTTAAATAATGATGTTTTTCTTAACTTTGCTTATCGTTTTGTTAGTCATTTCCTACTCTTTTAGGCACTATCTGATGTTCTTCAAAAGGTGTAAGCAGTAATGCAATAAACTGCAAGATGTTTTACAAAATATGTAGTAAATTTTGTAACTGCTTTTTTCTCTGCTTCACTTTCATTCAAAGTGCTCCATATAAAAAGGATTATCAAAGGTTTTTTAATTATAATTGAGGCGTTCTGTAGTGGTAGGCAAAAAACTGTAATGCATAATGCAGAAATAAAAACCAGATACTTGTAAAACAGGGTATGAAAATTATACGATTTAGAAAGCATGGGTTTTAAAATGATCAGAAACATTTGTAAACACTTCTCACCTGTCTTGACATTAAGTGCCGAGGTAAAAGGATGCCATTTGAGATTTAAGTTGTAAAACTGAAGTTACCATTGGATCACATATATGCCAGTTACAAATCCATGGAAATAAATAAAACCCTGATAATTTTGCTGACAATAAAATATTTGTTTCTTTTAACTGGGGTTTATTTTGTAGGCAAGATACAAATATATATAAGCCATCACAATGAACTCAAACTGCGTGCCTTCTGTTCATTCATTAATTAGATCTAGAAGACTGAATAGTATCAGTGACTTTTGCTGAGGCAGATATTTTTGCAAAATATTATTTGAAACACAGAGTTTGGTTATTCTGCGCTTGCATCGCTGTGCTATGTCCATGTCACTATGAACATGGGCGTAAGCTGTGCTATATGTTCTTAACACCAGCATGTAGTCTTAGTGGTCTCCTAAATAAAATAATTTGATTTAAGATTTGTTTTGAAGTGGAGAGATGAGGGAAAAAATTATTCCTAAATGTTCCAGTCTGTTATTTTCATAACATAAAATAGTTTTATAGCATTTCACGGTGTTTTAATGAGTAAAGAAGCAGTTAATACTTCTCCACGCATTGTTATAGGAAACCCTTTTTTTTTTTTGAACAAAGACTGGAAAAGTCGAAGTGTTTTCTTTTTCTTTTTTTTTTCTTTTGTTTTATAGGGTTTTATACAGAACTGCTTTTCCCAGTTCAGCCATACTCATTTCAAAGTAATAGCTGCATTGCAAAAGTAGAAGTGTTTGAGACATTCAGCGTGTAAGGCAGCATTACAGCTTGGCTCTCATTGTCATCTGTGTAATAGTGCAACAGTATTATCTCTTGTTTTTCTGCAGAAGCATATTAGGAAAATATCTTTTTTCCTATGTTGTCCAAAGATACTTGGAGATGAATATGCTACATTAACAGGCACCCTAGTTTCTGAATACACTGTGATTCTTTTTACTATATCCTGTCTTAAACAGTTTCTAAAATGTTTATTTGGGATACAACAGTTGCAGAAAATTTGGAAGCTACTCCTGACATTTAATTCCATATCGTTTTATATGCATTATTCTCTTGACATACCCTCAAGCTCTGATGTTTAGTGCGAGTGAGCAATTCAGCAAGATGAGTGTTCATTCCATGTCCTGTAATTCCCAAGAGTGAAAAGTTGTTGGCAACTATATTGAAAAAATAATCATAATTACTTTCCCAGAAATAGAATTCTTCAACTGTACAATTGTTTTATATACAGTCTTTTTGCATTCTGAGGCCTAAAAAGCTTTGAATTTTGTGGAAAATAAAAAACTGAAAGCACAAGCACGATCTGTTAGGGGAATTTCTGAATGAGGCAGATCTTTTCGAGGTGCTTGTTTCTTGAAAGAACATCTGTAGGGGTGTACTAGTTTCCATGAAAGTTCAGTCACCATCTATGAGCATTTCCAACTCTTGGTCAAATGTAAAGATCCTCATTTAATGAGTCTGTGTTTACAGTATAACCTCTGAGGCAGAAGACATAGCTTCCACAATCATTCAGTTTGATTTAGCTATGACTTCCCTGTTCCAGCCCTTTTACATTGCAGGCAAGTCTTTATCATTCCTCATGAATGGCCCTACCCATCTCCATAGTTAATTATTGTGGGCAGATGACTTTCAGCCTCTTCTTAGGTGTTCTTCCCTTTAGAATAATCACGCATTTTAGGAAATAGGCATTTGTATTTAAGAATAATAGTGCTTTGTCAAACATGTTAATCACTTCTGGGTTATTCAGGTAGGAATGATTGCTGCCCAACTGCTGATTCCAATATTTTTTAGGTATACTATTTCCAAAGCAGTGGAATAAAATTGATTTATTGATAGCTTCAGATGATTATTTAGAAAGGCATTCCAGCTATATTTTGGTATTGCTGAAACCAAAATATCAAGAAAATAAGCGCGAAATTTAATTTTGAAGTTCTTAGGCAATACAGGATTTGATACACCTGATACACCTACCTACCAGTCTTTCTCTCCATGAAATGACATTTGGTCATTGCCCAAAAATGTTGTAAAAACAGTGAGTTGTAAAGTTTGTTTTAGCTGCTAATTTTTCTACTAGGTTTTCTAGAATGCTGTCCAAATGATATGAATTCGCAGAACAAAGTGATGCTCTTAGGATTTGCTTGGTGATGGTCCAAATCAGAGATGCTCTCAAACTGTTGGTGTCTCCCCGTTAATATTATTCAGTATACTTCAAGTTATAACATGGTGCGATAAACTCTCCTTTTTTACTGTATAGGCTTCATGTATTTCTAATGCTCACATAGTTTTTTTGAGAATGGGCATTCAGAAATGGAAACTGTTTGTAACAAGCTAATTTTTGAAGGCTTTTATTTGCCTCACAACAAACATATGTAGTTCTTCAGAAAACCAGTTCCAGTTCCTAAGTGGTACTTGTTTTTTAAAAATTATCTTCAATCTGATCTTGAAAAACAGCATGACAGAATGCTTTTAAAGATATTTGCAAAAACAAGCAAATATTTATCAAAGCCTTGGCACAGAAATATACTTGCCAAAGCCTAATTCCATGTTACCTCTCCCTTCTCATCATTTTTCCTAATCTTTTTCTGCATGTTCTGTTGCATGTTTGTATTATTGTGAATGCTAGGGATTTCTGTGTTTTTTCTATGGCTGCTCTTCATTTTTTCAGCAAGGCAAATATAAATCTCTGTTTTGAAATGTTTTAAATAATTGCAGTAAATTATCCATGATCCTTAAAAACCATGCTTTTACTTTGCAGTAATATTATTGCCATGCATGGGGTGAGACTTTTACCTTTAGCCACAACCAGAGTTGTTTGTGGCTAAATAAGATTTATGAGCTTTCTCTGTTATCATCATTTAAACTTTAATCGCGCACCATTTTACTCTGCCTTTCTGGACAATGACAAGTAACAGGTTGTAGTTTTGACTGTTTTACCCACTACAGGTGACCAACTGAGTGCCATACTGAATTCCATTCAGTCACGGCCAAACCTCCCAGCTCCTTCCATCTTTGATCAAGCTGCAAAACCTCCCTCTTCCCTAGTCCACAGTCCATTTGTGTTCGGACAGCCCCTTTCCTTCCAGCAGCCTCAGCCACAGCTTCAGAGTAAGTTTGTCAGCCTTACCTGCCTCATCAGTCCATTTCTGCAGCTTCAACATTGCCGTTCTCAGTTGCTTTACCAGCTACTAATCATTCCTCCGTGCACCTCTCTGTTTTTGTTTCGTTAAGTTTTTCATGATTCAGAAGCATGTGAGGTAACGCTCCTAAAGAAATATGCTTGTTCACCTTTTAATTTCACTACTGACAGTATTTTGCTTCTGTATGTGTTCCGTAGTGTAGGTAAGTCATGAAAGTGCATTTCCAATATTGTATGCAACTCTGCATTTTTTAATTAAGGTAAATATTTTATATGGTACAAAATGTTGGTAGTTTTTTAACATCAAAAACAGACTGCAGGAAATTTATAGTTATTAAATTTTCTTGCCTTCTAAATTCCTGTTTTTGTCATCGCTTTTAACTTCAGGGATGTAGCTGGAAAGTTAGAACAGCTTGGAGCTTCTCGTAAGGGAGGCTTTGGTGTCTCCTGTTGGGTGCTCATAAGATTGGCATGGACATGAAAGTTTGCACCTAGAGGTGAATAGCAGTTAACCTGGTTACTGATGGGAGGACAGGGAACCGTTTAGCTTTTGATTAATGAAAAATAAAAGCTTGACATTCATGATGGATAGCAGATATTGCAGTAAATACACAGAATGGGTATAGCACAGGTCACAGGAATACTTGTATTCTCCTGTCTCCCATAAAGTGTCCTTCAGAAGTGCCCTCAGTTCCTTCATGTGGGACCCTGTCAGTCAGTTTAGTCTCTGTGTGCAGTCCTGGATCTGTCCCACTCAGCGTATTGAAGTGACAGTGAAGGGCTTCATGTGAGAACTAGATTAAATCTCTAATTCACTTTTATAAAGGCTATCAGAAATATTCTGATAGTGATCTTCTGTACTTCTGCTGGACTTAAACCCACACGTGAAAGCAGAATATTCTAAAACATACTCAGATAAAGCTGCTGATTGCCAGTCATATCAGAGCATCATCATTTAGAATTTGTCAACTGTATATTCTTTCTTAATTTTCTTCTCTTGTTCAGAGTAGTAAACTCAGAGTTTCTTATTCAACTTTGCATCAAAAATAACCCTTTTTGTCTTATTTTAAACTTGAGATGATTGTCCTTTAGTGTTGACATCTGTCTTGGATGAAAAAAGCAGCTATCAACATTTTTAATTGGCTGCCCAACAAGGCCTTGCTCAATGGATTTACCTGTACAACAGATGTACGTAAACTGCATCAGTAAGCTACATCCATGGTTTGTGTTTTAATAAGGATCCCTGTTTCAAAAGGAAGCGTTTTTTGTTGGATAAAGGGGGGCACTGATATTCTGCCAAATAAAATAATGACAAAACTGGAAAAATTTTTCAAGTTTGTGTCTGATTTGGGATTGTAGCATAATAGAAGATTACAACCACTATGGTTATTTGCCCTATCAACAGGGCAAACATAATCAACCAGAACTGGTATAGTGTTGCACTAACTGTGATTTGACATAAGGACTTTCTTCCAAACAGTTTATTATCTCATTTAAGATTTTATGCAAATAATGTAAATTTATGCATAAGGGAGAAAAATATTAACATTTTTCACTATCAAAATTCAAGAATTGTAGGGGGAAAAATTTCCTGTTTGAACTTCCTTCTGCAATTTTGTTAATCCTCCATTACAAGGACATTCAAATTCAAAGTATTGCCAGGGAGCCCTGTAAGACTGTATTCATGTAGTTGTTCATTCAGTAGTCAAGGAAATCATCAGAGGTATTTGAAACTTAAATAAGACTCCCTAGATTAAACATTTTATTTTAAGCAATTATTCTGTTACTACTATATTTCTTGAATCTTTACATATTAGGAAGTAATGGATCAATTTGCAATATTCGATTAATTAGAATAACAGCGCACATATATGAAACGAAAATTTTTAGACAGAAAAGTTCTGTTCGGGTTGAATTCCACTCTGTGGTTTCTAATGTGTTCTGTAATAGAACTGCAACAAACTCTTTTTAAGTGTGCACATTTGATTCATTATTTCCATACCACTTTATAACCTCCTGTTATCAAACACATAACTAGAAGTCCATTAAACAACATGTCCCAGGGCTCCATATCAAGTCAGTTGGATTTTTGCCCTCGACAGTCTTGGTTTTAGTTTCAAATTATGTGCTCTGTCCTTAAGTTGTAAAAATTCAAATAAACGTTTACAGTCAATAACTGCTATATTAAAGGGACTAATAATAGTCTAATAGTTGAAAGAAGTTGTGCCAGCCTATATTTCCATGGCTATGGAGGTTACATACTAAATACCAGTTTAGGCTGAAAGCCTGCCTAAATAGTTTAGCCTGCCACTTACATTTTCTGTTCTTCCTCAGATATCTGTCTTCCTGTGGAGAAGCTTTATTGGAAGCATGATTCTGAGGAAAGTTAAGATCATGCTGAATACCTTTGAGAATTATTTCCTTAATTTAAGTTTTTATAACGGGAAGAAAATTTTTGATCTGATTATAAACATACTCTGCGCCAGTGACAGGTTGTAGCTTTTCTTTAGAAGAGTTTTCGTTGCTGGCTGTTCTTTCTGAGGAATGGTTTCTGTGCTGTGCTTGGTTTTGGTTTGCTTTCCAAATTCATTTAAGGAAGAGGGAAAGGACTTATCTCACCCAGCATCTGTGTATATTTTTGTGGAAATACTACAGTTTTGGACAACCACTTCCTCAGATATAATGCTTGAACAAATGAGAAGTGTCTCTGGTATTCTTTTTGCCTCATAAATAGGTAAACTCATAAAGAGTCCTGTGTGCTTTGTCAAGGAATTTGTTACAGAAGGGATATTGTACAACAGAAGGGGGAACTGTGTCACTAAGTTTTGTGTTATTTGCTAGAACTCTCTGAAGGGCTGATAGTTCTGTCACTACTTAGTTCTTTTGCTAATTTTCACACCTGACACAAGGGGAAAAAGCGGAGAGATTCTTTTTCTTTTTCATGGGGACAGACAAAATTAAGATGCTCTTCTCATGTATTTTAGTTCCTTGTCAGTCTTTTACGCAGCTGAAAGTCAAAAAAAGCTAGAAGAGATGGCATAACCTAGCTGGATTTCAGGAACAGCTATATTGACTTGGAATCTTAATAAAGTGTGGTTTTTTTCCTTTCCAGAAAGATCACTAGTTTGTCTATGTTGCTTCCTTGACTTTTTTCAACAAAATAGTCAGTAATTACTCCAGCCTGACTATGCTTGCTTCTGAGAAGTTGAAGATTGTCAGTAACTGATTTGCTCAGGACTGCAGTGTGTGCTGGGTCATAAAACTCCTTAGACATGACAAGTCAGGGAGACAGGACCTTGCCATGCTGTCCAGCATCAGTCATCAAAATTTCACAATTGGCTGTTGGACCCTAAACTTAGGGAGGGGAACGTGAGTACTTGTAGTCACCAATGTTAGACCTTTATGCCATGTTTCCTCACATCCAAGTTGCTGTTGCAAATGAAGAATGGATTTATAGGCTGAAGAGGTCTTGGGACCCTCTTCTGTCATAGAATCACAAAATGGTTGGGGTTGGAAGGAACCTCTGGCGACCATCTAGTCCATTCCACCTGCTAAAGCAGGTTCACCCAGAGCAGATCTTGAATGTGCCCAGGGGAGACTCCACAGCCTCTCTGGGCAGCCTGTTCCAGGGCCCTGACACCCTCAAAGAAGTTTCTCCTCAAATTCAGATGGAACCTCCTGTGCTTCAGTCTGTGCCTGTTGCTCCTCATCCTATCGTTGGGCACCACTGAAAGGAGTCTGGACCCGTCCTCCTGACACCCACCCTTCAAATGTTTATCAACATTCCTGAGATCCCCTCTCAACCTTCTCTTCTCCAGGCTGAACAGACCCAGCTCTCTCAGTCTCTCCTTATAAGAAAGATGCTCCAGATCCCTATTCATCTTTGTAGCCCTCCACTGAACCCCCTCCAGTAATTCCTTGTCTGTCTTAAACTGGGGAGCCCAGAACTGGATGCAGTGCTCTAGATGTGGCCTCACCAGGGCAGAGTAGAAGGTGAAGAGAACCTCTCTTGACCTGCTGGTCAGAGTTTTCTTAATGCACCCCAGGATCCCATTGGCTTTCTTGGCCACAAGAGCACATTGTTGACTCATGGTCAACCTGTTGTCAATCAGAACTCCCAAGTCCTTCTCTGCAAAGCTGCTTTTCAGCAGGTCCACCTGAACTGGTGCCTGGGGTTGTTCCTCCCGAAGTGCAGGGCCCTCCACTTGCCCTTCTTGAATTTCATCAGGTTCTTAACATGTTCTTGTCACATTGTCCTTCTTCCACTGCAGCTCCAGCAGCTCATGGGGCAACTGCACAGCTGTTGCTCCTGACTCTTCTCAGTCCAGGCAGAAGTTGCAGTGCTGAGCTGCTGCTCAGTATGTTCCTTCCCAATCCATACTGTGAAGCTGCAATCCAGCGTATAGTCCCACCATATACAATCAGCCCCTACTATTTGTGTCAGGAGTTCCTTGATACATCCCTTCAGTATTGCTCTACCACTTTCCTTTTGGTTTTGTTCATTTCTAAGTGCTAGTTGCAGAGCATTTTGAACCACTGGCTTTGCCTGCCGTGCTTCTATTCACATTCCCTAAAATGCAGAGAGAGGACAAAAGATCAGCACACATACGGAGCACATAACTCTTCTTGACAGTGTTTCAGGAAAATGAAGGGAGAGAATATTCTTAACCAAGCAGGCTGATCTATATCCATATCATGTGAAGCAGCTAGACGACAGATGCTGTGTGTTGCTGAAGCATCATTCCTGAAGAACTGAGCTACTAAGTTAAAAGGTTGCATACCCTAGGCTTTACAGATTTTGTAATCAAAGGTATGTATGAAACATACATTTGTTCAGGTCAATCCAAAACCATCCCTGGGGGACTGGTACGGTGAAGTTCAGAGGAAGAGCACAAATTGTCAAGCTTTATTTTAGAAATAAATTTGACTTGTCGTATCTTCAAAAAATGTAGTTAGAAACTATAGAATTATAAAATAATTTTTATTTTTTCTTCTAGCACAGGAATGCTTCTTTCAATTAATAAACTTAAGTGGCAGTGCTCCAAACCCTAACTTTGGGTAAAGAACATTGCTAATATTTTTCTAATGATACTGTGTTTCAGCTTTTTCTTTCATTCACTCACTCATTCCCCTACTATAACAGTATCTAATACTTTTCTCCCTTTTTAATATTTAATATTCAAACATTTGTTGACTTCAGTATATTCTTTTAGTTGTTGGAAAAAAAGAGACCTTGTCCGACTTCCACTATGGCATTTGGCATTTTCAGGATACGAAAAAAGATACATAGCAGTGCTTGAGGAAATTCAGCCATGTTGTAGGTTCCGTGTCAGTAACAGCGAGCGAAAGAGGATTGCGTTCTTTTTGAAGAGGCATCCATTGCTAGGCGAAAAGGCAAGAGCAGGTCAGTGCTTTCGTTCATCGTCATGCAGAAAAGCAATGGCATTTCAGAAGAAACTTTAACTTATTTCCATTCTACAGAGGCATTTTACCAGTTAAAAAGTTTGACATGGACCGCTTGATGGTACATCATGCCTCCTGGATTGGTTTACCAGCATTTCCTCAGAGGAAACAGGCCTGACTGTTACAAGACTTCATCCTGCCATAGGAAGACTGCCATCCTGCCCCCTATGTCTCTATGTCATGTAGCTTTTCAAGGTGGAGCTATTTCCACGTTGAAGAGAAGAGCGTGACTAAAGATATGCTGCCACATTCAAATTTGACATGAGACAGCCCTTGCCTACCTTGTATTTCAAGTCTTTGTAGTCTTTGAGGATGATTCAAAGAGAAGGAATCCTGACCAAAAAGCTGGTCCTTGTGGCTGACCAGTTATTCAGAATAGATATATGTTATTTGCAAAAGCAGCAAGGAGATTATGGGGGAAACTCATTCTCTTTACCTCACAGTCTGCTTGCAATGATTGCATCACATTGTTCAACATAAACTAGATTACAATAATATGAAATATAAGTATTCTCAGACATAGAGTGAGTGTAAATGTGCATTCATGAAAGTGGATTTGGTAAAATTTTCATTTAAGTATTTGTAGAGTGGATTGCTAGTGTATCAAATTGACATTTTTAGCATTACTTCTACTGCTACTTTGTGTTCCTAATGTGTGTTTCTGCATTTTTCCTTTACAAATTGGTGGAGTGACGTGCTGTTACTCAGAAGCTACATAGTTAGTATTGGATCTCTCTAAATCATTCGTAGGCATCAAAGTAGATAATACTGTTCTTAAATCTATGCTAATACTGGATTGAGAAAATAATAAATATTGTTTTAAAGAATGAAATTGTTACTTCTAAACATATGAACACCTTCTCATTGTAGAGTCTATAGAACTGTAGCCCATCACATAAGATAGGGGTTTAGTATATTTATGTGTACAAGTTAGTAAATGCAGTACCAGACAAAAAAATATGTTAAGTAGTGCAGGAACTGAAATAACTTATTTTTGATATACTTGTCATATTCCATTTGTACAAAAAGGTCTCTCTAAAACAGTGTATCTTCTAACATACAAATTCTCTTGAAAATTATTAATGCGGTAAGAATTTGACTTTTTTTCTGAAAGGAAGGAATAAGAATTGGAATTAGAATTAAAAAAAAAAAAAATAGGAAAGTAAAATGATAGATTTGAAATTAGAATGTCCTATTGTTACCACCTTCCAAGATTAATTTGGAGCTTCATCTCCAACAGATTTGGTGTCACTAGACTCCTGAAATTATCTTGGTTTACATCAGAATTTCACTTTGGTTTAGTTTGGGTTTGTTTTGTTCTTTTTTTTTTTTTTTTGAGGCAAAATTAAGGGTTGATACAAATTTGGTTCCGTATCTATACTGTTGCATAGAAACTCTTACTGCTAGTTGTGTCTCTTGTCTCTTAATAGTATTGAGAAACTATAGTTCATGTTACATATGTGAAGTTTTTCGAAGTATTACGTTATTGAGGTGCATTCAGATTTGAAAACAGATAGTTTTGATGGGTTTAATGTAATTTTTCTTCATTCTTTCCAGTGGTTAGTGAGACATCTAGGTACTTGTGTTGGAAAGTTCACTAATTTTCTCAAAAGAATGTGAAAATTGGTCATCTAGAAGGAAGTTTTAAATAATTCATCTCTGAATTTACGGATTACAAGTTCACATTTCAAACCAAAGGTCAATTTAAATCTAGATGCTGCTGGTTTTTATAATCAACCGTAAATCTCATTGGCTAGTCTACACATATTACATTTTTAGATCCTAGAAAGTAATATTGAAATCACAGGAGATCTTTTATTCTTTTAAAATTTAGTTCAGGGAAAGCATTTTGAAGTAACTGTTTCTTATTCAAAACTAAGGTAGGAATCTAAACGAGGAATTCAGAACATGTGACAGAGGAGATGCGTATCATTTGAAATGCTTGTTTTTATCTTTACTGCTTTTTCCATTGAATCTGTGCTGCTTCTGTGCAATGTTTTCCACTGTAGAAACTCCATCCTGCTGCCTCGCTTCTCGTGAGCGTATTTACAAAACTAGCGATGTAGCTGGGCCTGCCTCTGCTCTTTCATCTCTCTCTCACAAACTGAAGGGTGGGTATGCATGCCAACATAGCAAGGTTATTCAGATTTTTGCATTTGATTTTTTTTCTTTTTTGCTCCTTCCATTCATTTCCATTTCATTCGTTTCATAAAATAATGTTTTGAAAGTAAACGTTTTAAGTTTGGTATTTGTTGGGAGCTCATTCAATGTAACCGGGCAGTGTTGCCTTCCTGAGCTGTAGCAGTTTCATGATACACGACGTAGCTCTTTCTACTTTGTGAACAGAAAGGCGACTGTTAATCTAATAACATCATTTTCAAACAGTAGGCAAATGAAATACTGAAGAAGATAAATATATGGAGAGGTTTGAGGGTTTTTTTTGTTTACAGATTAAACAGTTTGCCACATGATTAGGCAGTTTTTCATTCTGGGGATTCTTTTTTTGTGTGCTAATAGTCTAGGATACTAATTAGGATTATTTACCTGTAGATGTGCAAATCCAGACCATTGTTTTAAAAAAACATAAGATTTTTTTTTATTGCTGGATGCTACTGCTAAGCTAAGCCTTCCATAAGCAGTTTTGCTCTAGAATGTTTTCCTGCTTGATATTCTCTGGTCATGCATATACTTTGAATGTGATACATTGCTGAATGGCTTGCAGTATTTTATGTCCTCTGAGATGGCTATTGTCGTGTTTTCACTGCTTTTTCGTTTATGAGGAATTCTGTAAGAGGATCTATCTGAAGTATTTTCTCATCTGGCAGACCTTAACATTCATCTTTTTTTTGTGTCTGGGAAAAGTGTGCTTAAAGTAATGATAATTTAAATTTATGAATTCGTATATCACAAAGTAGACAAAATAGCTCATCAGTAGAACTGATGAATAACTGAGCTGGCATGAGCAAAATGCTTGGACTGATATTGAAGAAATTTTGTAGACTTTTTCTTTTATCACAAACAATCATTTTATAAACCGTGATTCCCCTCCTCTTCACCCCCCTACCTCCCCCCCGCCCCCCCAAAAAAAATTATAGAACACATAAGAAAAAATAATAAAGACAGGTTAGACTATCAAAATTTATTCTGATAATGTTTGAACTGTTCTCGTTATATTCTACTGTTTATATTTGGTACATTATTCCTGAAGATAGACAAAATATTTCTTCTCTGCCTGGAGAAGTATGAACTCCTACCATGTCGTATGTCCTAGAAAGCCAGGAGAGTACCCTAAATTTCAAGCTTGTTGAATATTCCGTTATAGATATCCTTCACTTTTTCCTGTTGCTGTTTGTTTTATTGTAAGCTACTTAAATATGGAGGTAGCAAAATAAGAATTCTTTTGTAACCTGAGGCGAGATCCAGGTTCCTAGACTTTACTCAAGAAATTGCATTTGGTTTTGTATTGTGAGAGGTAACAATAGGAAGAAATGAGATCACTCCATGCTCCTGTGTTTTCTAGCATAGGGATAAGGCTTCGTGATTGAGAACTGGAAGAAGTTGGTTCAGGTCCCATAATGCAGAAGGAAATAAACACTCACATTCTAGGTAAATACTGAAGGTACTAGATAAAAGAGGGGCTGTGTTCCCATTAGTAGTCAACGTCCACAATTGCAAATATTCTTTCATTAATTGAAACTTTATTTTTTAACAGATAGTTGTTTCCCCACAAATGGCACCAGATGAGTGGAAATAACCTTTCAGTGTCTAGAAAAGTAAAATAATCTGAAGTGCTGCGACCTAATTCTACAAACTTTAGTAGACAAACTTCTTCATATTTAACTAATGAAAACCCATTCAAATCATAAGCACTTAACTATACATTCAAGACTTTGCAGTGTAATGCTTTGTGGACAGACACATTTAATTCACAACTACTCCGTTGCTTGCCAGGGATTTCAGCATTGTTTGTCCTAATTTTCAAAATGCAATTCTACAAGAGAAAACTGAGTGTCTTCACAGCATTATTAGTAGCAGATTGCTTTAATGAGCTACTTATTTGCATATACTTGTTTTGTATGTATTTATATTAAGCTACCTATAGTTCTGTAGATTAATATATGTACAAAGTCAGTGTGCACAGGAACAGTAAATTAATGCATGAAGATAAGAGAACATCATAGGCAAGTTGATGATTTATCTTAGTGGTTGAAAAAGGTGGGGTTTGTTAGTAGGTTGTCCTGAGGTAGCAGAACATTGATAGTTTGTAATATTAAAAAGGTGGATACCTCAGATTATCAATGTGAATCATTTTAAGCATGTTTGTAAGCCTCTTACCCAATTTACCTTATAGCTGCATTGACTTCCTATGTTTCCTGACTTTTGAGAATTAAAGAGATCTGGTAATACATTTGATCTTTCTGCACGTCTCATGTTGCAGTCTGATATGCATAGAGATAATAAATAATCCCTGGTTTCTGTTGCAGCTGTAGTAAATTTAGTTAACTCCTGGCATTTTCTTCCTTTACTCGTATTTTGTGGAAATAGTGACCTGTGCCTTTTGATACCTCCATAGTAGCATTTTTCTCTGTAAATATTTCCTAACATTTGTTTGTGTGTATCTTTGGGAAAAGAAATGTGTTGGAAACGTTTTAGGGGGAAAAATGCTCTTTATATTTCCTTTCATTATGATGTGAACAGAAGCATGTGTTTGATTTTCATCTTGTGTTCAGGTCTTTGCTTTGTATTATTATAGGTATTGTTGTCAAAATATAATAATTTAATTATAAAATATACTAAACAGGTGACCGAATGAATTTCACGGGAGCTGCTAGACCGATTTCTCCAGCAGGAAAATCAGATATGTCATCAAAACACAGAGCTGACAGCAGGTCACCTAAACTTGATGTGCGAATGAATAGAGTTGCTGCTGACCAGAAGAAATCTAGGAGTACGGAAGGATTATCTGCCAGTGAGTCTCTTATGCTGAAATCAGATGCCGCAAAATTGCGGTCAGACTCTCACAGCAGATCTTTGTCTCCAAATCATAACACTTTGCAAACACTCAAAACCGATGGAAGAACAACTACTGGTCTGAGAGCCGAATCTCCAGGGCCAGGAACCCGGTCGTCTTCTCCGAAGACAAAGACACTTACAGCTGTTAGATCTGGTGCTAGTTCTCCACGATCCTCATCACCCCACGACAAAACTCTACCTCAGAAAGCTTCATCCCCTGTAAAAACAAAGCTTGATCCTCCTCGAGAACGCTCCAAATCAGATTCTTACACATTAGATCCAGACACCCTTCGCAAAAAGAAAGTACCCCTAACAGAACCCTTAAGGGGGAGGTCCACTTCACCCAAACCAAAAATTATTGCAAAAGAGGGAAAACCTGTTACAGAAACTGAAAATAGAGCTCCTTCCCCTCATGTCGTACAAGAAAATCTTCACAGTGAGGTAGTTGAAGTATGTACGTCGAGTACTCTAAAGACTAACAGCATTACAGATACCACCTGTGAAGACAACACAGAATTCAGAAGTCTGGACGATGGTTCTAATAAAGTTCATTTCAGCATAGGAAAAGCACCGCTGAAAGATGAACAAGACATGAGAGCATCTCCAAAAGTGAGCCGTAAATGTGCTGGTAGGCACATAAGACCAAAGAAGGAAAAATCCAGCTTTCTTTTCAAAGGAGATGGCTCCAAGCCTGTAGAGCCTGCCAAGCAAGCAATGTCGCCTTCTGTTGCAGAATGCGCTAGAGCTGTGTTTGCCGCGTTTCTTTGGCATGAAGGAATAGTTCATGATGCTATGGCTTGTTCGTCTTTTTTGAAGTTTAATCCAGAACTGTCCAAAGAGCATGCACCAATACGAAGCAGTCTTACTCAACAACCTGCAGAGGAAAAAGAAACCAAGTTGAAAAATAGACATTCATTGGAAATATCATCTGCCCTTAATATGTTCAACATCTCACCTCATGGACCAGATATATCTAAAATGGGTAGCATCAATAAAAACAAGGTCCTCTCAATGTTAAAAGAACCTCCTCTGCATGAAAAGTGTGAGGATGGCAAAACTGAAACTACCTCCTTTGAAACATCCAGTCATCACACAATGAAATCCAAGTCTCCTCTGCCATTAACACTGCAGCACTTGGTAGCTTTCTGGGAAGATATTTCCTTAGCAACTATTAAAGCAGCTTCCCAAAACATGATTTTTCCAAGTCCTGGCTCTTGTGCAGTATTGAAAAAGAAGGAAAGTGACAAAGATAACAAGAAAACCAAAAAAGAGAAAAAGAAAAAAGAAAAGGTTGAGACAAGACCAAGGGGAAATCTTTTTGGCGAAATGGCCCAGCTTGCAGTGGGCGGACCTGAAAAAGACACCATCTGCGAGTTGTGTGGAGAATCCCACCCATATCCAGTGACTTACCACATGAGACAAGCTCATCCAGGTAAGACTGCGTGGTTTTGAATTCCTGCGTACATCTGTAAAATATATTGCACACACACATTTTGGTATTAGTTATGGAAATATATCAGGCAGTTCTGTCTAGCATTTTAACACAGTTCACTATATAACTTAAATTACTAATACACTTACTTACAGATTATTTACATATCTGTGTACATAATTCTAAATAGTTATGGGTCTAGGCTTTCGAAGATGCTGAAGTAAGTTGTTTGAAACAAGGCCAAAATTATGAGATGACTTTACAGTAGCTCTTCAGAAACATGCCATTTGTTACACTTTAGGACTTGAAGCTGTGTTGAGAAAATTGGAAGTAAAATTTAAAATATTATATGGTTTAACTAGAGTTTCTGTGTTGCCAGAAGTTTATTGCTATTGTACTATGAATAATAGAAGACTTTTATTTATCTGGTGTGTCAGCAATGTGTATCAATAACTTTTTGGTTTAAAATGTATCTTAAAAAAATCCAATTCAACTCTCTAGACAATTGGTATTGTCCGGTACAAACCATGTCTGGCATTTTGTGTTTTTATGTGGGTCACTGAAGTTTTTTCAGGAGTTTGTTTAATTTTAGGAAAATTAGGTATATCAGTGATAGCTTGCCATTGTTTTGGCTAGTCAGCCGAATTCAAAAGATATATAGATTGTGTTTTCTTTATAAAAGAGGTCACTAATAGAAGGGATTAGCTACAATATAGCTAGTAATACGTAGCCATGTTAAAGATAAAATGATTTATATGTTTTCTAGGTTGTCAACATAAGTGTTTATTTTCCTAGTTAGTGAAGTTCAGGCTGATGTTGTATCCCCTCATTTTAGCACTGCATGGGAAGTTAAAGCAAAATTAAGGACCTTTATTATACAGCAATTATCAATGCCATTATAGTGCTAGAGTTAGGTTAGGTTATGGTGGGACTCGATGATCCTGAGGGTCTGTTCCAACTGAAATGATTCTATTCTATTCTTTCCAAGAAACAGTAACCAACAAAGGAATGCACTTCTTTCCCTTTTAAGCTTTGTTAGATAGGGGTAGCTTTTTTACGTTTGTTAAACTATAATGTTGACTAATGTGTAATACTGACTGTACTATTACTTAGCTGTCTGAATCAAAGCTGTTGATTCTTTGGACAAGTTCATAATAAAAACTTGAAAACTACAGTGCATTTATATTCTTTGGAATATGTGGGCACACATGGACAGGCACTTTGTTATTTAGACAGTTCAGAGATACAGAAAAAGAGAAAATCAGACCAGGAAAAATAAGCATCTTCCTTCCCCCTCTCCATACCTCTTCTACAGTAATAAATAACATAATAAGGATCCTTCTTTGACATAACTTGTTTTCTTCATCTTTCCCCCCAATGCAGGTTGTGGCCGTTATGCAGGTGGTCAAGGTTATAACAGCATCGGGCACTTTTGTGGAGGATGGGCTGGTAATTGTGGCGATGGTGGTATTGGAGGAAGCACTTGGTATTTGGTTTGCGATCGATGCAGAGAAAAATATCTCCGTGAAAAGCAAGCAGCAGCAAGAGAGAAGGTATTTTCATCTGTTTCTCATATTTTTAGCTGTCTGTCTGCCTAATAGCACTGTGTTCACAACTTGAAAATAAGGTAGGACCAGTTTAAAGAATGTGGAATTTCAGACTGGAAGGCTTTGGAATATCCACTTATGTCATCGATAGGGTTAAACTAATAAGAGAGCAATATTGCTCATTACCTCTGACCCAATATCTTCCCTACAGACAGCAGTGTTTTCAAATCTGTGAAGTAATTTTATTTGTATCGTGATAGAACTGCAGCATTGAACGTAGTACCTGTTCTTTTCAAAAGCACATCTCAGTTTATTTACCTTTGAATTCTGTTTTATTTGTTTACTGAAATATGACTACTGTTTTATACTTTATAAGTTTATAGTTTCTTTAATGATCTTAATCATCCAGATCATTGGATAGAGATACCAGACACTGGGCAATCTAGAGCCGTTTTCAATGGGAATAGCACGAAAGGTATTCATATATTGGTCTTCCATGAGCCTTTTAAAATTCTTGCTTAAAGTATCCAAATATGTTGAAGTTTTAAGATAAGCAGAAAAATGCTAGTTTAAACAAAATTTGTTGAATTTGATGAATTTTGTGTGCAAAACTTGCCGCTGTTCATTAAAAGTTTGCAAAAGTTAAGAAGTACCATTTAGTAATAGAAAACATTTCATAAGAGGATGAATCAAGCAACTTTAGTGTCACTGTTAGCTTTTCCTGTGATGAAGTATAATTTAGATACAGCTTTTTTTAAATTTTTCTAGATTAAACAATCCAGGAGAAAACCAATGCAAGTTAAGACTCCTCGTGCCTTGCCAACTATGGAAGCTCATCAAGTGATTAAAGCCAATGCACTGTATTTACTGTCGCTGAGTAGTGCGGCTGAGCCCAGTATCCTTTGCTACCACCCTGCAAAAGCATTCCAATCCCAGCTTCCCAGTGTCAAGGAAGGAATTTCTGAAGACTTTCCCATTAAAATGCCTTGTCTCTATCTGCAGACTTTAGCAAGGTAATTAAAGGAAGTTTATGAACGTTGATTTTAATACTCATATATTTACGCTATTGGTTAAAAATATGTGTGTATAAACTAAACTGAAACTTAGGAAAATGTGTTTTTCTGTGTAATTCTTTATGATCTTTGTTGTTCTTTCTTTTCCATTTCCATGATCTTGTTCAATTTCTCAGATTGTATTTGTTCCAAAGGTCAATTATACCCAGGGTAGCTTTTGGACGCTAAATATTTATTAGCAGAATTTTAGTTTCTGTCCAAAGAATTTAGAATTTCCTGAAGAGTTTAACTTAATGTGTTAGTAGCAGACATATGTGCTACTTTTCTCTCATCATGGTTAAAAAAAAAACAGTAAGAAGGAAACCAGAAGTCTTGTGCTTACTTGTTGTTTCTAGGTAGATTTCTCTGTAGTGTCTCATGTTTATGACAGATAGACATTTCTGTCTAAAATACATAATGGGAATACCTAATGAAAATACAGAAAGATAGTGATCCTCACTCCCTGTTCCTTGAAAATGCCATTATATTTTCCACTAACACTTGTAAGTCACAACCAGCTTAAATGTACTTGGTGAAAAATAAATGAATAGCGTTGGCTGGCTAGATGTGTTGGTGAAGGACTTCGGTGCATGTGTGTCTTTCGGGAGCTTGTAATTCTAAATCCTAATTTAAAAACCTGATTTGCTGTAGGCATCATCATGAAAATTTTGTGGGGTACCAGGATGACAACCTTTTCCAGGATGAGATGAGGTACCTGCGCTCAACTTCAGTACCTGCACCGTACATCTCAGTCACTCCTGATGCAAGCCCTAATGTCTTCGAAGAGCCGGAGAGTAACATGAAATCTATGCCCCCAAGGTACTTCCTTGCAATTCTAGGTACTACATACAGATGCTAAAGCATTAGCATAACACCAATTTAAAAAAAAAAAATACTATAGTTAAAGTAGCTGAGTTATCAGATTAGCCCAGATTAATCTCTGATATGGCAGCAAAAAAGCTAAAATCATGTGAAGCTAGGGATAGAAAAGTATCTCCAGTAAATCATAGCATATCAGGTAGATTTTCAACCACTGGCAATGCAAGTTTGCAAATAGAATTTGAAACTTTTAACAGTAATGCGAACTAATTGCTTTTCTCTAGAACGGTCTTGCGTTTACAAACTAAATATGAAAAAAGTTTGTTCAGAAATTGATAAGGAAAATGTATCAATAGTCCTTACTCCAGGCCTGATTATTTCCCTGTAGAGAGTTTTTCCAGAATCTCCAGAACTGTAGAAGTGATTTAAAGAGCAATGGTCGAAGGACCATAGCTGCTGCAAACTCTTTGAAAATGTAGCGATTTTTTTCCCTATATTTCTTTTCTTTAACACAATGACTATAGTGCAGGTTAATGGCCTTTTGGGAAAAAAAAAAAGTAGCTGTTATCCTTCTTTCGGGATTTCATTCTGAAGGGAAGTTTGAACAGGAGGGAATTTCATTACCTTACAGTTTTTGAAGCAAATGTTGTTGCTTCTTTCTGTGGGGAGCAAAAATGTCACTGAAGAAACGACAACTTAATGCTGTGTGGGACTAAGAGCACTAGATGGCTTCTTTCAGGTTAAGCCAGTTTCTTATCTCATTAAGTTTACTATGATAGAATTCAAGCAAATACAGAATTTTTTGTTTTGCCAGGGTAAAAAAAGGCTTTTACTGGTACTTAATAATAGTCCAAAATCAACTTAGATGATTGGTGTTCTCAGGTGTCAAGCAGTGATTCCTCATATTATAACGAGGATGTAATGAAGAGAAAACTTGCCTTTAATCTTTTTATTTCAATCTGTTATATTTTATACTGACTGCGAAAACGGTTTATTGGAATACTACAATCTACAATTGTAGTCTTTTCAGAGATAGAACTTTTCTAACAAAACTCCTTAAGAGTGCATCGTTCGTATTGGTATATTCCTTTATTAAAACTGTGGACACCATGGTCTCCTGAGGCCTATAGGGGCAGCATAAGCTGGGAGTTCTGCAGACTGTAAGAAGTCCACTGAAGGTAAGGCGGAAAACACGTCAGAGGCGTAGCCATAGCAGCTGAAAATTGGCTTTAAGGCTAATGATATTAGAAACTTTTACTTCACATAAAGTTCTAAATTTCAGTTGACTTGCATATGAAAAATTCACTCCATAGATGTTTTCACGTGCATTCTCAGGGCAGATTTGGTCTGAAACTTCAATTCAGGCATGATCTGAATGTTTGTATTCTCTCTAAAAAATACCAGAATTCTTTGAACTTACCATGTGCATCATTACATTTGTTTATAAAGCACTTGCATGCTTTTTCAGCATGTGTAATTCTAATATGTGTTCCTTCTTTTCCAGCATTTAAACAGTTATTAGGTACATAAGACAAACTTTCATACAGTATAGTAGCATTGTCATTATGAAATGCATGTGTCTTTACTTAATATTTATGTGTAATTCAAGTATACTCTATATATTCATTAACGAGTCTATAACTTCACTGATTTCTTTGTAGTTTGGAAACCAGTCCAATAACAGATACAGATCTTGCAAAGCGTACAGTCTTTCAAAGATCATATTCAGTTGTTGCATCAGAATATGACAAGCAGCACTCAATTTTGCCGGCACGAGTAAAGGCAATCCCTAGGAGACGAGTCAACAGTGGAGATGCAGGTAAGAGCATCGTCAAAAGCAGTGAAAAAATATTCAAGGATACGGCATTGGATTTGCAGTTCTTCATGGAAACTGTAGGCAAATATAATTTTTTATAAAACCATGTAATGGTTTTTATTTCTATTTATTAATAAACATTAGCTGTTTGTTAATTCACACAGGATTAGTCTAAGAACAGTTTAGGAGTTACTATGGTTCTGAAATTTGTGTTGCATCTTCTGTGCTTGATTTAAAAGTCCAAGTGGTATTTTCTTAGTTAAAGCATTGTTTTTCCACATTGCTTTTTAAAACGCGTTTTTCTCACAAAAAAAACCCAAAGATATCAACTCTCAAATTGCTCCGTTGCTTTCTGTTTTTACTGTTGCTGTAAAATTGAAATGTGCAAAGAATCTAATGTCTACATATTTTTATGCTTTTGAATAGAAGTGGGGTCCTCTCTCCTGAGACATCCATCTCCTGAACTTTCTCGGTTAATCTCCGCCCACAGCTCTCTTTCCAAAGGAGAGAGAAATTTCCAGTGGCCAGTATTGGCTTTTGTAATCCAGCATCATGATCTGGAAGGACTTGAAATAGCAATGAAACAAGCCTTACGGAAATCTGCTTGCCGAGTCTATGCCATGGAGGTATTAATTTGCTAATGGATTAAAATAAGACATTTGTAAATTCTGTCTCAGCATTTTTTAAAGAATTTTTATATATATTAAAAATAATTATTTTGTGATGTGCAGTAAACCTATTCTAAAAGTTCACTTGTATCATTAACTCTAAGTTATGAATACAAAAATACAGCCTGTAAGCCTTCTTCAATAGCATATCTGTTGTGTAGAAAATGTCTGATTAAAGAATTTTGTTAAGACTGCAAAAGTAAATTATAAAAATACTCTCTTCTCATTTGCTCAGCGTCTTCCTGGTCTTGCCGTTCCTTTTTCAAATCTTGGACTGAGTATTCTTTCTTTAGAATTGTTTCAGTGCTGGTAATATCTATTAATAGATATTTCACAATGGATGAATGCTACCCACGTTATGTAGATTGTGAATGAGTGACCAAAAGATTCATTAAAGATCAATTGCTTCAATAAAAACTTCACGTTGCATCCACATTTTCAACTAAGCTTTAGTGAAGTTTCTTCTGAACTTGTATGCCGCATGGGTATTTTTCAAACATTTGTAACGTGAAAGTGCAGGTGGATTTTCTCAGATAAAGTAAAAAACACACCTCTGCTGTTAATTACCACACGTCAAATTTCCAAACATCAGTGTGCAGAAGGATTGCAGATTTTAGAAAAAATATAAGAATGTTAAATTTTTTAAAAAGCTTTTTTCCCTACACTATGTTGATTTTTTTTCTGGAAGTGGCTGAATTGTTTTGATTAATTCAGTCAATGGCAGAGACCAAATAAAGAAACCAAACCTCAGCCTGCAGAGTTCTAAATGAAAAAGGATCTTTGCTTTGTTAACCTATTTGAATAATAAGTGCTACCACCTCATCCTATAGTAGTCTGTGAAAATACATATGAAATTTGCTTTTTCATCCTTAAAGCTTTTTCCAAATAACTTATTTTTCTCTATGGTGCTTGTGAATTACTTTGCTGTGTCCCCTTTAATGTAGTTGTCATTTTAATGAGCCGTTTTAGCTGCTTAGCGATGTGTCTTACTTGGAGACCTCTACGTTACTATTTTCCTTGTCCAAAAGCATCAGTGTGCCTCCATGCATAAATGGTTTTACTGCAGGTTTGTTTAACCAATTTGTAACTACTAGTGTGTATTTTATTTTAGGCTTTCAACTGGCTTCTTTGTAATGTCATTCAGACAACTTCTCTTCATGATATTTTATGGCATTTTGTGGCTTCCCTGACTCCTGCACCTGTAGAGCCGGAAGAAGAGGAGGATGAAGAAAATAAATCAAATAAAGAAAATGCAGAACAGGTAAGTGAGGTTTAGCATTCCTTTCGTAACTACAGTATTTCTGTTGATTTTTGCAGTCCATTTAGAACTATTCTTATTATGCGTAACAAAAAAAACGTAATCCTCTCTCTGTGAAACAGAATCTTAATTATAGAATGTAAATTCTTAGTCTTAAATTGTAGTTAAACTCTTTTGACAGTCATAGATAAATCAGTTTTTCTTTCAAAATTGCTGAATTTTGAGTGCTGATGGATTATAGTCTTTTAATGCATTATTTTTTGAGTGTTCATGGACCAGAAAAAAAAGGCAAAACCAAACAAAACACAAACAAAGCGAAACAAAAACAAACAAAAAACAAACCTTGCTTTTTTTTTCTTTTTACTGTTCGCTTTTTATTCTTCTTTACCCCCCTACAAAAAAAAAAAAAGAGAGAAAAGAGAAAATATTTTTCAGAGGAGTTTTGTTGTTGTCTGCTCTGTCTGTCAGTGCTTTAAGAGAAGTCTATAGGTAATTCTGAAGTTAATTATAGTAATTCTATATGTAGATATATAAAAATAATATAAGTAATTATATATGTACAAGATATAGTTAATTCAGTGATTTAAGAGAAATCTACAGTTAGTTCTGAAAATGTAGCATGTAAAATGATGTAGTCTAACGGATCACTCTTCCAAAAGGTGTCTTCATACAATCTCTTCTAGATTTAGCTCTGATTGAAAACAATTATCATGTCCACAATGTATAACTCAAGAAATCAGGTTAATTTTATCGCTTCCAATCTAATCCAGCTTTGAAATGACAAGTCCTGAAATGAGTCTTCTCAGTATTGCAGCCCTGATACATTGCTACAGTTGTTTACAAAGCAACTGTAATCTTGTCCTAAATTTTATGTGGGATATCAACTTTACCATGTTACTGTATCAACATGCAGATTTATAATTCTACCTACTGAACTGTATACACTAATGTATACATTAAAGCTGATTTCCAGTAGGTCTGTGTATTTTATTCTTAATATTGTTTCTGTGTTTGGCTCCAACAATTTTCTGCCTTGTAATAATTTCAACTGCTACATCAAAAGCACCATGTGAGTGAGGGAAATGTGTTCCCGATGGTCCTTATGCTGGTCAGCCTCCAAAATGAGAACCTTTGCTATATAAAAGCATAAACAAATATTACCTTAGCTGTAGTTTGGATAATTACTAACTGAAAGATACAGGACATTAAAAGGGAATGTTAAAATATGCCACTTCTGCTCTGGTGGCAATGTTGCTTCTCTTTTGATATACTAAAAGAGGTACTTAAAAAATTCACCTTGGTCACTTGTGCAGGATTTTATTGCATACAAGAAGCTGGCAGCAGTTCTCAGCTGGTTCTTCAATATCACTCAGGCGATGTACATTCAAATCACATCTTTCTTCAGTAGTCTGATCACATGCTAAAAATACCCATGTAAATACATGTACACAATGTAATAACTGCAAGGCAGTTTGGTGCTTTTCCACAAATGGGATTCATTTCCTTATGTGAAATATTTTTACGTATTCTTTTAATATACTGGGAGAAATCCCAGTGATGAATTCTGTAAAAACAGGGGATGAAGATCTAGACCCATAAGTGGTTTAATGCGTAAGATGCAGGCTCAAGGGCAATGTCCTTGCTAAAACAAAACAAAATGCAAGAATTCCTAAGCTGTAGAGGAGATTGGGAGAGCAGGATGGTGTCTGTGTAGATAGGATCCATGTGGGGAAGGAAGATACCTAGGCCTTGAACATTTTCTGATTATGTTTAGTGTAGAAATCAGTCTCATGCTTCCTACTTCATATGCTGTGTACCCTTTACCACATTACACCCTCCAGGAAAATACACAGAGATATGTGATTTGATGCTTCTTGTCTAAATAAACACATGCCTGAAATTCATATAGCATTTCTAGGCATTTAGGCAGTGAAGATCCGTGGGAAACCTACATGCAGAAATATATGTACACAATGGGTTTAAAATAAGTTTGAATCTGGCTTTGGATGTCAGTATGTTTGGGGCACGCAGCTGTGTTCCATGCTTCAAGCAGGATGGGATTTTCTTTTAAAAGGGGGAAACTGTTTGTGTCCTTCACGGATGAGTCTTCCCCTGCCTTCTGAAACAGGAAATGGTGACCAGAACCTCCTTATCTTTCTTCTGTTACTCTTCCCCATCACACACCTCATTGGCCCCCACCCTCTTTGGTCCTCTGCCACTGCCCAGTTGGAACATGGCTCCCAGTGTGCAGCTGTTCTGGTACTTACACACCTGAACAAGAATCATGATTTTCACAGCTCTAATGAAATTAAGCAGCTGATAACCATACCTCAATTAGCAAGCTTGTTGTGGCTGGTTTTTGCTGCTCAAAAAAGTTATTAACAGCTGGAATATGTTATTTTTTTCTTGTTTGTTTCCAAGTTAATGCAATGTCGCATTTTTAAATCATGAAAAATACGTGGTAGTATACAGTATACTTCCCAAATTCCTTGTTTAGTGTTCATGTATATCTTGTTCTTTGACAGGAACTGCTTTGAAGGATTGTTGCGGTTACCCTTACAATTATCATAAATGCTCTAATTTCTATTTATTTAACCTCTGTTAACAACATACAAATTGTTTTGCATCTTAGGAAAAAGACACCAGAGTATGTGAACATCCTCTGTCAGATATAGTAATTGCTGGTGAAGCAGCTCACCCATTACCCCACACTTTTCATCGCCTTCTCCAGACAATCTCTGATCTTATGATGTCTCTCCCCAGCGGTAGTGCTTTACAGCAAATGGCCTTAAGGTAAGCGCAAATGAAGAATGTTCTTAAAAGGCTGGAAGTGTTGTAACATTATAGATGAAAAGATTTTGCAATGTACACAGGAAGTATTGAACGACTTTATGTGCCTGTGTGAAAAGGAGCATGTCTGTCCTTATGCATAGGAAAGATATATGTAGAAGACACATGTATAAATATATAAATAATACTATAACAGACTTTGAAGAGAAAGATGTATTTGCTTATAAATCCTGTACTGCATCCACTATGAAAAAAACATATTATTGAATAATATGGTGGTATCTGTGTGTGCACGCATGGCAGTGTAGTACCTTTTGCTCAGAAATCTGTCATCTGAATAGTATCCTTGAACTGTTTGATGTTTTTCCTGTGTATCTGTCTCAAAGATACAAATAGAATAATAATGTTTCTATTCACTGTTGAAATTTTAAGAAAAGTTTACTCCTGCCTTCCTCAGAATGGTGCGTAGAAACATTTAAAATCCTGCAAAAAGTTGAAGGTTTATAGAAAATATTTTGAGAAGCAAAAATGTAATTAGTAGTTTCACTGGTAGGTTATGTCCTTTATACAATATTCAAAGTTTCGGAGTCCATTAAATGTGTTTTCAGGTGCTGGAGCCTCAAATTCAAACAATCTGATCACCAGTTCCTGCACCAGAGCAATGTTTTTCATCATATCAACAATATTTTGTCCAAATCTGATGATGGAGATAGTGAAGAGAGTTTTAGTATCAGTATCCAGTCTGGATTTGAAGTCATGAATCAGGCAAGTATTACCCCCCTCTCTCAGAAGCAGAGATCAGTTGTGAACAGCCTGTGCTTCCTATGATGGTTCTGCTTGAATTAAAACATTATTGTAATGTCCTATTCCTTGAGTGTTTCTCGATTTGGCATCTTGTTGCTGGAATTCAGATTCTCATATTTACCTTTAGAGGTTCAAATGTTGACCCTTAGCCTGTATATCACTCAAACCTAAATTTTGAATCAGTGTTTGTAAGTGCTTGTTTGCAAGTACATTGTTTGGGAGTCTCTTACAGCTCGTTCAGTTAATTAATTGGGTTCATTGAGTGGGTCCTTCCAGTTCTTGCTTGTATCTGGTTTGGTTTTTTTTCTTCTGTTATTCTGAGCACCACAAGTTAATACTCCTGCTGAATACCTTGTTTTCATCCATTTGTTAATACATTTAGGCATTTACCAATATATTCAGCTGTTAAATATTAACATTTCCTTTGGTTTAAAGGGATTAATAATTTGAAAACAAATTAATTACAAATTCCTTCAGAGTGCATATTCCTCAGAACAGAAATACTTGTATGGTTTTAAAAATTGTAAATAATGTCTGTATTTGGGCTTACTTTCAGATATTTTAAATATTTTCATTTCTTTTCACAGGAACTGTGTATAGTGGTTTGTCTAAAAGACCTAACCAGCATTGTTGACATTAAAACATCAAGTCGACCTGCCATGATTGGCAGTTTAACAGATGGGTCTACAGAAACGTTCTGGGAGTCAGGAGACGAAGATAAAAACAAAACTAAAAATATCACGATTAACTGTGTTAAAGGAATCAATGCACGTTATGTGTGTGTTCATGTAGACAATTCCAGAGATCTTGGGGTAAGAACAAAATGTAATAAAAGATCTCTCACTGAAGGTGCATAGTCAAAGTTGTATATTTTTATCAGTCGCGAACCACCGTTTTCTTTGTGCGGTTCAGTTTGAATTCTAATTCAGAAGCTCACGTTTCAAAGTGAAGTTTCCAGTTCCTGTTGTTTTAAAAGCAGTACCTGATATGATGAGGCAAATACAACTGAACTTGCAGTTCACATGAACTCAAGACTGGGGAACTTAATTCTCAGTGGCATGTTCAATTTCAGATGCATTTTCAAGCTTTTAATTATTTCATAAGTTACTTTTCCTCCTCACAGTTTCTGTAGAAGCGTTCAAATTAGTTTTCATAAAATCCAAACTATTTCCTAGACTTGCTCCATTCGTGTTTATTGATCTCTACAGTAATATTACAAATATATTTCAGCTACAGCTTTTAATACAAGGAGCAAGTTACGTATTTTGAGAACTGTGCTTTGGAATTCTCTGTCCTTAGTTTTGATCACTTTATAAATTTTCATAATGAAACAACTTCTCTCTTTTATGTGTCTACTCTCTTAATAAAAAAGAAATAGTCAGAATGGTCCTCAGTTCAAGTGTTTTGTTCTTATTTTGTCTATTGCAGAACAAAGTGACTTCAATGACCTTCCTAACTGGCAAGGTAGTGGAAGATCTCTGCAGAATAAAGCAGGTAAACATTATAGCAGTTGACACTGAAAAATTGCCATCATTTTTTGGCTGCATATAGCAGAGATTTTCTAAGCAAATAGTTTCCATTTCTTATGGCAGATAAATTATTTTAGAAATGACAGGCTTTATAATATTCTTGGAAGTATTGTATTATTAATGGCAGAATTCATTCATATATATACTAAGTATTGATCGAGCTTTTACTCTTTTATTAAAACAGAACAGGGTAATATAAAGAGTTCCTTAGATTTATTTTATTTTTCTTCTTAATTACTGCAGCTGAAAGGATAAGTGATCATGCCAAACGTTTCCAAAAAAGACTGTTTAGGCCGTCTCTTATAAGGTCCAACAAGCTCTTTGATTTCTTTTATGCTGGAATATACCTGAAATTAAGTAGTATTGCACATTGTTAGATATTCTGCTGCCTGGCTGCTTAGTGTTGCACTGCCATTACCTTTTATCTGCTTCATGGAATAATTTTTCATTAGGGAAATGCTGCTTAAGACTTGGCAGAAGTAGAACACTGTGAGAAAGGAGAAAATAAATCATTTACCCTCAACACAAGTTGTTCTAGTTATGTCATCTAATGCACACATCTATAGCACAGATTTTACCCTGCCATTTTAGTTCTCAGCTTCAGGTAGCTGAAGACTTCTGCCCAGAGACTCAAGTTTGGAACTGTTTCAGTCTTTGTACTTCTGTTGCAAAGCCAAATCACAGAATCACGGAATGTTAGGGATTGGAAGGGATCAATGCACATTTTTTACACAGAGAACAATGTTTTGTATTGCAATACTGATGTGACCCATTAAAGTTATTTAAGGTTTCAAGCAGGCAGTTACCATTTTGGGCTCCAAACTTTATGATTCTGATTATTGGCAGTCAGTGGTCAAATTCTTTAAGCAGCAGCATTGTCTTATTACAGAGAGAAGGTTTGCTTTGTTCTACCTCTTATCCTCAGAGAGCATTTAAAGCAAAGATACAGCTCCCAAAAATGTTACAAATGTGAAGAAACAACACTGGTACAGTGGGCTGATACTGAACAGTGAAGTGTGAATGTGTACATAGACAGGTAAAAGTGTGTGTGTATTTCTCTGTGAATCTATACGCGTAGACACAAAATATAGATGGGCACACATCCCCCCCTTCTTTTTTTTTGTGAGAAGACTGACTTGCTATGCCTGGCTACCCAGCTAAATAAAAGGTGGCCACAGCAGAGCTCAGGAGCTGGAGCTTTGATCATTCACACAGCTCGTGGGCTTGGTCCCTGGCCTTGGGTCTGTCTGCGCAAACACAGTGCCCAGGCACTTCTCCAGGGATGTTTCATTCCCAGGAGACAGCTGTATCACAGTTCAATGCAGACACTGAGAATTAACATAGGAATGGGAAAGAAGAATAATTAGCTTGATTTTAAGTGAGCCTGAGGATATGAGAGAGAATCATAGAATGTCCTGAGTTGGAAGGGACCCACAAGGATCATCGAGTCCAACATCTGTCCCTGTATATGACAACCCCACAGTTCACACCATGTGTCTGAGGGTGTTGTCCAGTCTCTTTTTGAACACTGTCAGGCTTGGGGCTGTGACACCTCCCTGGGGAGCCTGTTCCAGTGCTCCACCACCCTCTGGGTGAAGAACCTTTTCCTCATGTCCAACCTAAACCTCCCCTGGCACATCTTCCTGACATTCCCTTGGGTTCTGTCATTGAGGGGGGCTGACTTCATTCAGGTCCAAGTATCACTTTGGCCCACTCGGGTTCCTCTGAGCGATGATGTCAGGCACTGTGCACCTTTGTGGGTTTTGGTTTCCACTAGTGACATCACAGTTTAAATCATAACATAATTTACATTCCTTAAAAAGATATTTATTCTAAAATAAATTTATTTGTTGCAGTTCTTTGTAGTTCTGTCTTTTTTACAATGAAGTCCTACATCTCTTGATAATGATACCAGATGTTGACTTCCACAGTTAAAATTTCTTTGGCAAGGGTTTATGTGAATAGGGATGAATAACTTAACTACTGATAATTCTGTGTTCTATTTTTAGTTAAATTATGGTGGCACTTTTTTTTAATTAAAATAGTGAGTAAATATTAGTGCCAAGTGTTTTTTGAATATGTGAACCATTGCTTAGAGGACAAACGGGATCAATAGGGCACTATTTCTAATAGGCTTTAAAGACAAATAATAAATGGCTTTATGTAATTTTTTGCATTTGAGACTTTTTAAATCTGAATTCATTAGGTGGAATATTTTATAATTAAACATGATGGTCTTACTGCTCAGGATGAAAATATCATAGCACTGTATTGGTTCTAGTGATGTATGATTGAGTTGTTTTTAGAGGTGGGTGACTTTTTGTTTGATGTAATGTCAGTTCCCATTGTTATATTTCTGTTTAATAGGTAGACTTGGATTCAAGACATATTGGCTGGGTGACAAGTGAACTTCCTGGAGGTGATAATCACATCATCAAAATTGAATTGAAGGGTCCAGAGAATACACTAAGAGTTCGACAAGTGAAAATTCTTGGATGGAAAGATGGCGAAAGCATTAAGATAGCAGGGCAGATTTCTGCAAGTGTAGCTCAGCAAAGAAACTGTGAATCTGAGACACTGCGAGTATTCCGACTAATTACATCCCAGGTGGGATTTTAATGATGTGTTATATGGTGAAAGTTACTATGAATCGTAGACTTTCAGTGCTTTATGTTCTAATGTAAAATGTCACATCTGCACAAGTTTGGCTTTAAGATAAGCGAATTGTCACTGTCTTTCCTCCAGGTATTTGGAAAACTCATCTCTGGAGATGCTGAGCCAACCCCAGAACAAGAAGAAAAAGCACTGTTGTCTTCCCCGGAAGGAGAAGAAAAAGTACACAATGTATTTATTTGTATTCTATCAATAATACTTTGCTGAAAATATGATCCAGGATGATTTTCAGTATTTTTCGTGTGTCTTACACAAACTAATTTTCAGATCGCCACAGAAGTAATATGGCATAATTGCGTATTTTTAAAAAAATATTGATTTTTTTTATTAGTAAATTATAATTGTAGCATATGCATTTAATGGTGACATTGTAGCAATGATGATGCAAATCATGCCTACAATTACAGAGGTACTTAACACCTGCAGTAATGGTCACCCTGAAAGTCCTCCTTACCTGTTACCTTGTGCCTTAAGAGGGGCTCTGTGATGTATTAAGAAACCGCAATCGTGTCCTTTTACTTCATATACGCTCCTGTGTTCTAGCAAGGATTAGTTCAAGGAGTGTTCCTGAAAAGTTCACTGTGTCTGGACTGTCATGTTTAATAGCCAAAATTGGACTGTCCTGGGTGAAAGTAATTTCGTTTTTCAGATGATCTATGGATTTGCTCTACCCAGTACCTTGAATCCATAACTGAATTATTCATTTTGTAAAAGTGAATTTCTCTCACACCTGCTGTGTGATAACTTAATTGCGTGTTCCCTGTTTTATTGTGAAATATATAAACTGAAAAGTACATTCTGTGCACTGCTTTACAAAGACTTCATCAGTGATTCTGTTAAGCTATATGAAGAGGCTGAATCTCGGATAATTATACTTCACTTGTTTTACTTATTGATTATTTTATTTTCTTTCATGCTCGAATTTCCTCTTATTAAGAAAAAGAAACTAAATACATCTAAGGGGTATTTATTACCCATCGTTAAATTGATCTTGCCTATTTCTATTACTCCTCTGTAACAAAAAGCTACAAACTTTTAGAACAAAATTTGTTGATATTTCTTGTTAGTCGCTACTGTAATTGGGAAATGTTGTTTAAACTCTTGATCTAATACTCAATATGCTTTGTATGAAGGCAACATCAGATGCAGACCTGAAGGAGCACATGGTAGGGATCATATTCAGCCGGAGCAAACTGACAAATTTGCAGAAGCAGGTTTGTTCATTCTGAAATGCTTTGAGGATTAAATGTTTGTGTGTTGTAATAAAAATGCTCATTTTCAGTAAATATAGTACCTTTTACTGGACACATTCAGTCCCTCAGTTGTTCTTTATAATCAAATTTTAGTTTACATTTTAAATTGTGTGTATTTAATAAGAAAAATCTGCTGAAATTGACACAAAATTATCCATTTTAATATGGTAAAAGAACCTTAAACTATTAGCCTCGATTTAAAAAGGAAAGTTTTAGAATTGAGTTATAAATGATGCTTAATCAAGTTTACTGATAATAATAGCATAACAGGACAACTTCTCAGATTTCCAGGAGAGATTCACTGACATGGTTTATACATTTTTAGTTTTGCACATTTTCTCCCAATTTGTGTCATCAAAAAGTTTGATAAAATTGAATACTAAAAAGGTAATAAGTGCATAAATTTTTAAATTATTCTCTCCTGCAGTCAATGAAAGTTTGAGTTTGTGGTTTTCTTAATTATCTTCGTTTTTCTTAACATAAAACAGTAGTTAGAATATTATTTTTCTTTTGGATACTTGACTTTTAAAAATATACCACCAGAAGCATCTTTTATATTATATTTATATTATATTATCTGTGAGCACAAATCTTGCTGTAAAGATATTTGTAACACGGTTGTGAAGATACATAAACACGATCTCTTTCCCTTTCTAAACGTTTTTAAGTGTTCCTGTGTGCTTGGGCTCTGCTTGGACAGGTATGCGCTCACATCGTCCAGGCCATACGGATGGAAGCGACGCGGGTGCGCGAGGAGTGGGAACACGCCATCTCCAGCAAGGAGAACGCCAACTCCCAGCCCAGCGACGAAGACGCAGCGTCTGACGCTTATTGCTTCGAGCTGCTCTCCATGGTTCTGGCGCTCAGCGGCTCCAACGTTGGGCGGCAGTACCTGGCTCAGCAGCTCACCCTGCTCCAGGATCTCTTCTCGTTACTACACACGGCTTCTCCCAGGGTGCAGAGACAGGTGAGTGCTAACGCTTCCTTCTCTACCTTGGTGATCCTAGAAAAGAAGTCCTTAAAGTCCTATAACTGTGTGAGTGACAGTATAATGCGTATTAGAACTTACTGGTTTTGTGAAATGTAATTTTATGGTTTCGCTTCAAAAATGTTTTCCCAGTCATAGTCGGATCATTCCTATATTCCAAGTAGGGAAGAACTGTAAATAAAACAACCCGTTTTCTTATTGCAATCATGAGGAGAGTGCAAACAGAAATTTGAGCCATTTAAAAGCAAGTTATAGAGTCTCTTTTTGCAATTTAAATGTCAGATGTGGGGTTTTTTCTCTATTTTTGAATGGAGTTACAATGATAAAGTTTTAAGCGTTTGATACATCAATACGTATATACTGCAGCACCACCACACTTTGATGGTAGACAACTATTAGCACGAAGTACAGTGTTGAAGTCAGTGACAGCTGAAGTTATGAAATTAAAATACACTTTTGAGTAAGTTTTTAATGCTTTTTTCTAAGAGGTACAACTGAGGTGTACGAACCCAAAATTGCTTAATTAACACTTATGTCATCCTGAACCTAAATCAGCAAACTCTTCTGAAATGCCTTTGAGTGTTATTACTCTTTGCCTTTCTTGTCTTTATTCTGAAGGATTTTGAGTAGAGCAGAATAAGTTGCTTTCTCCAGCCACACACCAGAGGGTCACACGGTTTGCTTGGCAGGGATTGTTGCTGAAATGAAGGTGGATGGACAAGAGCAATTAGTCATTTTGTGGGTCCTAATGGAGGTCTTGTACATAAGCACACGGCCTTCATTTTGGAGCGATATCACAAAGGATTCTTCAGTGAATCTGAACTTGATAGCATTCAGTGGATCTTACTTCTTCACAGTAGTTCATGTTTTCAACAGATTCATCCATGTCCTGTTATGTATGTTCAGTTTGTCAGGTATTTCTGCAATGACTAAGAATTCTCTTTTTTAAGATGAAAGTTCAGATTCTGAAGTTGGCACTACCTTGTGACTAGCAAGACTTAAATTTAGACCGGCATTATGTATTGAATTCCAAAAAAGAGACTTCTTAAAGTTCACATATTGCATTTGTCTACTTTCTTTAGAAAGGACAGCATCGTCCAGAATTCTTACATATAACTTTAAGAATTGGTAATGCTCTTTTTAAATATCAGAGCTGTTAATTCCCGTTTCTCAAATGCATGAATTTTAAAAGATGGTTTATTCGTTTATTGCAAATGGATTCTGTATAAAATGCAGTTAAGTTTTCAGGTGTGGAAGGAAGTTAGTGAGGTGAAAGCTTATTTTTTAGTAAGATCCCATGCCACATCATTGTGGGGAAAGGGTCTGAGAGAGCTACGTTACCCCCGTTTATATGTGCTGCATATGCTCCAAATGTTGGCAAATATTTGCAGGATTTGAGGAGGCCATGGTGTCACGGAGGCACCCCGAGGCTGATTTAAGGGACAACAGGGTCCAAAACAACTTTTATTAAACCAGTGAGAAACAGGGTTTTAACACTCCAAAAGTGACTTAAATATAGGTTCGGGTATCAGTTGAGGAAAATTATTAAGGGGTAACAACTAGTACAACAGGTGGTCCACAGAGTACATACACGTGGCTTCACCCAAAACTATGCTGGAACCACCCTCGAGTCCCAGAGGAGTACACACTTGCCTGAATCCGGTTTCTGGATTATTCTTAGAGAGATAAAGGTAAAGCGTACACTCGCGATTCCGCGAGTGTAAATTTATAATACACTCGCAATTGTGCGAGTGTTTTACTTACGCACGTGGCGGCAAGGCAAGCGGGGTCTCCATCCCGGGGAGGCGGGGTCTCAGCAGCAGAATCTTGCTCGTGGCTCCGAGAGACCGGCAACAACTGGCTCAGTCTCGACGAGAGTCCCGTTTTTATTGGCTGATCAGACCTGACTGTAGGCATTCTAGAAGCTTCTCTGCACCCCCACAGCGTGTGTGTGGGGCGCCCCTGAAGCCTCCAAACACCCCCCACACTGGTCACAGGCGCCCAGCGGCTCACTGGCGCCTCGGCACTCCCTTCTCCTAATGGCCCTAGCCAGGGTGCTCTGGGCCAAACAAAAGAAGCTGTCAGCCTCAAGTAGCAGAGACAGGGAGATGTGCCTACTCCCTCCATATTGAAGGAGGTGGGGGGAGAGAGGGGGGTTTGCATGCTGCCACAATCCACCCCGTGACTACAGTCATGGTCTGATACTTTGGAGTGGTGGTGCAGTCACCTCTTGCCTCCAAAGTAAAAAGGGGACACTTCTGCCGGTGAGCCTTAATGTCCACTGTGGATCACCGTATCTCATGGGTTGACTTACCCCTGCAACGCAGTTATTAATAACAATCAACAATAGAATTGAAATAATTAGAACAATCAACAATTGCCCAAGGTAATTATTGAGTCCCAAACATCAGTCACAGTTCGTTAGTGTTTCCATTCCTGTGACTGCCTTCCTTCTGAATGGCTTGCATCTGGATTCTCTTCCATCTCTTGCTGGTGATAGCTGGATCCCTTTCCACCCCGTCATTGCTGGTGTCGTTTCGTTTCCAAGGCATCTGGATCCTCTTCCACCCCGTCATTGTCCTTTGCCCTGCAAGAAAACACAAGAACAGACCTCGGTCCTCGAGGAGGAACCGGGCTTTCAGGGTTAGTAGTCTGGAACTATCCACCGAGCACTAATACGGTGGGTTTTCCCATTCTCATCAAGGGCTTCCCAGGCATATAACCCTCTGGGTTTTGCTAGAGTCATGGGTACAATACCAATAGATGGTAATTTCACCATGACAGGCTGGCCCACTTGTATTTTTGAGGAATGCTCTTCCTCTGTGTTGGTTGTCAAGTTGCTGTCTGTCAATGGCTTTTCAGGACAGAACGCCCTGATTTTGGGGCTCCCATAACTTCCCCAGCGGTTATTGACAAGGAAGACAGCTTGTTGATTCCATTTGGCAGCGAGGGTTCCATCCTTTGCATGTCCTTTTACCCAACCCACACTCAAAGGTCGTGACCTGCCAATTTCTAATAGTCTTTGCCAATCTTCAGCTCTCCACACTTTGGTGCGATTTACTTCCCATTGGTTAGATTCCCATTGGCATATCCATTCAGTGGCACCCTTATAGGTTGCATAGGAATCAGTGTAAATCACGGAGGCTCCTCCTTCTGCTGCTAATAAAAGAGCACGCAGTTCTCCTACTTGAGCACTACCTTCCCCCTCCTCTGTTATTCTTTTTCCAGTAGCAATCTCCAATGCTGCTGCCTTGTACTGCCAGTTTGTCCCTACCCGATGGGCTGATGCATCAGTGAACCAGACTCCTTGTGTGTCTGAGTCCTGAGTTAGCTTACGTGCTTCTTTAATAGGAGAAGGTTTATAAGGCAGGCTCAACAGGACCGGATCAGCGTTCACAGGTTGTTGAAGTTTTGAAACTTTTACAGAACCCTCCTTTAGTAGTAACAATTGGCTAACTCCCTCTAAATAGGCGTACCATTTTCGTACTGTTGCTTTCTGTGCCACCCCCTCAGGGGGCGGTAACCCTTTAAGGATTGAATTCAACAGAGGGAAAGGGCCTTGTACAATAACTTCCTGTGACGTACACAGTTTCTCTGCCTCCTTAACTGCTCGGGTAAGTGAGAGAAGCCCCTTCTCCCACTCCGAATATCGTTGTTCAGCTCCCTTAAATGCGGTGGAAGAGAACAACAAAGGTCTAGCTGGCCCTGTTGGACCCCTTTGGAATATGGCACAATAGGAGGCATGTTCTGCAAACCCCCATTCCACTCTCAATGGGTCTTGTGGATGTAGTGGGCCCAATTTCTGATAGGTTTTAAGTTCATCTTTTAGAACATTAAGGGCCTCTGTATGTTGTAGAGTCCAATTCCATTTCTTGTTTTTTCGGAGTAGGTCATATAGGGGACGGGCAATCACTGAGAATCCTGGGATATGTTTTCTCCAGTACCCTAATGTACCCAACAGGCATTGTAGGTCCGCTTTGCTGTTTGGGGTGTGTCCCTTGTCTATAGTAGCCAGAACATCATCAGGCACTGCTATGGCTCCTCCTATCCACCAAGCCCCTAGGAATTTAACTTCCTGGCTGGGACCCTGGCACTTGGACGGTGGAATATCTAATCCGTTCTGTGTTAATAAATTCCAAAGAGTTTCTGCTACTTGCCCCACCTGTTCCTTATTGTTTCCACCCACTAAGATGTCATCTATATATTGATATATGCAAATGCCTGAGGGTACCTGTACAGTGTCAATGAGTGCAGCAAGGGCATTGTGGGCAATAGTAGGAGAGTGTTTGTACCCCTGAGGAAGCCGATTAAAAGTGTATTGCTTCCCTTCCCAGGTAAAAGCAAATTGTGGCTTGTCTTCTTCCCTTAGGGGAATCATGAAGAACATATCTTTAACATCTAAAGCAGCCATCCATGGGTGGGCTGCTGCTTGTATTACAGTCACCACTGAGGCTATGTTTGGGACGGCAGCTGTTAGTGGTGCAGTGTTACTATTCAGTTTTCGATAATCAATAGTTAGGCGCCATCGCCCATCAGGCTTGCGAACGGGCCAAACTGGAGAATTATAGGGAGAATGGGTGCGGCTAATTATTTGTCTTTTTTCAAGGTCATTAATAACCTCCGTAATGCCCCGTTTTGCTGCATTTGGCAGGGGGTACTGTGGAGTACAGGTTATTGTAGATGTGGGTAGAGCAGGAGCAAGTTGCAAAATCCTAACGTCAGTAGTTCTTTCGAACTGCAAGGGTGCAGAGGTAAGTGGCAATATTCTAATACGGGCTACCTCTGCTCTGTGGTTTCCAAAGCTCCAAATCTCCCCATTAGGTAAGCACCACCGTCTACCTGCCAAAATATCAAATCCCAATATGTTTGCCTTATAAGGACTCAGGGCAACTTCCACAGCTGTTGTCCGTTTTTCCCCAGGTAGTAAAAGGTGGGTTCGAGCTAAAGGACATCTCTCTGCTACACCTGTTACCCCTACTATATTGATGGCTTTCCTTGATGGTTTAATCCCAAGTTTGTCAGCTTGCCGCCTGTTCAAAACACTGATTTGTGCGCCTGTGTCAATTAGAAATTTCACACTTATTCGCCTTGGACCAACGGGGATATGTATGTATGGTTCTTTATCACTGGACCATTGGCAAGAAAATACAAAGCGGGTGGGGCGGTCCTGCTTCCCATCCGCTTCTACTAGTTTTTTTGGCTCCCTTTGTGAGGATACGAAAGGGTTAATGTTTCGCTTGTCCTCAGGGAGGGGGACGGTTACCGGTGCCTCCTCTTTGTTCTCTGATCTTCCCTCTAAGTATTCCACCAGCTCCTGTAGGTGCTCGGTGGAAAGCTTATATAGCAGTGTTCGGGGCACACCCAGAGCAGCCGCGCGGCGCCAGAGGCTGCTCTGCTGCAAGCTGCTGCTCTGATCTGACCGGCAGCCAAAACGCTTCGGTTTCTGGGACGGGGGGGGCGGCCTCTGAAGAGGCTCGGCTCGGCTCGTCTTCCGGACCGTCCGGCTTCTGCACGGGCCGCCGCTCGGGTCTACCCACCCCATCTCGCGCCCATGTGTAACCACATTGTGTAAAATTTCCGCCCAGGTTAATACATGTTCAGGAGGACTTCGGGGATTTTGCTTATTACGATCAATAGTCCCCTGAATTTTCTCCTTAAGGGACTGGACATATATTTTTAAGGCATCCGGTAATCCTTTAATAAGCAGCCGAAGGTGGACCGGATCCACCGGCGCCGCCATAGGGGGGGACTGCCGGCCCTTTTCATACATTGCTTGTATACAAGCCGCCTTTTGAACTCCCTCAGCAAGATCTGATAAGCCTTTTACAACAATTGCAACTGGCTCCCCACGTTCCCTGGGATCTATACCGCCAGCCCAGTAAGCTACACGAGATGTGATGGACTGATTACCATCCGGACCACCACTTAAAAATACCCCTGGGCCCCAGAAGCCTGTGGCCTCGTCCTTACTCAATAATATCCTATCACCCCCGGTAAGTGAAACGCGCCAAAGATATTCAGTCTCTGTCTCGCCCGGCTTGCGTGAGAATCTAGTTTGTAACTCTCCTAGCTCCAGTCCTGAATATGGCGTGCTATGGGTAGCCGTGCGTGGATTTTTGCCTCGTCCATCCGTATGTGTTTCAGTTCTAATAAGAGGACGCACGTCCTTTGTTTCTACCCCCCCTTCATCAACACTGTTTTCAGAATCAGTATCTTTGTCGAGAACCGGGGGGGCCGAGGGGCACACCTGAACTGGGGAGACGCTAGAGGAAGTTCTCATATTAATTAACAAAAACTCAAGTTTTTGTTCCGAAAAAACAACTTTCTGTTCTAACAAGCCAAATCTCTGTTCTAACAAATCCGACCGTATGCTTTGCCGCGAAAAGTCCTGCATCAGAGAGTCAAACTTTTCACTTTGTCGCGAAAGGTCCTGCCTAAAAAAGTCAGACTGCTCACTTGGCCGCGAAAGGTCCTGCTTTAAAGAGTCAAACTTTTCGCTTTGCCGCGAAAGGTTTTGTTTTAAAGAATCAAGCTGTTCACTTTGCCGCGAAAGGTTTTGTTTTAAAGAATCAAGCTGTTCACTTTGCCGCGAAAGGTTTTGTTTTAAAGAATCAAGCTGTTCACTTTGCCGCGAAAGGTCCTGCTCTAAAGAGTCAAATTGTTCACTTTCCCGCGAAAGGTTTTCCTCCATTCGTTGCTTAATTTTACACAAATCCTGTGCTACCTTTAAGCAAACACCCAAACTGAAACACACCGCGATCCACATTACGGCAAGACCCCAGGTTACTGCAGAGACATTAAACAACCCTCTAAATAATTCCTCCATATCTGATACCCTGCTCGCTGCGCCAAAATTGTCACGGAGGCACCCCGAGGCTGATTTAAGGGACAACAGGGTCCAAAACAACTTTTATTAAACCAGTGAGAAACAGGGTTTTAACACTCCAAAAGTGACTTAAATATAGGTTCGGGTATCAGTTGAGGAAAATTATTAAGGGGTAACAACTAGTACAACAGGTGGTCCACAGAGTACATACACGTGGCTTCACCCAAAACTATGCTGGAACCACCCTCGAGTCCCAGAGGAGTACACACTTGCCTGAATCCGGTTTCTGGATTATTCTTAGAGAGATAAAGGTAAAGCGTACACTCGCGATTCCGCGAGTGTAAATTTATAATACACTCGCAATTGTGCGAGTGTTTTACTTACGCACGTGGCGGCAAGGCAAGCGGGGTCTCCATCCCGGGGAGGCGGGGTCTCAGCAGCAGAATCTTGCTCGTAGCTCCGAGAGACCGGCAACAACTGGCTCAGTCTCGACGAGAGTCCCGTTTTTATTGGCTGATCAGACCTGACTGTAGGCATTCTAGAAGCTTCTCTGCACCCCCACACCGTGTGTGTGGGGCGCCCCTGAAGCCTCCAAACACCCCCCACACTGGTCACAGGCGCCCAGCGGCTCACTGGCGCCTCGGCACTCCCTTCTCCTAATGGCCCTAGCCAGGGTGCTCTGGGCCAAACAAAAGAAGCCGTCAGCCTCAAGTAGCAGAGACAGGGAGATGTGCCTACTCCCTCCATATTGAAGGAGGTGGGGGGAGAGAGGGGGGTTTGCTCAAATGCATGAATTTTAAAAGATGGTTTATTCGTTTATTGCAAATGGATTCTGTATAAAATGCAGTTAAGTTTTCAGGTGTGGAAGGAAGTTAGTGAGGTGAAAGCTTATTTTTTAGTAAGATCCCATGCCACATCATTGTGGGGAAAGGGTCTGAGAGAGCTACGTTACCCCCGTTTATATGTGCTGCATATGCTCCAAATGTTGGCAAATATTTGCAGGATTTGAGGAGGCCATGGTTAATTCTTGCTCTTTTAATATTGTGTTTGACTTTGAAGCACGGTGACAACTGGAATTATGGGATAAGTAATGACTGCCTTGCTAAAACATCATAGCAGCTGAAGCAGAAGCTTCCATGGTTGAGATTAGACCTTGAGTGAGCAGAGCACGGTTGAAATGTCTGTCAAATGGACGGGACCTAAAAATCTGGTGTTGTTTGGGTATTTCATATTATGCATATATAATGCCCATATGGCCTGTATAGGTAAGATGAGAAATTTATAGTTAGCAGTGTCTCTTATTGATCTGGCACAATTCCTCAGCATCTTTGTCTTAAACTCAGGCTCCAAGTGTAGTAGTGTGGAACTAGACAACTCCTTTCTACATTTGGTATCCTCAGGTAGAGCTTTAATATCTGTTTCTGAACATGACTGTTGTTTATGTGTATTTATATGCACTAATATAACAAATACATTAAAAATGTTTGTTTTAGTACAGTTAATGTACGAGGTTGTTGCTAGCTGGGATGCCTTCTCCAGGTGGATTTTTAGTTCCTGTTCCAGAAGTTTTGGCTCCTGTTCTCTACTTTTTCCAATTTTCTGAACTGTTACCATGTCACATCTCAACGTGTCTGGAGGCAGATACTGCCGTGCTTAGTAATTCTGTTATATTTCAGACATACAAAAGACTGGATTTTTTTCTTCAAATGTAAACAGTTTTCAAGACAACATTGAAGGCTTGAGAAATCAGAAATGAAAAGTTAACTCCTTAAGCTTTCATACAGCCTGATTTGGACCAAATTTTGCACCCCGTTGCCAATTTCAGTCCCAGTTCTAACAGTTGGTAAGGTTGGAACATACCATTTCAAGATCAAGAGCAATTGGCACAGACGTCCTTTTCAAAATATTCCAGTTAGGATATCACAAGAAAAACTAAAGGAGGGGAAAATAGTATCATGATTCTCAGTAGCTGAGGCAAGTATTTGTTTTCAGAAGTCCAAAGTTGTTTCTGATGGTTCTACCATGGAGTTTCTGACATATAAAATTTATGTAAAGTGGGTAACATGTCTGCAACCTGCGAGCAAATTAGAGTTGTACAACCATCTGTATCACTGTTATGATAAGTCCTGTATCAATATATTTTTATTATTATATGAAGACTAAGTAATGTTTGAGTGAGATTGGTTCTGGGGTCTTCAGTCTTGTCTCACTGGGTGTATTAATAAACACTTCAAAGCAAGATCAAAACCTTACAGAATTTCTTACGGGTGTGATTTAAGTACAAAAAGTAGATTCAGTCCTTCTTACTGAAATAAACTGTCCAGAAGAGGAAAGACTTTATTTGATTTTCCTTGAAAACTCCAGCTGTCTTGGTAAGAATTGTGATCTGATTTTTTTTTCTCCAGGTAACGTCGTTACTAAGACGTGTTTTGCCTGAGGTAACCCCAAGTCGCCTGGCTAGTATTATAGGAGTGAAGTCTCTTCCACCAGCAGATATAAGTGATATCATTCACTCCACAGAAAAAGGAGATTGGAATAAACTAGGTATCTTAGACATGTTTTTGGGCTGCATTGCCAAAGCTCTCACTGTACAGCTGAAAGCCAAAGGAACTACTATAACAGGGACAGCTGGCACTACTGCAGGCAAAGGAGTTACTACAGTCACACTTCCAATGATCTTCAATTCCAGGTTCGTTTAAAAATATGTATATAATCTCAAGCTAAAGGCACAAAATAATTACATTATTTGAAGTTGGTATGTTGTCTTTAATAAACTCTGATTTAGAAATGGGAAAAATTGTATAACACTTTGACAGCATGAGTTATGTCATGAGTTTAATTTTAAAACAATGATAATAATAAAAAAACCCACAACGTACTATATGCTGAATTTTTGCACTGTTTCTTCGTGGTGGATTTTGACAAATAGTAACTAATTACTTAGGTTAATTTCATGTATTACCATATGTCTTTTGCAGCTACATTCGGCGAGGTGAAAGCCACTGGTGGATGAAGGGTTCAACACCTACACAGATTTCAGAGATCATTATTAAACTCATTAAAGACATGGCAGCAGTAAGTTTCTATCCTTTAAATGTGTGAAGGATATTCAAATATTTCTGTTAATGAAGAGTAGACTTTTTCATTACTTTCTATTAGAGTTGTTATTGGGTTGAGCTGTTAAATGTGAGTTGGTCTCAAGAAGAAAAAGCTGTAGTCTTCTGGGTAGAGTCTTGGCCTAGGAGCAGTAAGAACAGAGTTCTGATTCTGCTAAACAGAAATCCAATATTGAATTGAGCTTTTAAATAAGCCACTTGTACCAGAAGTTTAAGAAGTAAACAGTAATTGTGCGTAATTTTCTACCTAATTAACTTAGCCTAATTTTTTAAGTCTTGAGCACTCAGTACTCCAACTGAAAAGTAAAAAGTGTAACAGTGTTGTTTTCACATAGCTGTATGTAGATTTTACATGTGGAGTTTCTAGTTAGGACTGTGTGTTAAGATTGACCTCTTTCAGTCTAGCTGAAATCTACATTTGTAGCTGTCTATTACTTTAACTGTCTGGGCTGAAATTTTCCCTAGTTGTATCTGCTTCAGGCAAAGTTTTTTGATGAAAAAGTGATTAATTTATTTCCCAGAAGCAATACTTGAAAAAAAAAAAATAGGTTTTGTATATGTGTAGGGGAAAGGAGTTTAGCTGGGAGGTTGTTTTTGTTTACCTTAATTCTGTACCTATTTCAGTGTGATGTTCTAAATGACCCAGATTTTCCTCTGTGATTACCGTTTGAAAGCTGTTTCTGTATGTTCAGCTTTGGAGTCCTGCCTTCTAAATCGTTCCCTGTGCTTAGATTAAGGAGAACCCTTCTCCAAGTTGCTGGATGGGAATTCTCTGCAATTGCTACTGTTGATTTTTACCACGAGAGTTCAGAATCTCACAACCTATCTTTAGTTAAGAGTTATAATAAAAGTGTTTCTCGTCCCTCAGCAGTGCTGGTCTGTGCCCTTTCATTCTTCAAATCATATGCCCTTCTACCTATTCCAAGTTAGTTATTCCAATAGTTGCTCAGAGACTGCCTCAGTCAGTCACCTGGGTATTTAAGGGCTAATAGCTACCAGATCTGTCTGATTTGAAAACACTTGATTTGTCAAAGTCATTGCTGACTTCCTCTTCCCCTGTTCTAACTTGAGATCCTAACCTGATGCTGCATGTAGTAGCTCTAATAATAGTTTTCGTTGTTCTTAGTAAAAGCTGTAATAAGTTGTTTCCCCTTTAACAGGGTCATCTGTCAGAAGCTTGGTCCCGTGTGACAAAGAATGCTATTGCTGAAACCATCATAGCCCTGACTAAAATGGAGGAAGAATACCGATCGCCAGTGAGGTGCATAGCAACAACCAGAGTAAGAACTTTACTAAACTTAGCATCAGTTCATTGTAACCATGTAGTAGGAGCATATCCAAGAGCCTTTCTATATTTTAGAAAAAACTTCTTTTTACAGGTTATTTCAGGAAACAATGCATACACTATACAGTTTATATTCTCCAAATCTAGCTGTGTCTGCATAATGGACAGGTATCCTGACTAAAGCAATGACTGTTCATGCAAATAAATTGAGTTTTCTTCTTTGTGGCAGAAATACACCAATAAAAACTGAATTTTGATTCAGTATGTGTCTTGGGTACGTCCCAAGTAATGAAAAGTAAGTGTTATGCATTTGAGCTTCTATTCTTGAGGTAATTCTGTTTGTGATACTGGTATTTTACTAAATTTATGAGATCATCTGCATGGAAAATTGCACAATAGGTATCGGCTATCTTTTTCCAGTTTCCCGTGTGATTATTTTAAGTGGTTTGACTTGTAGGTCATCAGCTGCCACATCTCAAGGCTATCATGAAAATACTCAATAGCAAACGTTCTCTATGACAATTAAATTAACCCTCACCTGTGTTTTAGTCTCAAAATGGAAAATCATTTGCTGAGCCCTTTATTATTTGCCTTGGGTGGTTTTTTTATCTTTGTCTTTGCCTTGACTCTCTTATAGAAACTTGGGCTAACTTAACATGAATAGATCTCTTGAAATACCATGAAAAGCATCCTTGTAAATTACGACATTACTTCTGTCTTAGGGAGTACAGATTTTGCCTTCTCAAGCATTACAACTACATGTGAAAGAAAAGGTTTTAGAAGGATTTGGCACTCATGTTGTTTTCCATCCTAAAAGGCTGTGCCAGTTGTCATTTCATCCCCCTTACTCACATATTCTCTGCTCTTTGGAAGACGCTGTCTCAGAGCACCACCAGCTCCTGCTGTCGCTGTGTTAGTAGTCCAATAGAATTTTGTTCAAATCAAACTTTTGATCAAAAACTGTTGCAAAATGCAGTTGTCAAATGCATTTCAGCTTGGGTTGCAGGCCAACAAATTACCTTTATGTATCTTATCTCTTTGGGATTTCACTGTAGTCAATAGAGAGGAAGAGAGAAAAGCTTCCTCAGAAGACAGTCAGCTCAGAACCCTTTTCTGGGTAATCTCAAATGTCCCATGCAGTGAGGAGAGAACACAGGGAAACCAATCTCATTGAGCTAAAGCTCTGTTGGTTTGGGTCTTTTTTTGTGTCTGTTCTGTAATTTCTTCTTCTCCTACAAATCCTCTAGTGTTTGGTAGTGATACGCAAGTCTGTATTTGCCGTATTTCTCTGTAATACACTCTGGTTGATCTTTTTTCACTGTTTCTCTCTCGTATGCTAACTACTGTATTTATGACCCTGAAGTGACATACCTGAAAGAAAGAGGATAGTTCCCAAAAGTTCAATAAATTTTATTGTGTGCTTTATTTCTTTTTGGCAAAGAAAAAACTTGTGTTGTATGGGCAGGCTTCAGCTAACAATGATGCAGTTTGCAGATAACAGTGACATTCTTGCCTGCCAACGTGTATAATTTTAGTATTTAGGATTTTTTTTTTTCCGAAAATATTTAATCCTACCTTGTCTTTCAATAGCTATGGCTGGCCTTAGCATCCCTCTGTGTGCTTGATCAGGATCATGTTGATAGACTATCCTCAGGAAGATGGATGGGAAAGGATGGACAACAAAAACAGATGGTGAGATAGCAAATAATCTATTTTTGTGCTTATTTTGATATGTTAAGTAGTCAAAGAATTTATAGTAATGATAGGGAAAGGCAGACTTAGCCTAACCTTATTCATACTTTTCTGTTGTCCCCAATGGAGATTGTGTATACATGGTTGAAATGTTTGTGTTCTAGACAAGCACTACTCAGAAAACAAAAATTCCATCTTAAAACAATAAGGTGGCAATTCTGGCATTCAGGATGGAGCAAGGCCTTCCTCGCACCTATAGGATGGATTTTTGAGAGTCCATTGGCTCAGTTAATACCACACTCTCTTTCAGAGCTGTTTTGTTTCTATCTGGATCCATGTCTCACAGTCAAGTCAATTCTTTCATGTTCCTCAAAAATAACTTCTCCATAATACAGCTTCCTCTTCCCCATCTCAGTAGAGAGAGATTACCCCAAAGAGAAAGAAACTATTTCTAACTGGATTTAGTATAGCTACAGTTTACCCAGAGGATTTACAAATTTAATATAGAATATGATGAATCAACCGAGTTTGCATCTCTATTTTTCAGTTTCACAAAAAGCTTATGGGTTTTTTTTAAATACAAATCTGCAAAGAGCAAAATAATGAAACTGTTGTCTTTATAACTTGGTTAGGGGAGCCCCTGTGGGAGACAAGGGAATATTGTGTGGATGCTTTGTGCAAAGGAGCCTCCAAAGCAGTTTAGTGTAGGCAGAAAGAGAATGCAGGAGAAAAAAGGATTTCAGCAGCAGCAAGGACTAAAACTCTGCTGAGAGGAGGAAGCAGACACAAAGGCCTCTGAGGTGATTAAAAAAGACAAGGGGCTTCTGCAGAGCTTTGGAAATGTCAGGAGAGTAGCCAAGACATCATCAAACAGGGATGCAAGCTACTGAACCCTGCCTGAAATTCCCCCAATTCTGCTTTATACTGGGATATTCAAATTTTGGGGTGGACTGTCCCCCTGCCAACCAAGAGTGCTGTTGAAAGGGTTCTGTTTGAGGTTGCATGAGCAATGTCGTGGAAACCACATGTTCGGGGAGTACAATAAAAACTTGTTCTCAGACATATCCATATGAATAATCAAAATCAGTCACTGAACTCTATTTGTACAGATATTTTGAACCACAAAACAGAACTGTGTTGATTTCTAAAAAATTTTTATCAGTAGAGGAACTTAATTTCTTGGTGGATTTTGATTGTTACTCCAACTGTATTCTCTCAAAGTTATAGATGACCTACAGCTTTGACTACATGTTTGAGCAGAGTAAACACACCATATAAAAGTAATTAAGAGTAAATATCATGCATGTTGACTGACTTGAGTCCTCGTATCTCTGAACTTTTCTGTTAACGTTCTCATAACTCATTGTTACCACACAAATCTTTTCTCACACTAGTTGAAAATGATGTCTTAACTATATTGTTCAAAAAATGCATTTTTGCTGCATCACACAAAATATAAGACGAAGAATATCAGAAGAAATGATTGAGTTAATTGAGGCTTTTTCTGTCCAGGCATAATTGTTTATGTACTGATTATTCTAAAGATACAACTAATATAGTCTAAACAAGCTCTTTTTCCCCCCTTATTAATTTGGGGGAGATGACTGGAGAATAAAAACAAATGCTGAAAGCATACGAGGGATTTAATAAATAATTATTTCATATTTTTTCTTAATTTTTTCAGCCGATGTGTGATAACCATGATGATGGTGAAACTGCCGCGATCATTTTATGTAATGTCTGTGGGAATTTGTGTACAGATTGTGACCGATTCCTTCATCTCCATCGGCGAACAAAAACTCACCAGCGACAGGTAGAGTATACGTGACATCATGTTGTTTGCAGCTGCATATGTGGTGTGCATTTCCTCAATTAATACATAAGCTAAAGGCTGTAGCAAGAGCCAAATCTGAAAAAGTATTTTCTTCTATGTTTGAGATGGTATAGGTTAGTTTCCATTTAATTCTTTTTAGCTGTTTTTAGTTAAATTCTCTTGTCCTTTGTCTTGAAGGAAATTGGAAAGTCATGTAGCAGTCCCTAATTCTTACTCTTATGCTACATCAGCTTTCTTCTCTCTTTTTCTGACATTGCTTAGGAACATTTTTTAGGAAAATCTAGGAACTGTATAGACTTTCTTAAGTATATGTTCGTTCTTTATTCCTGTTAAATTATATGTCCTTTGCTACTTCTATTATATACGTCAGTGCTTGTGAACCCCTTCATTTTTAATGTATATGCATTTTTTAATATCCGGGAAGACCACTTGATAGCAAATATTCCTACTGGTTACCGAATCATAGAACGGTTTGGGTTGGAAGGGACCTTAAAGATTATCTAGTTCTAACCCTCCTGCCATGGGCACCGGCACCATCCACTGGACCAGGCTGCTGCAAACCCCATCCAGCCTGGCCTTGAACACTGCCAGGGATGTCAGCCTTCTCTTACTTCTCAATATTCTTCCAGCTCTCACTGTCTTTTCACAGAGAAATACGTTGTCATATCCATAAGCTTGAATATTTTCTGATTTCTTTTGGTTTTGTTTTTAGGACTGAAATGGCTTTCCCCTTTGACTTACCTCTTCATCTCTAAACCTGAAACTGCATTATTCTTGAAGTATTTGTTTCTCTCATTGAAGTTAATGTTGAGGACGCCTTTACTTCTGAAACTACTGAATATTTCCTCTTTCTTGACACTGTTTTTCTTTTGTGTTTTTTGTGGTCTTTTATTTTTCCTCTTTCTCTCTGACCACTTATATTTGTACAAAGGCTAAAATAATAAACCTCATTAATGAAGTTAATTCAAAGGGAATCGTTCCTCTTCTCCCTCTCATAGAGTGCATCTACATTTTGCTTTTTAGTAAGCATCAGGAATGGGCTTTTTGAAGCAGATCTCCTTCTCTCCTTATTGTGCTTTGTTTTGTGTCATAGAGCAGCCTTGGAGTGCATGAACCAGATTCCTTTCAGGTTTAAAATAAAACAATAAAAAGCGATAGATGCAGGGGCATGCTGGTAATGGTCAGTCAGTGCAGGGGATCAGCTGGTCTAGAGCACGTGTGGTGGAAACTCTAGATCACTGGCACCGAGTTCCACTCTGCAGATCTCCTTCTTGGTCCCTCAGCTTTTGCAGTGTCAGCCTGGAAGTTCCACGTGGATCTGTTATCTTCTATTTCTTACCCAGGATCTTTGCAATTCCCTTTGACATTGTCCTGTTTTCTCATCCTAAGATGATGATTTTCTATGTCTGCTCTTCTTTTGTGGCAGAGCACAGTTTAGTCTCATTTGTTTTTCTGATTTCTCCTATATAGCCTGTTCAGATTACAGTTGATAAAAAGTAAGTTCTTATCAAAATCCTCATATCTCTCCTTAATCTGTCCAAAATAGCTACTTATCAGATTTTCCTATTTACTTCTGAAAGCATGTTTAAACTTCTGCTCTTTATTCACCACCTTTACCTTTACATCTCTAATGTTAATCCCTCAATTTAAATTTTAAATTGTCACATTCCCTGGCTCCTGTTTTCTGTTAGCTTCCTGGTTTTTATCCAACTTCTGTCATACACAGCTCTTTAATGTGTTTTCTTTCCCTCTAAGAAAGGACAGCCTGTAAGTTACTATGACCTGCTTATGCAACTCCTTTGTGAAGCAATTAAGGCTTTTTTTCCTGATTCTAATATGAATTAAAACAAACTTTCAATTGAGTGTATATATCCATACCAAGGCAAATTCTAACTTTGATTGCATTGCAGGTGAAATGAATGAAAACAGAACTGCCTTCAAAACTTAGGAAAGGAGAAAAAAGAGAGACTGTATAAAGTCCCCTAAGCATTTCATGCTGGTTTTTTTATTTTGCAAGAATTTTCTATTTTCCTTATTGTAGCTGAAAGTATCCCCTGTGTATTTATATGAAAGTTGAAAATATTAATATTACACACTTACGTAATTATTATATAGTGCATATTATTAAGACCATAATTATCAATGTTGCTTTGATAAACTACTACCATAGAATCACAGACTAGTTTGGGTTGGAAGGGACCTTCAAAGCTCATCTAGTCCAACCTCCTGCAATGAGCAGGGACATCTTCAACTAGATCAGGTTGCTCAGAGCCCCATCCAGCCTGGCCTGGAATGTTTAGGTGAAGATATTTCTAATGACTTATGCTTTTAATATGCTGTGGCCTAATGGATGAGTTGAATAGTAGTAATGAAGTCCAAGCTCTGTATATTTTTAAATTAGAAAAAATGCTGAGTGGCTTTCTTCTCATCATTGTTGCCCGGTTGTTCCCCAGAACTGTTAGCTCAAGTGTTACTGTTGTATATTTTTGCTTTTAAAAACACAGAGCCTTTTATCCATTCTGCAATATGTACAAATTACAGAATGCATAAAAAACATAGCTTGCAGTAGGCAAATTCTGCAGAATCTACAAAACATCTGATGAAAATCCAGAGAAACAGTGACTAAAATAACATAAAGATATTCTATTTCTTATCTGTTTGGTTAACCCGACAGGTATTTAAAGAAGAAGAAGAAGCTATCAAAGTTGATCTCCACGAGGGCTGTGGTAGGACCAAACTTTTCTGGCTGATGGCATTAGCAGATTCTAAGACTATGAAAGCTATGGTGGAGTTTAGAGAACAGACAGGTAAAACACAGCTGTTAGTACTTGCTCTTTATCCTTATTATTTTTACCTTTTACCATGAGCATTTGTCATAAATAAGTAAATAAGTAAGTTGGGGTTTTCACCTGCTTTAGGGCAATGCTTTTAAGTATTAATAAAATAATTTGTCTATGTAACAACTGCTGGTTTCTTTGGTTGTTTTCTGTGATTGCTGTTGGGACATCAGTCGCTTCTGTTTCATTGCAACAATCTCCCTTTTTGTTTACTTTTGCGGACTTAGGCAAACCGACCACCAGCAGTTCTGAAGCGTGTCGCTTCTGTGGCTGTAGGAGCGGAACAGAATTATCAGCAGTGGGAAGCGTTTGTTCTGACACAGATTGCCAGGTATGTGTTAACAAGTATCAATCATCAATTACAAAAATAGGAGAGACTGCAGGATCAAACTGATTCCTTATTTTGAGTGAAGCTTGTTCATCCCTGTGGTCCATTTTAAATCAGACCTCTCAAACACAAATAGTCAACCAAAAAAACTGGGTGGTTTCATTATTATCTTCAAAAGCATCCTAAGTTTTCACAATAGTGTTCCAAGTATAAAGTAAAATATACACTGCCGACATAAAGTCTGGTTTACTAGAAAGCCTGAAGAAAGAAGTTTGCGTAACAGCCTGTTTATTATGTAAGCATGGAACATTTAAGGCTTGGCAGGTTTATTCAACTGTATCCATGTGTCCTGAGTGTTTTTGTGGCCCACACTACTGGTACAATTGGCAGAGTGACCAGTTTCATATCCCACCCTGTTTATTTCTGTTTATGTGTCACTAATTTGTCATCTTTTTTTTTTTTTTTTTTGGTCTCTCAACCTTTATTGTGTTATTAATTTGCTTAAATTTATTGTTAGCTTCTGGGCAACTTTTATAAGTTTTCTACTTACAAGGGATAGGAATTAGAAGTGGTTAAAATATCATTTCTAAAAGTGCCTATGCCAGTTAATGATCAGCTCATAATGTGTTAAGAATGGGTTACTTCATACCTTTCCTGAAGGGTGGAAATCTGCAGATATCTAAAAGGCTGTTAATACAGGGCAAGCAGTGTTTACACGGGAGGCGCTTAATACACGAAGTACACGTGGAGGATTAAAGAATATTTCTCTTTATATCAAAATTCAATATTAAAATTTTAAAGTAATGGTTTCATTATGCCATTGCTAGTCAGGAGTAACCTAAGTAATGAAAGCGTGTTTTACTTCAAGTACACAAAATGTGCTGTTTTGCCCAAGTCCCTGCTGTAACAGCAGACAACACAAATCGTGATTCTTTCATCTTAGCTTATTGCACAAACCAGCAAGCCTTCCAAAAGTGACACTATATCAAACCATTGAGTGCAGGGGCACAAAAGAATGATTAATTATTTACTTTTAATAGGAGTACGCTAAAATTGCCTGCAGCAAGACACAGCCCTGTGGTCATCCCTGTGGAGGCGTTAAGAACGAAGAGCACTGTCTGCCGTGCTTGCACGGCTGCGATAAGAACGCTACGACTCTTAAACAAGATGCCGATGACATGTGCATGATCTGCTTTACTGAAGCACTTTCAGCGGCACCAGCTATCCAGGTTTATTTTTTGTTTCCTCCCTTCTAAGAAGAATAATATTATGGTTGTAATGTTAATTGTGCTAGAAGTTAAAATATGAAGTCCCTCAAATTATGCTCTTAGAAATTTTAACACAGACACCATACCGGTACTTAAGTTCCTTAAAATGCTTTCTTTTTCCTGGTATTACTGCTATTTCAAGAAAGCAGACTATGTCAATTTAGTTTACTTTATTTAAAATATATCTGGTATTTTACGAAGGAGAAAAAAAATGAGGTAATTAATGGATATACCTCATAAATATTTCATGTATCCACTAGTGGTTTTGGAGTAGAAAGGTTATGATTTTAATGACCATTTCATAATCTTCCTCTTTTATTAAGAATAAAATAGGAGTCTTCTAGGATTTTAAGTAATTTAATTTTGGAATTGGTATATGTTGCCACTTAAAAGCAAATAACTGCTTCTGTTCTAGTGGTTAATATGAGTTCAGTGTTTCCTGACGTGTATTCTTTTCTAAAGCTGGACTGCAGCCACGTTTTCCATTTGCAATGCTGTCAGCGCGTCCTAGAAAACAGATGGCTTGGGCCAAGGATAACTTTTGGGTTTATGTCCTGTCCTATTTGCAAGGTAAATGAGCAATGTGTTTACTTACCTAGGTCAAACAAGTTACCTAATGCTGTCTTTGTTTTTCCTTTTTTAAAATTTTATATTGCTTGTTACAATATAAACTAGGTGTACATCACTTGTTTCCTTAATTTCTCCTGTCACTGAAGAAACGGTATCGTTGACGTGTCTTTTTACTTTCCCCTACTGTTTCCTGAAGTAAGGATCCTCTTAAAAAGAAAGTATTATGCAGACATTATCCTAATGATGTTTTATTCTTAGCACCATCAGCTTGTAATTTCCCAGTATTTGAGTACAGCTGACAGGGAAGAAATAATCTTAATGCACATTATTTAAAGCAGAAAACTTGGCTGGTCTGTTTTTCCTAACCCCTTTTAAAGCTGCTTGGGTTTTCAGTATGAGGACAGAGCTGAAGAATATAGGTACTTAGTTCAGCTTAAATTACTAAAAATCCTTCTTGCACTCTACAAAATCATAATTGCTGTAAGCAAAAGCATATGGTGGCTGCTGAGGAGGAGAGAACCTTAGAACCCCAGGAATATGAAATGCGTGAATGGTCAGCCATTTCTGCATGTTGTCCTTCTTCCTTCATGCTACGTTTTGATAACTTATGGCAATAGCTTGTGACTATAAAATGATAAAGACCTGCCATTGAGGGCTGACAGTCATTATTCTTAATTGCTAAGCAATAAGTCAAAAAGGACCAAAATCAGAGAAAGCATACAGTCAGAACATTCCTGTGCTGTGGCGAATATTTTGTGTGTACCCTTTATCATCCCTCTGTGGTTGTTACAGTCTGTTGTAAGGGCTGACGATTGCACGCAATAAAAGGCCATATAAAAAGCACTCCTGGTTACTGTTTTTGCAGCAAATAAAGTATGTACTATATCAGCCATTTTTGTCAAATGTACGTTGCCTGAGCTCTTAGGTTTTTATGACATCCATTACACTGTGTTTGACCATAATACAGATTATCACAGCTGTTGTATTAAAGATGCGAGATATTTTAATCAGTTGTTTTTATTTCAGAACAAAATCAATCATACAGTATTAAAGGATTTACTTGATCCAATCAAAGAACTCTATGAAGATGTGAGGAGAAAAGCACTAATGAGATTGGAGTATGAAGGGCTGCACAAGAGTGAGGCCATCACAACACCAGGCGTTAGATTTTATAATGACCCAGCTGGCTACGCTATGAACAGATACGCTTATTATGTTTGCTACAAGTGCAAAAAGGTATGACAATTAGTACTTTGTGAAATAAATGAATGCTTTTGTTTCAAAAGTAATTTCTTAGAGAGTGGGGCGTATATTAAATATGTTGTGTATGGACCAGGAAAAGAAATTGTTGTTAAATTGTAATTACAAAAAAGTGTTGAGCAAATTAGATGTACATAGTGTCTTATCTTGTAAAGCTCAAAAGTATCTACAGTGCAGCTCAGAAACCAAAAGCATATTGAGGTGCTGGCCACCTTAAAAGAATGTGCAGATGATACTGCATTAGAACACCAAGCATCCTTTTGTCCCACTTCCAACTCATACTTTACATGAACATTAAAACAGTATAACCGTAGGTTTCATTCTGACTCTTTGACATGGAGGGTTCCTCACTATGATTCCACCTAAATATTACTTTTACCCAAGTTGGAGTTGGTGGAAAATGCAGTAAACTGACTCTGGGGCAGAAGAATCCCCACTACTGCAAGCCTTTCACTGTGGTTTTCCCCAGTGATAGTCTCAAAAGATGGGAACAGCCTTCTCTAATTTTGATTCGTGATAGCGCAGTTGTTCAGGATGGGGATAAGGACACTCTGTCTTCTGTAACCAATCATGCCTAAGTTCAGATGTCAGCATCTTGAGTGCCTTTGAAGTGCAGCAACTATGGAGATGATGGCCAGGTGTGTTAGAAGAATGAAAAAAGAAGAAAGAGGAAATGTGTGGTCCAGCCTGCTGGACTCTAGGTCATATATGCAGTTTTCTTCAGGTAGAGAATATGAAACTTAACCAGAAAACAAAAATCCCTGATTTTCCCCATCATCAGAGAAGTAACACACATTCTTTATCTATGGTTAGAGACTATGGTTAGAGAAATTTTGGATACAGATTAAACCCATCCTGTTGCTGCTTTCATCTGAAGCTGATTTTTAGTGTCCATCTTGATCACATCTTTTTCCTTTAGGAATGAAAGGAATAAGGCAATCTCATGATAGCTTTCAAGGGCAACCCCAATAATTTCAACATTCAATGCACATGTTTTATCATAATTTGAAAATAAGAGGAGAAAGATTGATTTCCATATGCTAGAGGAGTAATGAATCATATTAATACACAGTTACTCAGTTCACTTTTGTTCCTGCCTCCCACAGTCAACCATTTTTCACTCTTCATCCTTTAGCAACTTGCCTGGTGCCTTTTTTGCCTCCCTTATAAAAATACTTTTTTATTACTTTTTCCAGTTTTTATTCCTGTCCCTGTTTTTCATTACACTTTCTTTCCAATATTTAATACTCAGTTATTTCAGCATCTTTATTTCCCTCTTTTTATTCCTTCCCTTGTATATCATTATTCCCTTTCGTACTGTCTCTATGTGTCTGAATAGCAGCATTCAACTAGCTGATGTCTAACTTCTTTCCTTCCTCCAGCACCTGTTCACCTCAAACTGCTACCTAATGCCCTGACTTAGATTCTTTAGGGCTTTCCCTTTTGTTTTACTCTGCAGAGTTTGGGGAAAAGTGGGCTGCTTAAATTTTTCCTTGCTCATAGTTGCCTTGAGACCACTTTCCCTGTCACTGCAAAAAAAGGTGAGAATTGCTGTCACGGGGACACCCCGAGGTTAGTTTTAGGCAGACAACAAGGTCCAAAACAAACTTTTATTCTGGTTACGAAGGTGCAGCAAATTAACCGGTAAGGAACAGGGTTTATGCAATCAGTTAGCACTCCAGTAACATAAATACAGCTTCAAATATCAGCTGAGGAAATTACTGCGGTGCAGCAAATAATAATGGAGATCCACAGTGTGCATACATGTGGCTCATGAAAAACGACGTCAGAGCTGTCCCCGACTTACATGTGCTTATATTTAAGCATGGAATATCCTCATTTTGTCTAGTGAGGAAAAAACACTGCAAATCCAGCGAGGAAATCGGCAAGGAAAATACACTCGCTTATGCAGTGAGGAACTATTAAGTAGGTTATCACTCACTCACTCAGATGTTGCGGTGAGGCAGTCCTAGTCCCAGCAGATTACCTTAAGCGGTGATCCTGCCTAAGGGGAGGACGGCAGTGTTCTTGGTCCGCTGCTCCGAGAGGACACACAAAGAGATGCCTCAGCAGTTAGTCCTGTTTTTATAATCGTGTCAGATCTGGCTGTGGGGATTCTAGAAGCTTCTCTGCTCCCCCACTCTGGCTGTGGGCGCCCAGAAACTTCCCAACTGCCTGGCGCCTCTTGCCCTCTCCTAGCTAACCGACAGACGGTTAAACAAAAGGAGCTGTTAACTTGCCCCATAGCAGGAGAGGCGGGATGTGTTGGGGAAGAGGGTGGGGTGTGCATGCACCTTCCACACCGAAAAGGGGGTGGGGAAGCTAGAGAGGGGGGCGTGCAACTGCCACAATTGCCAAGAGCAAGAATTCTGTGTGTTGTCTGATTAGTTAATAAGATGGTAACAAAGGAAGGAAGGGACTCATTGCCTCGTCTCACCACTCCGTGTGAAAACACTTCGGTATATGAGGAAATGCTCAGAGTTGTCAGTCTTTCTTGATGCATTTTTGTGCCCAGTGTGTCCTGGTAGAATAAGATGAGAAAGTGGCATGAATTTGTAGAAAACAGTAACATTCTAATCATAAGGGATTCCACATGAGCATAAAAATGATGCTCTTTCAGCTAGTAAAAATCCCTCCTGGTAGAACGTTTCTCTGCTGCCCTCAGTGTTGTCTTTCTTACATGCAGTTCATAGAGCATTCAGATAATGTTTCAAAAGCCTTACAGGCACTTGCGTAAACCCCAGCATCTTGCACAATTTTTGGTGATGTTTGTTCTGAGATTGAGACATGTTGTCTTTGTGCCTCAAAAACGTGTATCTAGAGTCAGAGTGGAGACTACTGTAACAGCTGTTATTCATTATTTTCCCCTTACAAATTGACATTGTTAAAATAATAGTTGTCTCTGGCTTAATGTCCTATCATTTCTATATAAAATTAAGGCATATTTTGGTGGCGAAGCTCGTTGTGATGCTGAAGCTGGACAAGGAGATGACTATGATCCAAGAGAGCTTATTTGTGGTGCATGCTCTGATGTTTCAAGGGCTCAGGTAAGCAAAGAACTTTGTATTCAAGTTTTTATTTCATTCTGAAGCTCTGAGTACCTGAGCTGTACAATAATTCAAACTCATTTATAATTATATGTATTGTATAAAATTAAAATGTATTACAGAGTGTAGAAGTGTGTTGTTCAGATTGTTACAATGTGGCTACTTTGTTTATCAACGTTTGTTTCTTTCTGTTTAGATGTGTCCCAAACACGGTACAGATTTCTTAGAGTACAAATGTCGCTACTGCTGTTCCGTTGCTGTGTTTTTCTGTTTTGGGACAACGCATTTTTGCAATGCTTGCCATGATGATTTCCAAAGAATGACAAGCATCCCTAAAGAAGAACTCCCACACTGTCCTGCAGGTAGTGTTTTTGTAAAGCAAATTTACCACACTGAATTCTGAGATTAGTAATCAGTTCTAATTTATATTCTTATATATTCTTGCTGATGATTTTTTTTTTTTTTAGCAAAACCACAGGGCTAGTCATGCAAATTTTAAATTCATTATATTGTATAATATTTGAATGGGTTTGTTCTGTGCATGCTTTTGATTTTTTGCTTTTCTGGGAATACTACAGGCAGTGTTATCACATTGATCCTTTAAACATTAGCTACTTTGATACAAAAAGACATTTTAATTACCTACACCAATTCAGATTCCAGATCTGTAATGATGTGTTAAAACTATACTGAAAAAAATAACACATTACTATTAAATGATGTATCTGTACTTAGGTACCTGTCATGGACAAACTGTTGCCTCAGTGCCTTACTTTCCATCTTCATATGCCATTGATTTGATCTCAGTCAATCATATTATTTACCTTGCTATAACCTTAGAATTATTGTTGTTTACTGCAAAGTGTAACTCTCATTCCTATTTATTGATTTCACTTTTAGATTGTGTGAATTTCTTCCACAGTATTATCGAGATGAAACTTATTTTAGTTACTCTCCTTGTAAGCTTTTTGCCTTTTTTAGTTTGAATATGATTTATTTTAAATTACATGGGGTTCGATCATTTGGATTTTTTTCTTCAAATACCATGTCAACGTTTGACGTAACTGTTTGAAGGAAGCTAACAGGTTTTGATCGCGTTTTGTCAGATCTAATTGATTTTTTTTTCTCTTGGCCTTTAGATGGTTTGCTTGAATTTAACTAAGTGGAAGCACCTTTCTGTCTGCTGTTTCTTAAACCTCTTATTCCTTATAAATTAATTTTATATGTTAATATATTCCTTATAAATTCATATAATATCATATTCATTTAACATGGGTTTTGAGGAAATGTAACACATGTTTCTTTACATCAAGTCTGCAAGCATTAATCTCTTTTCTTTTTTTCCCCCTCACCCTTAAATTCACTGTAGGTCCCAAAGGTAAACAACTTGAAGGAACAGAATGTCCACTTCATGTTGTCCATCCACCCACTGGTGAAGAATTTGCTCTGGGTTGTGGGGTTTGCAGAAATGCTCACACTTTTTAGATGAGCATTTTTTTTTTTTTTACCAGAGCAAAACAGGTGCCCTCATCCCTTAAGTGTCCTGAAAATAAAGTCCAGCTGGGATGAGGATGGGACCATTTCATAACCCAGGTAAAAGGAACAATTTACAGTGCAAGAAGGATGCCAAATACCATGTACATAATTCTTGCTATGAGATATTGACATTTTTTGAACTGAGACATCAAAACTTGTGAGGTGTTTGCATGTGGCCATTACAGTCATCGGCTAGGAAACATTGGACATTTACAAATAAATAATTGCTATTAAAGGATCTGTGTGTCTGTGGACTATGAATAATGCCGGCTTTCAGGAGAAAGAAAAAAATATTGATTATTGTATACTGACTTTTTGTAATCTTGTACAATTGTAACGCATCACAAGTGGGGATGGGAAAGAGGAATATTCTGGTTTATTTCCTAGACTGTTATTAAAAAAATTGTGTTAGGAAGGCATAAATGTAACAAGTATCACGCTGTATATAAAGGTATCAATGTTTGTCCTGTATAAGAATTATTAAATTACAACAGCAGTTTCATTTAAACTTCTGGGTTATGTTTGAGCCTGAAATTTTAATGAAGTGCAATACTGAGTGTGCCTCATATCTTGCAGCTGTAAACATAATGGAATGTACATGTCAATAAAGCCACTGTACATTTTTATACAGTGAAAGTCTAATGAATGTACAAGCCTCTGTTTTCAGAAGTGTTTTTTAAAATGGGGGTGGTGTCATAATTATTTCACCAAGTTCTTTTACAAAATAGGAGAGTCTATTAGCTAAACTGTTGGTTATGCAAGTACTTAAGACATTAAAAATGCTGCTTAAATCATCTTCTAAAGAAAAGCTGGATAAACATACTAACATTAATATTCCATTTCAGTTTCTGACAATGTTTTAAGACACAACAGAAGACTTCATTTTAAATTATTTTGATGAGTTATGAAGAATCCTCAGCAATATATCATCCCCACCTTTAGGACAAATAGTCTTTTCCCATTAATTCCATTTAATAAGAGTCCCAAGTCCTTTGCTCCTCTATAGTGAAAGCAAAATATAACTTTAAGAAAGAACTTTTTCCTATAAGATTCTCCCTTCAGATGTCAATGATCCTTATGGGTCCTCTCCACCCTAAGTTGTTCTGTGATTCTATGAGAACTTTTTCCTCTAGTATTTCTGTCTTGATGAAATGTGCTTTACTGGCAGACATGAACAACTGCTCTCACAGTTAAGATACTGGTAGATGGCATGCAGACATGTCAGAGGACTTTTACCAGACTGGGAACTGTGGGATCCATCTCACCTTATTTCAGACATCCATAAGGTATGTGTCTGTCTGCAGGTTAGAATAGCTGGGGAAGAACACTCACCTTGGGAGTACAATTTCTCTTAGTCACAGTGACAGGGTATTGTGGTTCAGTCTCAGTTATGTGAATAGTGCAAGTAGTATCAGTAAATAGAAGCTGGAATTTTTTAAGTCTACAGTCAAGTATATTTTATATTATTGGTATAATGGACATTTAATGAAAGAATTCCTGTGACCCTCATTGAGACAAGGTATAGAGCGCCTGGTAATGACCAGGGGGTGGGAGAGGTTGCTGGCATACAGACAAAGGTTGTCAAATGTAGGGCTTGCACTAGACATGCAAATAAATATGTAGCATCATTGTTAATTGTTTAAAAAAAAAATCTTCCAAACAACTGAATCTGTGATAGTTGAAGTATTTCAAGTAGTGGGTATCTATTTGGAAAGAGATACATCAGGAGATTGGCTGCTTGGTAACTTCTTGGAGTGTATTTGAAATAATACAGTATATGAAGTAGAGAAAGCAACTGAAAGGTGCCTTTGCTAGATTTTATTCTGACTGAAAGGTAGTTTAGATGAAAACAAGTACAAAGTGACAACATTCATTATTCTGAAAGGAAAAGAGAAAATAAGGTAAAGAAAATTATGTACAGCAAATTGGCAGAAGTCTTAGGTAAGATCCTGTGGGAATCAAGTGTAAAGAAAGAAAAAACTTGTTTAAGGGGAGTTGACATTTTCTTTGGAACAACCGACTAGACTAACATCAAGGTCTGCAGCTATCCTAGTGCAAACAAAGGATATGACTTGTATTAAGCAGTCAGTTTGGCAAAGTTAGGAATTATATATTGCAAAAAGGGAGAGAAAATAAAAATGGAAACCAAATCAAATTACTACAGATGAACAGCAGGGGGGAAAGGTACAGGAAAAAACTTAATTTGCAATGGACATACAGAATAACAAGTAGGCAAGAGAAAGATTGGTCATCTACCTGCACTGATGAGGCACTTTGTTCCACAAAAAAATGCATCAACAGCTTCAAACCACATTAAACCCTCTATTTGAATATCAGGAGGAAGCCAATGTGGTGGTTGTGTTCAGCATCTTGAAGAATCAAGGTTCTTCCAACATTGTACTTCAGTTATAGAAACAGAGCATGATTTCACTTGTCCAAATTATGTCCATATTATAGATGTTTACCTCAGCTGTAGTCATCTTCAGTGGAGAGGAACAGGAACTTCTGGGATGTGGTTCGTTTCATCTCTTTATAAAATAGGAGCCACCTGTATAGCTTAGATGTAGATGCCTACTACAACATGCATTTTTAAAGTTAGTTAAAGTCATCATCACCTACTTTGCAGTCTGAAGTTACAAGCAATGTTATGGACCCATCACATCACAACCTTCAGCACCAAGGCAGATTTTTTTTTTTTGAGAGAGAGAGGATGTCAAGACATGAAGAGTTGAAAGGTGAATGTTTGAAGTGTTATTCCAGGTTTGTGGCTTCATGTTCCATAGTTAAGATGGGTTTTTGTAAACAGATCTTAGGCCCTTCCACTGGCCTAGCACTCCACGTTCTGATGGGTGAAGGGTAGTTTGTGTTTTAGTATTGCCAGGTATTTCCTGGAGACCTACTATAGACCTTAAAAAGATTTAAGTGTCTGTATTTGAAAATGTTGGTTCCTTACTCAATACTTGACAATCCAGTATCTCCAACCCATTAACTCGTATTGGACGCACCCTGAGTACATGTAGAGTAAAAGACACAGAATGATGTTCTAAGGACTCTGCTCATTACACAAGAAATGTGCTATAGGGTTATCAGAATGAATATAGCCGTTAGTTGGGAGGTACTGCAGTAAACTTGGATTATATCAGTGGTATTAAAGCAGTGGTTAGAGTATGAGAGGGTGTTGACAGGCCAGAAGCAGGCTGAAAGCAGAGCATCAGTGTATTTATTAAGGATCTCCCTATTGTAGTATTCAGACACGCTTCTCCTTCACCACCCAGCACCCTCCTCACTCCCTACTCCTTATCTACACTCAAAGCCTCATGTCACTGCCCCGCTGCTTTTCACCAGGACTCTCAGGTTCTGATTTCTGTCCTAATCCGCCACAGACAAGCCCCTTATCTCCTTCCATTGCTTCCTGGCTACTGTTTCTCCATTTTAGGAGCTTCTTGCTGCACCCTAGTGTACAGGGGCAGCAGGAGGAGCAGTGCCGGAGTCAGGCAAATTAGCTACAGTGGAAGACTAATGCACATAATACGAAGTGGTTTACATAGGTTCTTGACATAGGTTGCTGTGGGTCTTAAATTCTGGAAAAATTACTTACAGCAGGCAAATTTGTGGTGTGTGATCCACTATCCTTTTTAGAAAATTTCAGTGTGTAGCACCATAATTACAAGTTAATTCTATTTTTTTAAATTTTCCAGCTCTTTCACTTTAGGTTAATGTGAGAACTAGTTTAGGAAAGTATGATTAGAGTGAGGAAAGGACATGATGCTGCTACATTCAGTTTATGAAGTGGGCTAAGTGAGGGACAAGCAATGTCAGGGAAATGTTTCTCTTGCGCACGACTCGCTGTCCCCAACTGCTACTTCAGGAAGATGGCACAGCGGAGCATGAGCATCAGGCTCTTTGGGTAGAGCACAGTTTCCCCCCTAGTGGCTGCACCTCAGACACTCTGCTCCTACGCTGTGTCAGACGTTCAAGTCGCCATATCCCCCTGCACCAATCTCTGTGGCTGATTACAGCCAGATGCCAGCACAGGTCACTAATCAGATCAGTCCACAAGAAGATTGCTCTGTGCCTCTCCAGCAGTCTCACATGCTTGTTCCGTCAGCTGTTGAGCCACAGCCCACGCAATGGAAACACTCAGTTCTTGCTTGCACTGCCCTGTTTGCCACAGCTCACCATGCTCAGCTAGTTCATACCAAATTCAGCTCCTGGCGAGGGAGAGGGCCACACTACTCCTACTCAGCTCATAAATCATTAGTTTAAAAATGGCTTAAACTGTCATGGGTGTATCCACCCACTGAGCACAAAGTGAACAGTAAAAGTTAATAAGGCACAGGCAATTAACCAGTTACCATCAGGGCCTGATAATCTTGGTCCTTACGAAACAGTTTTCCTTAATCACATCGTACTAAGTTATTTCATTGTTTCATCTAAGCAGAGGCCAGCTAGGGAGCTCCAGGACCACCCAGTCATTCAAGATATAACTCAGACTTCCTAGGATTTTGCCACAGGCCCCTGTTTGACATTGCAGGTGACCATGCAGTAGTAGTACTGCAGATGCCCAGCATCCTTCAGTGCAAGACATACTGGAAAGGCTGTGCTGTCACACCCTGTGTTCTCACTGCTGGCATCTAGCAGCGATGAACTTGTGTTACCAAGTGTTCCAGGTGGCAGGATCTCCACTGGGTGCACATACATAGACGCACCCAATAACAGGACAACAAAGTTATTACAATCAATAGCACAGCAATCAGCTGTAATGGGGCATGGCAAGTCATCAATAATCACCCAAATATGTCTCCCACCAGCTAGTCAGTGAGTTTTCTCAGGTAATGGCCACCTCCACAGTCCGTTGGGATTGAGGGGGCTCCTGAGATGGTGCTCTGTGCTCTTGCCACAAAGTTTTGTTTGAGTTGTCTGCTGCTAGTTGAAATTCAGTCACTTTTGATATAACATTTATTTCCAGATGAATGGCTCAAGTGGTTTCTTCATTTGTAAAAACTATCATATCATTCTGCTATATTTTGTAAAATAACACAATAAAAATTGTGTTTTATTGGAGCATCTCTGATAGAGTATCATGGCCTGGCTTTGGCTAGGAGTTCCATACAAACAGGCTGAATGTACTGAGCTATGCAAACAGCAGTGCAGACAAGAACTGAGCATTTCCATGGCATGGACCATGGATAACCAGCTGTCAGAAGAACAACGCTGCTTGAAAGGGGTAGCACCACCTCATTGGTAGGTTGACCTGACAACATGTCAGTAGAGGAACTTTTGGGTTTATAAGAATTTTCTCTGTGTTCTGTATGTCTCTGCAAATCTCTTCAGCTGTGTCTGCCAGCGGGTAAGGAGTTAACATGATTAGTAAGCAAGCAGTGATAAAGTTAAAACCCCAAACAGACTTATTGCTGAGAAGGGGCTGGCATTTGTATTAGGATTGGCCTTGGTACCAAGGCACTGAAGGAGAACTGTCACGCATTCAGAAGACCTAGCAATACCAACACGCTATGTTCAACATACCAAGGATATTCGAAATTCTCAAAACTATCTGTAATTTGCCCAACAAAAAGGGGAAGGTGTACTTAGCTCTTCTACAGGTTGGCTCTTCCAATTGGAAAAAAAAAAAAGGTGCAATTTTCTTTAGTTTCCACTGGAGGGCTCCCTAGGCATAGCAATGTCGAAACAGGTACCCCCCCCCCCCCCCCCCCCGCAATCAGCTTTAATATAACTATGTAAGGAGTGCTATGCAGCACAACAAAGCAATTACTTTAAATCAACATCTAGAGGTGATGAACTGTATATAAATACTGGTAAAATGTGCCCACAAGAAAAAAAAAAGGTATCACAGAACATAAGAACACAATTTTGAGAGTAAATAAAGGTGACATTGTGAACAGCATCTATTAAACCAATAATAGTTAAACCAAATAATGACTCCAATCTGCTTTAACACTGCTGGATGGCTCCTGAGGTACTGACCTGTCATTATTGCACCCGTTTGAGGTGGCACACTGCCTGGGAAAACAAACTTGGGTCACTATGTGGTGATGAAACCGATCAATCTTACCCCTTCTTGCCCCACGTTGGACACCACATAAAGGACTATGGTGGTTTAACCCCAGCTGGCAAACAAGCACCAGATAGCTGCTCACTCACTCCACACACACCCCCTCCAAGTGGGATGGGAGAGAGAATTGGAAGGGAGAAACTCATGGGTTGAGACAAGAGCGGTTTAATATTAAAGACAGCAAGAAAAAAAAATACTACTATTACTAAATATACATGTGTGTATATGTATATACATATATATATATAAAAATAAGTGATGCACAAGGCAATTGGTCACAAACACCAGTCTTGTAAAGCTAGTCCTAGAAAAGGCCGTACCCCATCCTCAAACAGCCAATCCCAAAGAGATAAAAAAGGCAAAAGGCCAAAACAACAGAAGGCCCAAAACTAACGAGCCAGAGAAGGCAGCTCCAGTTATATACTGAGCATGACACTAACAGTAGAGAATGGTAGGGAATATCTCACTGGCCAGCCTGGTTGTCAATCCAGGTGCTGTCCTGTCTGTGCCCCCTCCCAGCTGCCATGTGCACCTGCAGCTGGAAAGTTTAAAAAGGCCTTGATCTCCTTGGAAACAGCCAAAACATCAGTGAATTCTCACACTGTTTTCAAACCAACTCCAAAACACAGATTAGCTACTGGAACAAAAACATTTACTCTGTCCCAGGGAAGTTGAGCGTGCTATCATGTTATTCTCACACTAAATCCAAAACAAAAGCCCAAAACAAAAGAAAATATTCTAACTACTATGAAGAAAATTAACGATCCCAACAAAACCAGCACAGTCTCCAACCAGAAAGACTGGAAATTCAGAGAGCTTCTCCTTCTTTTCTAGAAAAATAAAAAATTTCCTATTGAGGAAGTTACAGTTTCCTCAATGGACTTGTTTCTGCATACCAGGACTTTTTCTCATACTATTAAAACTGTACACAAATAAAAATAACTTCACCTCTATTATTTAAAATACTGCTCTCTCAAAAATTCATCTGTTTTTAGTTAAGTGACAAGGCAGAAAAAACACCTAATGAAAACACACCTGTTAAAGATTTTCACATTACTAACTAAAGCTTCAAGGTGCCCTGCCACAGCTGGCAACAACACAGCTCTTACACAGAGCAGGCCAGACCTCTGAATGTTGTCTTTGGACCTTTGCTACTTGGACCTTTCTTAACCTGCTGCCACCTCTCTCAGCTCCAGCTACCTCAGAGTCCAAGACCTCTACAAACAGCATGGCTTTGCCCACCAGCTAAGCAAAAACGAGCCACAAGGAGCTCACCAGCTGCCAAAAGAGGGTGCCCACAGGTTTTCTTTTATTAAATTCTGGTAAACTCCCCAGTTATCGTGCTTTGCCACCAGACACCACAGACACTGCTGGGAGTGCTCTGCACCATATCCAGGGCCTGATTTGGCTGCAGGTGCATTTCTTGCTAATTTGGGTGCTCCACCCTACCTGGTGTGATGCAAAGAGCTCTTTCTGCACTTGTCCTCTTCTCCCACACTTAGCGTGCCTAAATACACAAGCAATTACAACAATGCAAATAAAGGCACAAGCATTGAAGCAAGCTTTCTTTACTCCAAATATCAGGCAGCAAAACAGAACTGCAAGGCACTGCAATAAGTCTCCACCAGTAAGTCAACCCATCTAAACTCGGACAATGCATTAGGAGTTTTCAAATAACATTACCTCAAAATGATGAAATTGCAGCCCTGTTACATTTCCCGAGACTTCTAGATGGACCTAGATTTTTTTTTTTTTCCCCACAAGATGTTTTGGTTTGTTTTTTTTTCAGCAGACACCAGAATTTTATCAGACCACTAATCTTGGTGAAAAGATAGAAGAGATATCTCAACTGACCACACATGACATGGATCAGCCACATGAGGTCATCAGCATAATGTTGCCAGAAAAAGATAACGGAAATGACCAGAAGAAGCCTCTGCTGCTCACTCTGCATCACTGATAAGCAATAGATCCTTCTCCCCTGGTCTGGGCCAACCCCTTGCAGTCGCAGTCCACTTTCTTCTCCTGCATCTTCTGCAGCTTACAAGTTAGATCCTTGCAAATATGACTTGTAATTACCAGAAATTATTATCAGGGGCTTTTTTCTTCCCACCTTTAGCAAACCAGCCATTATGAACAGAACATGTGGCTGAAAAGAGACTTCTTCAACAGTGAGAATGGAAAGCACAAGACATTTATAGGTGGGGACAGCAAAACAGTTTCTTCAGTTTTCTTTCCAGTATTGGCTTCAGCCATAAGTACACCTCATTATCTACCAAGGTTCTGTACAACTGAACAAGTCACACAGTCACATATTTGTTATAACATGCTATTACAAGCATGTCTGAGATGCTCATTAATCTGCTCAAGGTGAGGTGATAACTCACCTTTTATTTCCAGATTTTTGTTGCATTTCCTCAAAAGCTGAAGGCTGGATGTAGATTTATAAATACACACAGAACCATAATGGCTGAGCTGTAGCAAATGTCTCGAGACATTCTGAATTCCAGCAAAGAGATTATTCTCTCACAGAAATTCAAAATAAAAAATGAAAATTTCTCACAGAAAATCATTGCTGTTACTATGCGTCTTTTTTTTTTCTTCCCACCAATAATCTCAAAGAACTGGGTGGGGGCGCGGCGAAATTTCATTTTTAAAAGACTTTAAGTATGTAGGAAAATGCTTTTGAAGATATTTTTTTTAAATATATAAAGTGCTTCTCAAAGAACTCTGGGATGGTGGCATTTGAGATAGCACTAAAGAACTGTTATTTTGTTTCAAAGCCATTTCAAGACTAGGGAGAACACTGGATCACATCTGGATGGGAAGTGGAATCGTAACCTACTAGCCTGAAACTAAAAATTCAAGGAGTAATTTACTCAAGCTTGCAAAAAATAAAGTTTTGGGAATCCTAATAACTTTTAAAAATTCAGTCACGTACAGGACTGAAATACGAACTATATGTGAGGCACCACATCTATGGGGACAACGCATCTATGGGGACAAGGCATCTGCAACCCACGGGAATTGTCTCTCATCACTTCGTCTCCTTTGCCTGGCAACATATCAAACACTTCATTCCCAGTGCCTGCTTGACCCACTAAGCATTTGCTGTCCCCAAGACAGGGTTCTATACCCGGTGTGCATACAAATGAGCCAAATTTAGCACACAGAGATGAGATATTTATTATAGAGATGTGCAAATCTGGATGCTGGAATAAAGCCAGCATGCCAGCAAGAAAAGTAAAAGGCATTATAAAGAAAATCTTATCACTGCGCTCACACCCTAAAGAGCCAATTGGTGACACATTTGCATATTGCTTTACACAATCCTTTTAGCATATAACGAGCAACAGTCAGCTAAACGACACTTTATCCAACAGTCTTGAGATATGTCTTAAAGCAAGACTCAACTAATTGTGTGGGCTTCAAAATGTTTGGAGCTCCAACATCAGTAGTGTCTGCAGTTCATGATTAGGTGTTTCACAAGTCACTCTTTGTTATATTAGCAGACTGATCTAAAACTTAAAAGATTTATATATCTTTAGGCTAGCAATTGCAGACAGGATTTATTCTTTGAAGTGATGATGACACATTGACTGTTTGCTTTCTCCATTACATTTAGAATCATTTAAGTTGGAAGAGACCCTCAGGATCATCGAGTTCAACCATAACCTAACCTAACTCTAGCACTAAGAACCTAAGAACGTCATCTAAATGCCTTTTGAACACCTCCAGGGATGGTGACTCCACCACTGCCCTGGGCAGCCTGTTTAATGCCTCATAACCCCTTCCGTGAAGAAATTTTTCCTAATATCCAATCTAAACCTCCCCTGGTGCAACTGGAGGCCATTTCCTCTTGTCCTATCACTTCATACTTGGAAGAAGAGACCAACACCCTCCATGCTACAACCTCCTTTCAGGTAGTTGTAGACAGTGATAAGGTCTCTCCTCAGCCTCCTTTTCTCCAGGCTAGACAGACCCAGTTCCCTCAGCCTCCTCATCACACTTGTGCTTCTAAAACACATGCTCTTATTCCAAAGGCTAGCCTGACATGGGGCTTTCAAATTACTGAGACAATTGGCCCTGTCAGTAATGAAGATCCAGCACCTCTGCCAGTATTACACTCCGTGTTTTTTTCTAGATTTCACTCCTCCCTTTCCTGGCCAGCGAGCACCTGACTAGGATGCCTCCAGGCAGCCCGGGCCTTGCCACCCTACAGTGCAGTAGTTGGGAAAAGCAGTCTGGTGATAGGATGTACACTGAGGCAGGAGGCGGTTAGTGGTTAGTCTTGGCTGAGCCAGGGCGGCAGGAAGAGGACGGGAGAACAAGCCCTTTCCCCCGGCAGCCGCTGCACTCAGCAGGAGTGGGCACCACAGTTCCACATTAACAAAAAGATGCTCCAGATCAGGGGACTGAGAGAGCTGGGTCTGTTCAGCTTGGAGAAGGCTGAGAGGGGATCTCATCAATGCTTATAAATATTTCAAAGGTGGGTGTCAAGAGGATGGGACCAGACTCCTTTCAGTGGTGCTCAGCGACAGGATGAGGGGCAATGGGCACAGACTGAAGCACAGGAGGTTCCATCTAAACATGAGGAGAAACTTCTTTGCTCTGAGGGTGCCAGAGCACTGGAACAGGCTGCCCACAGAGGCTGTGGAGTCTCCTTCTCTGGAGACATTCAAACCCACCTGGACGCATTCCTGTGTGATCTGCTCTGGGTGAACCTGCTTTAGCAAGTGGGTTGGACTAGATGATCTTCAGAGGTCCCTTCCAACGCCAACCGCTCTGTGACTGCGACTCTGTAACGGCGGCAGAGCGGCCGTTGGCACAGGCAGCCCCGCCCCCGAGGCGCGCGCACCCCCCTCCCGCCTTGCTCGTGCCGCCTCCCGCTCGGGCCTGCAGCGCGAGAGCGCGCGAGGGAGGGGGCTCGCCGCCATCTTGGCCGCTTTGCGTCGCTTCCGCTGCTGGAAGTAAACAGAGAGAGGGGGAGGGAGGGAAGGAAGGGAGCATCGACACGGGTGGGACGGGACGGACGGACGGCCGGGCGAAGGAGGCGCTGGGGTCGGCTTCGGCGGAGGGAGCTGATGTGGCCGGAGCGGAAGCGCCAGCGCGGCCCGAGTCCCGGTTAATGCGAAGCGCAGCAGGGGAGCTGCCAGGTGAAGGGACTGGCCGGGGGCGGGCGGCGCGGCGGGACTTTCCTTCGGACCCCGGCTGAGCTGCCGATGCAGGGAGAAGGAGGTCGGAGCGGTGGGAGCGCAGGGCTTGGGGCTGTCAGAGCCCCGCGGCGCCGCGCTGGGGCTGGGCCGGGAGGAGCCGCACCCGGGGTGAAGCCTCTCCGGGAGGAGTGGGGCTTAAAACTCGCCCTCGGCATCCATACAGTATCGCTGGTTCGCAGCTGTCTCGTAACAACAGTAATAAATTGTAAACTTTGCATTGTTTTTAGCAGAGCTGGCTGTTCTTGGCGATTGGGGATTAGGATTGTGGCGGGGATCACCCCCTCGTTCGGAGTGTTCCTCCCATCAGTGCATACACTCCTTTTATTTCAAGAACAGCCTTACTTAAGGTGTAAGCAACGCAGCGAGCACAGTTACACTTGCTCGTGAACAGGCGTTATCAGTAGGGTATATATAAACAGCCGTGAGCGGTTGTTCTTAGTTGTTGGTTGGTTGGGGTTTTTAACTGCTGTTGTGTTCTGAATAAGGTCTGCACCTTCTTCAGCAATAAAAACGGTGTTAAGCGTGTGCTTGGCTCCTCCTCCTACTTGGTGACTGAACTATGTGGTTATGGTTGAACGTGACTGTATTGCAAACAAGGGGGCGTGGGTTGTGCCCAGATGGGGAGTTCAGAAAGAAGCTATTATAATAGATTGAGAAATTTACTTGGAAAATCTTAAGGAGTCAGGCATCCTGATTTCGCACAGCTTTCTGTCCTAGTAGAGCTGTGGGCTGTTTTGGGGGTTGTTTTTGATTTTCTATTTTTTTTGTTTTGGGGATGGAGAGGGGAGTGTTGTTTGGGGTTTTTTTGTTTGTTTGGTTTTATTTTGGAGGTTGTTGGTTGGTTGGTTGGTTGGTTAGTTTGTTTATTTCTCCTTTCTGTCAAGATCTTAGATTTCAAAGCAAAGTTGCAGCGATTTTGAAAAACCGATCAACAATAAGTGTGTCCTGAGTATGGTGGAGGGAGTTAAAAGCAAGATTGAAGGTTCAAGTGTTGAAGTGATAAACAATCATTGTTTGAAAAATAGGTTGTACCTGTACACTAATACGTAAACATGGAATTTCACATCAGTGTCTTCCTCATTGAAAAGTTATTTCTGTGGGCCTTGGATTTAAAATGGTTAGAGCTTTAGACTATCAGATACGTAAAACAAAGTGAACTGAACTGCCTAATTGCATTTGTCTGTGCCTATATTAAATTTGCAGAAAGGTTTACTCTCTTAAGTGGCATTTTTTATATACATAATTTTTAGATTATTCTGCAGACCTTTGTAGATAAATATGCATTATTTATTTTTTAATTTGTTTTATCGTTAGGCATGTTAAGAAGTTGAAACCAGTTATGTTTTTAAAAAGCTATTCAAATAAATGCTGAAGCAAGATAACAAAAATTAGTTGAACAAATTAATTAGAAATTAGATGACAAAACCGTAATGTAATTGTTAAAATCAGGTTTTAGTTTTGAGCTTAGGCTTTTCTTTTTCTGTTTTGCAAAAGTTCTGCACAGCAGTATTTTTGAAAACTTATTATTATTCTCTCTTTTCAGTTACAGGAACATCCAAGATGTCAGTAACAAAAAAAAGTTAACTGAATTTGTCTTTTCGCATCCCCTACCTTTCAAGCCTTAGAATATATGACGTCTTGTTTTCTTGGAAGACTTTACCTGAAATTCGTCATCACTATAGCTCTAGTGATGGCCGTGTTGTCTCTTTTCTTCACTGGCTGTCTATAAAACCCTCAGATAGTACCCACAACTTCAGGGTTGATCTGTAACTGGCATATATTAACTATTTAGAAATTATCGAAGTTAGCTCAGACATGCAACTTGTAAGTTGGCTGTTGATCTGGTCCACTTCTACCAGCCACATCTCAGAGGTTATTTTTCCAGCTGAAAAAATCATATAGTTTTGTCAGTGGCAGCTCACTCCTGTTTTTTGGTGGTTTTTTTTTTTTTGTCCCCCCTAAAACAGGAAAAAAAAAAAATAAAGTGTCAGATCTAGTGCTTGTGTTTCTAGAAAGATCAGTTATAATACATGTGCTGTATGTGTGAATCAACTCTACTGTACCTGCACAATAGCCCCTGTAATGTGATAAGGGAGAAAATCCAGAACTTGACCCCCTAATGCAGTAATAAAAGTAGCCTACCTATACTGGAAAACTTAGGCACATACATTACCTTATTAGCAAAAGATGAGGAAGGATCTCTGTAGAGGAAGACTTGGAGAGTGCAGTCTAAAAGTTGCCTTGTGTAGTTTTTTACAGATGAGCAAAAGATGGCTTTGGAAATACTTAAAGATATCAAACATGTAATCCCAAATTTTGCAAGAGAATAGCTTGCGTATGGTAATTGCTCATTATGACCTAGTTGTTCGAACTATCTGTTTAGCCTGAAGTTTGAATTAAGCTAGTCTGAAATGCAATATTGTGACAAATAATATTCGTGAACTATGCTTAGCAGTTATCTGAAACACAAACATTATAGGTTTGCAGTGGATTTGCTAATCTAATTCTTGATTTGTTTTTTTAATTATTCAGTTTTCACAGTTGCAAAATCCAGTTCCTTCATGTTTTTGTTAGTTGCAGATGGTTCTAAGTCACTATGCAGTTTTCTTGCTTCTCTACCAGTGAAGTTAGTGGCTCAGCAACAGATCACTGTCTCTGGTGTAAAGCTTGTTTCAGCACAGGAGTCGTGTTTTGCTTAGTCTCATAGTCACGATCTCTGAGTCGCAGTAAATAGTTCTCAGGAAGCAATTAGAGATTTTTGCCCAGTAGTGTTTTCACCTTTTGCTTGCCCTAAGGTGCTACTGGGATTAAAAAATGAAGTTGAAAAAAATCAAAAGACAAATTCTGTTCTTCAGTCTTTCATGTTGAAGTTTGTTTACATCATTTGATGAATGGCTTCAGACCTTAAGTGATACTTTGCTTTTGTCATGTGAGTAGGTAGGATTAAAGTGTTTTAAAGATAGCTAAGGAGGTGCTGGTTTTGAGAAAATAACATATGATGCATTGGATGATAAACAGTATATTTTTTCACTTGAATATCTAGCGTATTACACTTTATTTTAAAAAGGACTTACACACTTTTACTTAGTTGCAGTACGTAGCAGGGAAACCTAATTGTCTGGGTCCCAAATTAACTGGGCATAGGATAATCTTATATGTGTAATTGTACTTGAGTGGTAAACCAGAATTATTTTGCTGTGTATGAAGCCCATATTTATCTTATAGCGATCACTGGAGCTGGGAGGTGCTTAGACATATAAAGCCCAGCCCACCTCCAGATTCTCTTAGCTTTTTAGAGACTAGAGTGAGTGTTTTGTTGTCTAGTGTGAGGTCTTGTGGATCCTTTAGAACATGATGTGCATCGTATTGAGGTGTTTAAAAATAAATGATGGGATGCTAAATTCAATTGTAAGATGGCATGTACAAAAGAACGCATTTTGATCAAAACTCAGTGCTGGATTTATTTTGGCTGTATGTAGTGGTGAGGTTTTTTTCCTCTTTAATGTAATATAAGGTAGAATGTGTGTGTGACTGCTGTCGCAGAAGTATATGCTACTGCTAATGAGATGACCTTTTGCCTCAGACTTGCTGAATTTAGTATTATTTTGAAGAAGGTTCGCTAACTCTTCTGTAAACTTTTCTTTTTTTGAAACTTGCAGACTCTTACTGGAAATCTTTCATAATGCCTGTCTGCTAGTTAGTTGGAAAAATGAGAGCACACGAACATTCTTGATGAAATATGTTTTTAAGGATACTAATTTAAAATAGGTGCATGTTGAAGTAATCTTTTAAAAATAAATTTTAAAAAATAAAGGTTCTTGTTGTCTGGGAATAAAAATAAATTGGACAAACACAACATCTGCAAGATGCAATGCCTACAGACATGCATACACTTATTATTTACTTTCTTTTACCTTCCACAGTTTCAAATGTTGTTTCTGGTAAATAGGACCAGGGCAGCAATATCAGTGTCAGTCTTCACAAAATTGTTTAGAAAAATATCTTTCCATTAGTAGGAAAGTAGTGTGATAATCAACAAAATGGTAAAATAAATTAGGTCCAAAGTCTTCTCAAACACAAAAGTGAAGCACTGGAAGGAGAGTGACTCATAAATGGATTGGCACTGTTAATGATTAAATAAGTAATATTAAAGATATTTGTTCAGATTGTTATGTTATTTTTAGATTACCATTTCAAATTTGTTGTTACTTGGGGTTTTGTCCTTCATGTAGGGGAGAAGAAAAACTGCAAAAGTATGGTTACAGGAAAACATGCTTTTTCACCTGTGCAGTTTTCTATTAATATTATTGTTCTCAGCTCTTCTACATTTACAAAATATATACAATTTTTTTATTATTATTTTTGTAGAATGAAACGAGGAAGGAAAACTGATGAGGCCAACAGCAGTTCATCTGAAGAGACAACTGAGAAAGAATCCAAGAGACACAAGGTCATAGATGAGAAAACTGTAGTTGCACAGAGTCCTGACTGGGCAAACCTGCTTCAAGATATTATCCTGCAGGTATTTCAGTACTTGCCCCTTTTGGATCGTGCTCATGCATCTCAGGTCTGTCGAAGCTGGAACCAGGTGTTTCATATGCCTGATCTCTGGAGGTGTTTTGAGTTTGAACTGAATCAGCCAGCTACCTCTTATTTGAGGGCTACACATCCTGAACTCATCAAGCAAATAATAAAGAGGCATTCCAATCACCTGCAGTATGTAAGCTTCAAGGTAGTGTATTTTGAAGGCTTTTTAAAAGTAATCCTATAAAAATAAAAGCATTTGTTAAACTTGGCTCTTTTTTTTTTTTCCTGCATTTTATTTAGAATGTTTTAAGGAAATATCTCTAATACTTTTGAGGCAGTTTTGATGGTTCATCTGTATAAATATCAAAGCATGAGAACTGTGGTTTAATTAATGTCAGTAATTGAAATATTTATAAGTGGTGGTTGACAATTGTGATCAAAAGATTTTAACATGCTGAAAAATGTTAGGAAAGGTTTACGGTGTTATTTCTGTGGTTAGGATTGCTAGTTATTTAAAAAGAAATATGACAGCTCTTAGCGGGGTACGCCTTGTTCTCAGGCCTAGCATACTGAAGAAATGGATTTTCTAAATGGGCTTAAAAACATAGAGGTTATCTGCCAAGTAATTTATTTATTTGGATATATTTTCAGGACCAAAACTTGGAATAACAGTTCTGAACATATATTATAGTTGCCTTAATTCCATTAGCTTGGGATTTTTTTTTTTTATTTGGTGCTTCTTTTTTTTTTTTTCTCTGTTCTTGAAGGATCTTAGCTGCTTAGAATTCTGCCTCAGGGGGTGGGCAAATGTACTCCAGTTCCAATACTAGTGTACTTGCGAGTCCCCGCCTCAGAATTAAGTTTGATTAGGATACATAAATTGGGCATTTCCCTGTTTCACATCCTGTAGGGACTTTTATCTAATATTCATGGTTAGAAAACCTCTAGTGCACTAAGGGTGACTTCTGGTCCTACTAGTAAGCAGCTAGCCGTTTTAGTACTGAATTGTATGCAATATTCCAGGCATGGCATGTACTCAACACAGTTATATTTCAGTTAACTGAAAAAGTACATGGTATTTGCACAGGATGTGATATCTACTGATTGTACTTGGCTGAGAAATACTGTTTGGTCATAAATGGCTTAGTTAATGTCATGGAGTTATGTTCAGCAGATGAAAACCTTTAATATTGGCGTGCATATCACTGTTTTGGAAGAGTGCTGTGAAACAGTCATGACTATGTATGCATCAGCTATGTGACAAATTTGGAAAGGGAATGACTTTGCAGCAAGGTGGATGTATGAGTTGTTCTGAGATCTGTCTGTTTTAGTGTAGGAATCATCTGCATGTGGGTAGCTAGGGCAGCTCTGCCTGATCACGTGGATCACTACGGCTTGATGCGATATGGGATGTAAAGTGGTTATCGCAAGGTTTGCAGGGTTTTATCAGTGTCTGAAAAAAGAAAATTTATAGTGGTATTGGAATTGCCTTCCAGTGTCTGTCTCCAGCCTATGTTGCTTTGCACCAAATGTTTCTGAAGGATTTCAGATGCCTTTCACTGGTAGGGTGATATCCGTGTCATTTCTTGCACATGCCCCTTCACAGTGTTGCAGAATGTTGCAGGGATAATCACAAGAAAGTGGCTGAAAACTTGGGATTTTTTTATGTAGGCAAGGAAAGATTTGGTTGTTGAAAATGTAAGTTTTTCAGCTTGTTTTCAAGCAGAAAATTAAGATTCATTGGACTTAGATCAGTTGCTGACAAGGTGGCACGGGTTATGGTAGACTTAAAATTGATCTTGTGATCAAACTTTTCACCATTCCATAGGTTTGCAAAGTTGTCACACCTAATGTATGTAAGAGGTTGGTTGTTGAGTGTTGAGGGAAATCCACTGGAGGCATATTAAATGATTCAATTGTGTAATAAGCTGACTAGTGAAGATTTTTTTTTAGGGTATCCATTGCATATCTGTTGTGTTGTTAATGATGAAGGCTCCGTCCTTTAGGTTCATCTGATAATGCACTTAATTCTTCAGCAGCTCTATGTTATGAGCTGAGTCATCGTAAAAGGAATCAGCTTTTTCACAGTAAAGGATTTATACAATTCCCACATTTTTATAAGGAAGAAGGTAAAGAGGAAGTAGAGTAGGCTCTGGACCCAGATGAACCTCCACTTGCTTATTATTTGATGTGGATAAAATGTCTTGGAAGAAACTGTTTAGTTGCCTTCTCACCATTCTGAATTTTACCAAAGTATTTAGGAGAGTGATAAATCTGTAGCAAATTATCTTGGACTTTTGGTATGTACTATTTTGGGAAAAAAAAAATTACATTGGTGCATTCCCAATGAAGTGTTTTGTGGGTTTTTATGACATCACATTTCAGAAGGTAAAGTGGAAAAAAAGTAATGGTACATCTACCTTACTCTGCTTTTTCATAAAGACTGTGTTTTATGCAGTGTTTTCTGAACCAATAAATCTGGTTTGTTTTAAGGTGGACAGTAGCAAGGAGTCTGCAGAAGCAGCTTGTGATATTTTATCGCAGCTTGTGAATTGCTCTCTGAAAACACTTGGGCTGATTTCAACTGCCCGGCCAAGCTTCATGGATTTACCAAAGGTAATTGAGTATGTAAATTTTTCTATAGCAAAGTATGGCAGTTGTTTGTACAGTATTTCTAAGACTTTATGAAAAGTTTTATTGTAAGAATATGAACCTTTGGTAAGGAGAACTTTATTACTGAACTCTATTAAAGGGAGGAACTGAGATGATGTGCTAAGATTGCTGACTAAGGTTTCACTCATTTTCTGCATCATGTGAGAATGTAGTCCTGACCTTGTTCTTCTAAATCCTCCTGTCTATTGACCTCAATGTAATAGTGAGCAAAATGATGCAAGTCAGGAGGCCAGACGATTCATGTCTGTGTAGTTGTGTTGTGGGACTGTGGGGACTCTTTAGGAGGCAATTATAATTGAAAGAGTGGTAAGAGTTTTATCCATGGGACTTGCTGTAGGGATTATGTCAACATGAGCTGTCTTTAGAAAGCAATAAGATCATGATTTTCAATACTTTGTCAGATAGTCATATATCAGATCATTAGGCAAAGTGCGCTGTATTTCTGAAATTTTCTGTCAGATTTTTACCTTGCATGTTTACCAAAAATTAGATTTTGTTAGAAGGCATCTAGTCTAGAAGACAACAAATCTTTTACATGTGCTTCTAAACAATAATTCCTGCTAGTGAGGTAGAAGTTCACTGTTGCTGAGGAGCAGAAGAGTGGCTGGGGTAACCTGGGCTGCTTGTTCTATGGCAGTGACATCTGGGATGACTCACAGCCCTAATTCTTGAATCCAGTCCACTCGTTTGAGAAGGGCCAGATACAACTAGACTATTAGCTAGATCTGAGTGATGTCATTGCTGATGGTGGTGACATAGACAACACAGAACTAGGGACAGCTTCAGGAAAGGAAGTAGGCTGTAGGATTTACACAAGGTTAGCTACAGAAGGATTATCAGTTATCCTTGGCAGTGATCACAGCCACGTCATGTAGTTCCCTTGAATATGTATTTTTAATCCTTAATTTTCAAAGAGGCTTTCCACATCTTTAAGTAGTCTTTGTATGTCTTTTTTTCTTTCTTTGATGTGCTTTGGGATGTGACTGTAAACAAACCTGAGCATAGTGAAAACAATCCACAGTCTAAGTGTGCTAGAAATATTTTGTCCTTTCAGCTCTTGCATATTGTTTTATTTCTTAATCTAAATCCTGTTTTAGCTCTCTTGGTTTTCACTGGAGGGATATGTTATGGTCCTGTTCAGTTTGCTGAATAATTATTTATGGTCATGCGTGCTATTGTGTTATTTAGTCTCAAAGCTTCTAAAATACAGGCTTCCTTTTATTGTTCCTAATAGATTCACATGTAGCCTTTAAAACATATATTCAAAATGAACCAAAATCAACTCTAGGCATAATTTGACTTTTGACCTTTACCACTCCAGTAATCTTGTCACTGGTATACAGGACCAGCAGTGATTTAGTTAGTTATTTTGATTTTCTAAGACCACTTATGAAACTGTTGTGTAAAGTGTAAAACCATTGAGATTGTTATTTCAGATACTACTGTTTCATTTAAACTTTTTTTTTTTTTCCAGTCTCACTTTATTTCTGCACTGACAGTGGTGTTTGTAAACTCCAAATCCCTCTCTTCACTGAAGATTGACGATACACCAGTAGATGATCCATCTCTCAAAGTGCTGGTGGCTAACAACAGTGACACACTCAAACTGTTGAAAATGAGCAGTTGTCCTCATGTTTCTCCAGCTGGTAAGCCACTGTGTTTTCTTTGGTTGTTTTTGTTTGTTTGTTTGTGGTGTGTGTGTTTTGGTTTTTTGTTTTAATTTATGCCTTAAATTCTGTCTGAAACCATTAAAGCTCTGAAAAAACAGGGGTGAGATAAGAGTGAGCATGAATGTGATATCTACAGCAACTGCCACTGAACAAAATACTAATTCAGCTGTTCATCAGTCCATCCATCTCACCACTTGCCTTGTGACTACTGACCTAACAGTAAAATAGCATGTTTCCATTCTGAACAAAAAACGAACCTCTTGTGGAACTTAAAAGTGTATGTATTGACTTGATAGTGCACTACTTCTGCAGTGACTCTTTAAGAATTCCAGTATAATTAAGCCATTTGGAACTAGAGTTCCTCTTCTGCAGTTCATTATGTATGGGTTTTGAGTGTTGCATGTCCTGGATTATGGTTTAGTCTTTCTGAAAGAAAGCAGTTTAATTTTTTGCTGGAGGGGAAGTGCAGATTAGACTGAGTTGTGCAGAACTTTTGCCGTTACCAAATATACTTCATTAACACTCTAAGTGTGTTTGTAGCAAGAATGAAGTCAGCTCGTATCAGAAGGAAGGCACTCAGATTGTTGAAGTTCATAGAATTAACATTTCTGGAAGGTTCATGCAGTGCACAGCAAGTTGAAGATTAATTCACAGCCCATCAACTTAGTACTTAACAGTTTTTCACTGAGAAGTGGAAGAGGAATGAGCTGCTGGCAACTTTGTAGAATTCCTGTTCTGAGGATAAGTAGAAAGGTATGTAAAAGTCACCAGCAGGACTCCTAATATCCCTGGAAGATGATACTGTAGCAGAGACCATGTTCCTGTAGTGATAGCAAACAAAGTACGAATTTAAAACCTTTTGCAGTTGTAGCTCTTGAACAAAACGTTGTGTTTGCTTTTGTATAGAGAAGTCCTAAAAATGCTGGTTTGTTTTACAGCAGATCTGTCCAGCAGTGTGTTCACCAGTGTGTTAACTGGAATGTTACTTCTTTCAAAGCTTTGTAATCATAGATAGGGGGTTGTTAGCTTGAGAGACTGTTTTTCTAATTTAAATTTTGCGAATTCTTGTGTCTGAGAAGTACAGGAGCCATACTATGTCCTTCAGGAGGAACAGGCTGCTTCAGCAGTAATTTTTAGCTAGGAAAATAAAGTAGTTCCCGAGAATGCTCAGCAAAAGGCAGGAGAACTTGATTGCTTAATTTGGGTATGGGCATGCCCCGTGATGGAGAAAAAAGTGGAACAAACTAAATGGGCCATTATGTGGATAGTTGGCTGCAGAGCATGCAGGCTGCAAAAAAAACGGTACTCTTGACGGAAAATGAGAAACTGTGAGCCCTGAGACTGACTTGGATTTTTTTCTGATGGGAATATTATAATTAGCAGGCTGCTATAAATGTGGAAGAACTTCAACTGAATGAAAAGGGCCATGAGTTACGCAACACAATTACTTATCGATACACTTAAAACAGTAAAACAGGCCTTCAAATTGCAGTTGGGTGGTTGGAAATGCTTGTTACTAGTTTAGTGCTTAAGAAATTTGTTAGCGAATGACAGGGAAGACTAATGCGAGTAGTGCAAGAGAGACTCCAATACTGTAGGAATAAAGAAAAAGGATTCATATTAAACTGAATTGCTTACAAAGGATGCTCTAAATAATCCCTAAATTACTGTACAAAGATAAAGAGGCACGTTTGGGTTTGGGCTGGAGAAACGAAGGCAGTTATATATTTCTGATCTTTGTGAGCATATGGGTAGTTTCTTCAGCTTGCTGTTAACCATATGAACTGTAGCTTGCATTAGAACTGCAACAGTACTGTGTAAAACAAAACAATGGTTATTTTTAAAATCCGCATTGATGTGCTGTTGTTTATTATCTGAAGTGTTAGCTATTGGAACAGAGGGAACTGAAAGTGTTTCCGTAGGGCCTGTGTTTCTGCTCTGCTTTGAGGGTAGGGTTGTTTCCCTTTGAATGGGGAGGTAGGAGAGAATGGTGGATGTGGGGTGTGTCTGCATCAGCAGTTTAGTCGAGGGATTTTTATTTTTTTTAATGCAAATCTGTGCTGTATGATAGCAGACCGATGTACCTCTCAGTGTCACAGAGGTTTAGGCAGTGCCTGGGGATGTTCTGTGAACAGCACAGGCTCCAGGCAGGCTCTCCAGTAACCGTTTACACTGTATTCATTGTTATATGCAGGATACATTATTTCACTGACAGTATGCAATATGGATATCCAGTCTTAGACCTATGAAAAAACACAGCAAGTTGAACCTCCGTTCTTCCCTTGTTGTGTTGCACTAGTCAATAATGTACCCTGACAGTTAACAAGGATTATTTGTTGAAGGATGGCAGTCTGGACAACAAGCTGGTTTGGATGATAAATTTGTAGCAAGTTGTTTTCTGAAACTGTATAGTGATGAAACAAAAATACCAATCTGGAAACTCTCTTTAAAGTATTTAATGTGTCAACAGACCTGGCTGTTATGAAGCAGTGTGCCTGAGTTTGCTTAAAGGGAGTGGTCATAGCATGTGTTGCAGGAATGGAGTATTGCTGTAAGAATAACTGCTGTGATTTAAGGACTGGAAATGATCTCTGGAATGTGTAGAAGGTACACAACAACTGTATTTTCACTTCATCTTGGATGCCATCCCCTGCCCCCTGAATGAAACAAGGAGAATGCTTATATATTTAAACTGTTTTTACAGGAAATAGTTGCAATAGGAGTTGGGTTAAAATTCTGTTTACCTAAATACTGTTTTTTTTAATTCATCTAACATATTTTTTATATTTGAAATGACAGTATTTGATATTGTTAGAAGGGCACGTGTTCTTGAAGATCCTTGGGTGGAAAATACATACTTTTTTGGTGCATATGATCATGCAATATTTTTACAGGGTTGTGTGTGGGTTTTTTTTTGAGAAGGTGTTTTTAGGCTCTGGATAGGCTTCTCTTTTCAAGTTTAATAACTGCATCTTAATATCACTGCTGTCTTTCTGTATTTATTCCCACTGCATCAAAGCTGTAGTGTATTGAGCTCAGGTTTTTCAGTTTTATATTAAGTGCTACATTCTCATCTCCTTTATTAATGGAAAGCCCATATCCTGAATTTCACACAGTTTTCTGGGTCACATGAAAATGCAGAGGCCTGTGTGCTTTTTTATTTTTAGGGTGTTTTTTGTTTGTTGTGGTTGGGTTTTGTTGTGTGTGTGTTTTGTCTTTTTTTTTTTTTTTAAAGTACTGTTAGCAGTATGGTACCATGGCTTGTAGCTGCAAATATGATGGTGGAAACCTTATAGACTGAACTGAATTCTTTTTGTTAATGTCTTTGTCTTCTGTGAGCAGCAGGTTATATTGATTCATTAAAGGGAGAGTCTGAAACTGGCTGTTCTAGGAATTACTACTTCCAGTTTTTACTGTTTTCACTCTGTTTTGCTGTTGCTTTTCCAAATTTCAGTATTTATACTTCACTAGAAGGAACAAATACTGACAGCAGCAACTTTTGTATTTAATTAAAATCTAGCATTCATTTGATGTTTGCCTTCCTCAGATGACAGAGGACAGCAGTTCTTCTAGACCAACCTAGGGAAATACTTTTTTTATGAGTAAGCCTGTTTTAGAAACATGAAGTTGAGTATATATGCTCTTACAACAGGGCAGAGCAGTCAGAGTATGCTATTTATGTATTTGTCACATGAGAATCAACTTCCACAGGAAAGTATACAATGCAGTGTGTTAACTTCTTTATGTTTCTCTAGCAAAATAGCGATGTCGTTGCATAGTGTACCTACGGGGTAAGATACATGTACAAAGAAGTCACAAGACCATGCTTATGTGAAAAAGATTCATGTTCTGGTTTCCCAGTACAATTTTGTTTTGAAGTTAGGTCTTGATTGCATGTTGAAATACGTGGTCTTTGCACCCTCTTGACACACAAAACAAACTCACTCTTAACATTTTTGTGCAGTTACTAGTATATGTATCTGTGTAACCCTTTATGTACTTATCTCTTTTCCCAGGTATCCTTTGCGTGGCTGACCAGTGTCATGGTTTACGTGAACTGGCGCTGAACTACCACCTGCTGAGCGATGAGCTTCTGCTTGCTTTGTCTTCTGAAAAACATGTCAGGTTAGAACACTTGCGCATCGATGTTGTCAGTGAAAATCCTGGACAGACTCAGTTCCACACAATTCAGAAGAGCAGCTGGGACGCTTTCATCAAGCACTCTCCTAAAGTAAATTTAGTAATGTATTTTTTCTTGTACGAAGAAGAGTTTGACCCATTCTTTCGTTACGAAATACCTGTCACTCACCTATACTTTGGAAGGTCAGTAAGCAAAGACGTACTTGGCCGCGTTGGGATGACTTGTCCTCGGCTAGTTGAACTGGTGGTGTGCGCTAACGGATTGCGGCCGCTGGATGAGGAGCTGATCCGTATTGCGGAACGTTGCAAGTATCTGTCAGCCGTTGGCCTAGGAGAGTGTGAAGTCTCTTGCAGTGCCTTTGTTGAGTTTGTGAAGATGTGTGGCGGTCGTCTCTCTCAGCTTTCTATTATGGAGGAAGTTTTGATTCCTGATCAGAAATACAGCTTAGAACAGATTCATTGGGAAGTTTCAAAGCATCTTGGTAGAGTCTGGTTCCCAGACATGATGCCCACGTGGTAAAGTCCTTAAAAGACTTCCGGGTGGATGGAATAGCACCTTAAACCCAAGCTGACCATATTGCAATTTACTGTATACACTTATTTAATACTGCAGTTTTTACTGTAATTTACTTCATTGTTTGATTAGAAAATTAATTTTTCATTCCAAAACGATTTATGAACTCCAGAGTCAAAAATAGAAATAGCTCCAAAATCCATTTTCATCCATGCACAAATCTGTTTGTTATTCTAGATTTGTTCTTTTTTCATTAACCATGACCTCAGACTTGTATGGAAATAAAAAATTTATTTAAAATATTGAAATGTACCTGCAAAATATCAGTTTTCATATGCTGTCCTTCTTTAACTTAGATACTGGTATTGAACACAATCAGATTTGGTCTTTAAAAACAAAACCCCACTGAAATGGCATGCTTCTGTTGCAGACTGTAGCATTTCTAAATCCAGCCACTTAGAAGGCCAGATTAAAAGGAGTATTTAGTAGGCTGAGAAATATACACATTCTTGTATATAAAAGGCAAGAGCAATATGCAACAATAGTAATATTTTAATTGTGTAAACTATAAGTTTACTACCTTATTGAACAGACTATTAGATCCATCTAAAATGTATTATAGTGCAAAGAAACAGTAGTGCAAGCTACCAAAAGTGGTGTGGGGTTTTTTTGTTTTGTTTTGGGTTTTTTTTTTGTCCCCTCTATGCGTTTTAATGTAGTTTGCTTACAGGGTTTCAGATTTGCATCTAAACCTGTTTTAAGGTATTTTATGTCTAGCTCAGGAAGCGAAAGCATTCTGGGGAAAAATGTAGATACATTGTATTTAAAAACACATTGGAGCTAATGAGCTTTTCTTGCACGTTAACCAGTTTTGCAGCATACTGTTAGATGGAATAATGTATAGGTAATTAAATGAACCCTGCAGTGCTAAATGTGATGACATGCATGTGAGCAGTGTGAGGCAAGAAAGTTAAAATTGGAATGGTGAGCAAGAACCTTTTAACAAAAATCTTAGGCCTTTTGGCTGCTTTCAATTTGAGAGAAATGACATTGTAACAGTTGCTTAAGCTGTGTAAACTAATTGTATAGTGTAAATCTGTTTCAGAAATGTTTATGTATAAAGTGAATGTTTGATAGATGATCATTTTGTATACCTTTACTTCAGCTAGTTGAATAATTTCATAATATTTAAAAATCTAAAAGAAGTAAACTTGTGTGAAGTAGAGCAATAGACAAAAATTTGTTTTGAATATTTGGTAAATCAGTTTTATTAAAGAAAGTTTTTTGTCCGTAGGTGGTGTAGGCAACGTTTTGCCTGTGATCTGGATGTGGCTTGTGACTTCATTTTTTTTACCGCCAACAGTTACGTTATTTTCTTTTACATTATTCATCAGTAACACTAAAGTATTCATGCGACTGCTGAATGTGTTGGAAGGGTGCAGTTGGCCACCAGCAAGGCAGAGCTGTGCCAGCTGTGGGCTGTGCTGCACTTACCTGGTGGCTGCTTCTCACCTGAGCTGTTCAACTAGTGCTGGTAATATAAGTAGATTTTCTTCATTTCTGATTTCAGTAATGTTTCTCCAAATGTATAGTTCAAGTGTAATACATTTATGAGCGTATTTAAGTTCATAACTTTATTTTGAGCAAACATTGCTCGACAGACTGGACATCATTATTGGGGAGCTGTATGTTTCTGTAGAGCTTTAAAATTGAAATATGCATTTTTTTGTATTAGAATTTGTTAAATTAATGTAATACTATCATTTGCTTTTATTTGTATAAAAGGTGTCAATATACTTAGCCCATAAAAGTAAAAAAGCTCAGTGTTTTTTATATTCTGACTCTTGGAATTGCCTGCATGGTAAAAGTGGAGTAACACTACTAATCTGATGAAGAGGACATGTTTTCACTAAACTAACATGCATAGTAATATCATTAGTAATGCAGCTAAAACCTCTTTGGACCCTGACTGCTGGTGTCCTGATGTTAGCAAGGTAAGTTGGTCTGTTGCTCGTTGCTCTGGTGGTGGCAATAACTAAAAAGCAAGACGCAACCGAAGTACCCGAGTTCCCTCAATGTTGGAGTTAAGGCTTTGAGGCTCAGTGTTCTGCTGCTCAGAGAGGCCTCCATCAGGTGCCAAGGTGGGGAACACGTTAGTAGTTGAAAGCTTTATGTGTAGTTTTAGTGGAACTGCTCTGTCATCTTGCATAGAGTTCAAGAAGTCTTTCATAGATGCAACACAGTATTTTAACAATTATCAGAATGTTCTAAGGATAAGAAAACCACTTGGAAGCAGTTGTCTCTCTCTTCCACTGGAGGTCTGTAGTTTTTTACACCGATTACAGCATCCTTAGCTCAAATAATTTGGCTATAAAACAAACTTCCCAGGCAAGCCTATATTCTACCTATCTTCAGGAAAAGTTACAATGCACCTTTTTAGTAAATCTCGTACAAGTCTTATTTTGCCTTCTACATGTTGGAAAAAATGAATCCATGATATGAGTAGTAATGAATACCACAGACTATCATTAAGTTTACTAGAAATGTAAACACAGGTGTCTTATAGCTGTAGAAAATAATGTTCACTGGGTTCACCTTTATTTCTTCTTGTTTTCAGAAGAAGATAACACAGTTTTGTGTAGGAGTTGTTGATGTGTGCAGTGGTAAATCTTATCTCTGAACACAAGTGGTACCTCACTTCTGTATTTGGATATAAAATTACCCCTGAAAGCTGTTGATGCTGAACAGCTGGGGTAATCCTGGCCAGCTGTGCAAGTTTACAATAAGAGATTGTATCAAAAGTGGAAAGTTGAGTAATTTAAGAGCAGCTGTTTATAGTTTCCTGCGATTTACCTAAAGCTACAAACTTGTTTAAGTGGTTTGTTGTTTTATTTTTTTTGAGGGATTTTTAGGTGGAAACTTTCACTAATAATGTACAAACTGATCTAACTACATAGGTATAAATTAGCTATATCTTTTCAATTGTGGTTTGATGTGCACCAAGTTAATTTCCTGTGAATGTAAAGCTGGGTTCATCTGGGCCTCTATATTTGGAGTAGGCCCAACTACAACCTAAACTTTGTTATGTTACTTCAGAGAGATCTGTCTTGATCTTTCGCTGCTCTAGTTGGCTGCACACAGAATGATAAGAGTTAAGTGGTGCTGCTGCTGTACCTAAAACTGGAGCGTTGATTTAATGAGGAAATCTGTGAAATCTTAAAGGGACTCAGAACTTCAAACTGTAAATTAATTTTTCTAAAATACAGGTACTGGAGAAACTAGTTCCTTGGAGATATGATTGAACTTTAATAGTATCAAAACTAGGACAGTGAAACCACAGTTAGCCTCAGATTAACCTTCATGTGTTCATCCTTTCAGCTGAGTTTTTCTTCGTTACTGGTGGTTGTAGTTCATGTGCTTTGAAATGGAGACTGTGGTGTGCCTTCTGCTCTGTCCTCCACCTCAGCTTTTGTAAGATGGCATTTCTTTGCAAGATGCTGAGAAACTGTGACAGTTTTAGACCTTTCAGAGGAAAACACCTGTTTCTTCCAGCCCTGCAGCATGACAGAAAACTCATAGTTTCCCATTTTAGCACAGTCCTGCACGAAGATCAGCTGTCATTGTTTGTTAATGTGAGGAAAGAGAAATATTCTTGTGATTCCTTTTATTGTACTTTATATGTTGTATCATCTTGGTATGGATAGAACATAAAGAACTGTAATGTGGACTTCAGTCAGCAAGCTGGCAAGAGAGCAGCCTGGATGTCAAAACCTGATTTAAACATTAGTAAGGCAAGAACTTTGGTGGAGGTAGCATACCAGGTTTGCTGCTTTATCTCCAAGGAGCAAGATTTAAGAGAGAAAGTGCTGTCCCTGAAACCCTCCCCCAAAGGTTGGAAGGGAGAAAGGAGGAAAAGGGTTGATTTCCTAATTCTGTAGCTGAAATCTCACATTAACAGAGCATCTGGGTTGGAAGTCCTGTTAGACCTACCTGCTGGCTGGCTCCTTTCTTCCCCTGGAGGCTGGGGCACCCAAAAGCTTTTCTCTGCACTCTGGAACAGCCTGGATGCAGCAGGAAGGAGGAAGGCTTTACAACAGTCCCTTCTCCCATGGCCTGCAGCATCGAGTCCTTCACGGGCTCTTGAATCTTAATGGTGACATGAGCCCTCCAAGTTAGATTGTTCCAGATGATGCTGTTTAATAGCCTTTTTTTAATATATAATATTACTGTAGATGGCATGGTATCAATTGGAAAATTCCTTACAGGAGTCTCAGTCATAATAGCTTTTAATCACAGAACCCCAATGACTGAGTCTACCGTTAATACTAAATTTGAACTGTGACATCAGAGAGAATGATTCTTTTGCCAGTGCACTGTGTGCAGTTCTGGGCGCCACAGTATAAAAAAAAAATATATATATAAAGCTACTGGAGAGTGTCCAGAAGAGGGCCAGGACATTGGTGAAGGGTTTGGAGGGGAAGCCGTATGAGGAGCGGCTAAAGTCACTTAGTCTGTTCAGCTTGGAGGAAATTGAGGGGAGACCTCATGGCAGCTACAGCTTCCTCACAAGGGGAGGAGGAGGGGCAAGCGCTGATCTCTTCTCTCTGGTGACCAACAATAGAACCCAAGGGAATGTCAGGAAGATGTGCCAGGGGAGGTTCAGGTTGGACATGAGGAAAAGGTTCTTCACCCAGAGGGTGGTGGAGCACTGGAACAGGCTCCCCAGGGAGGTGTCACAGCCCCAAGCCTGACAGTGTTCAAAAGCAATTGGACAAAGCCCTCAGACACATGGTGTGAACTGTGGGGTTGTCACATGCAGGGACAGGAGTTGGACTTGATGATCCTTGTGGGTCCCTTCCAACTGAGGACATTCTATGAGTCAATGACTTCAGTTCTATTGGTTCTCCCTAGGCTGAAAACGTGATGGCTGGTAAAGTCTATTTTCATTATATAATTTTGCTAATTTGCAATCAGCAGCTGATGGTAAGGGGGTTTCTATGCTTTAGATTTACAATTTAGACTCCATTTTACGTGGAAGAGCAGAAGCCTTCTCCAGTTAGATGTTGCTAACACTCGCTTTTTAAGTGACTAAAGTGTAATCTTTATGGATCTATTCTGGGCTTGTCTAAACTTCCCAGAAGTAGCCTACGCATCACCTCAGTGTTACTTTGGATCTGTCTCTATAGGCCTAATTCAACGATTCTGGATTCTGCCTACAAGAGAGCACTGCACTCGCTAACTGCTATCTAAATGTTAGGGAAACTATTAATATTTTCAGTGTGATAATCAGTCAACTTCAACAACTGCACCTCTTACAGAAATGCAGTGGTGCCAGTGGAGTTTATTTCCTTCTGGAGTTTATTTCCTTCTCCTTGTTCAGAACCTTAGAACATGCAACTTGAGAAAATCAAGGAAAGTGAAGATTCCTCTCTTCAAATGTTGTGCCTATGGAAGGAATAAACACTGGCCTCAAAAGGAACTGTTAAGTTAAAAAATTACAACTACCACATTGATAATCTGTAACTTAATACTGAGGTTAGACTTCCTTTTCTTTTCAGAGCAAGATGCAGGTTTGCATACACACAAGGCTGCATAAAGGAATCAAATGATCATCAGTATGAATGGATATACTGCTGGATATACTCACGGTTTTTGTCTTAAATACTTGCACTTTTTTCTGCTTCTGACTGGAAGGGATGCAGTGTCCTTGACAAATAACTGTTGTCTTCATCTTTTTCTTTTTGTTGCCTGAAATTTACCTCTTCTAATTTGCAACTAATACATGCCAGGATGTAACTTGTTGTCCTTGAAGTGGCTCCCTATGCCATCCTGAGTATTAAACATGCTAAATTAAGTAGATTGTACAGATTAAATTGGGAAAAAGTGAGAGGGGCTGTTACCTAGTTACAAAAAGCCAGGGATATAAACTTGTACTGACAGAACCATGACATTACCTTTGATCACAGCCATGAAAAGCTATTACTTCTTTCATACAGACATCAATTGGTTTTGATCAAGTTTTTTAATATGGTTTTTACTTCTGTAACGAGTCAGCTATATCAAGTTGTCATTGTATAATTTCTCTAGATATTACCAGTCCACAAACACCCATTTCTTCATTAGGAGCTGCATGAGGCAGCTTTGATGTGCAGGACTCAGCTACTGCTACCTGTGTATTTTCAAGATTTGATATTTTCAGCTCTTCAGGGCTTTCACATACCCCAACTATTTGGGGAAAAGAATGACTTTGGTGTCTCAGCTCCCTAGGTCCTGTATGAAGACCAAGTAGTGCAGTACAGCGAAGGAACAGCACTGTGAGGCTGAGCGGAGACTTACTGACTAGGAGAGCACAACCCTCCCCAATGCGGCATCTGCTTCAGGCTCCAAAAGGTCTCCTTAGTTGCATCAATGTTACAATGCTTTTTAGCAAATGCTAGAGAAGAAGCTTTTGGAGCTTCTGCTGGCTTGGTTGCATGATCCTGTTTCCCCTTCAGAGCTTGGGACACTGGTTTTGAGGTTGAGGCTTTTTCCTGAAAGGATAAATGTGGGCTCAACAATGCCAAGGGGTTCAAAGTCATAAAAACACGCATCAACAAGAATGCACCTTCTGTAGACAGGCTTGTGGCCTCCCTTTATCTTCCCTAGTGCCTCCTGGATAACCTTCTTAGTGGGTCATCTGAAGGTCTGCTGGTTAAAGTGCAGGCTTGTGAATTTGGCTGCAAAGAATCTTTCAAGCTGAGGTAGAAGATGAAGTTTCACATAACAGTGGAACTAATTAGCAGCTCTCCCCTGCAGAACACAGATGTGCTCACCACCTCATTCCTCTCGCGTGAGCTCTCATGTTTATACGACAATACAATTCAACTAATTAATTTTAGTGGCTTTTTTAATACAAGGTCAATTTTCTGCCATTCTTATGATTTTAATCAAATCACTATGTACTCTCGTCTTCAGCTGGAGCAGACTATTAATTCAGCTCAAGTCAAATCAAACTGCAGCGCTGGGTTCCTGTGTTATTAACTACCTGGCCACGATGCAGTAATAACCTCTGCAGGAATGCTACTCATTCTGCAACTGATTAAGAAAAACACAGTTAGCAGTGTACACTCAGGGATGATTATGCTGTTGCAGGTGTATTTTTCTGTGTGTACAGGCTCCTCGCTGCTCTCCAGAAATCCAGCGTTGCCCTTGGCTTTGGTCAGCTGGGTTTAGAGGACACTAACTGCAAAGCTGTTCTAGGCACAGTGAGGAACAGGACCCAAATACACCAGAGCATCACTGCCAGTAAGAGGCTGCACATACTTTTTATAGGCAAATCTATGACATGTGCTTATTTTTAACTGGCTTTGACACACCACAAACGTCATTACTGCTTTCATTTTAAGGATTCCATACCTTTTAAAGAAGTGTAAAAGGAATATAAACATTAATTTTATGCAACTGACCTAAATGAAGCCTCAAGTAGACTTTAAGACAGGAGGCTGCTAGAACACTTCAGTTATGCATCAACATTGACATCAAAACAGGCTGTCTGCCTTCTCTCTGTGCTAGAAAACTCCAACACAAATCCCAGGAAGAGCCATCTGTACTGCGTTTATAGTGCAGGTGAAGGAAGCAAAGTGGTGACAAGATATTCCTCCTGCCATCTTCTATTAGATTCACTGTCCCTTCCCACCCTGCTGCACACCTGCTTTGTGAATCAGAGAGCAGCTCGTAGGCTTCAGGTGAACGACTGAAAGAAGTACAGAAACACCAAACTAAGGCACACGTTACAGGAAATTACATATCTAGGCACTCAGGTTTCTTAGCTCCAACACATGGATTAGCTGAGTCAGTCAGACCAGAAGGTCTTTGTAAGACTTGTGTCCCATCTCTGTTGGTGGCCAGGTGCTATCTGTAGAGTTGAGCCAAAAGGAGCCACATTAGCCAAGCAGCAGGTGACCATGGTTACACAGAAGCTGGCCAAGGCAGAGATGCTTCAGTGTTCATGAACATATCACACAAGTACTAAGAAAAAAGGCATTGTCTTTCATGTGGTCTAGCAAAGGCTTCCCAAGGCCACTTTGACAGTCAGCAGTGAAACATACAACACTTAAATACCTCCATGGTTGTGCTCCAAAATCCTTTAGGATAACCTGGTATAAGGGCAAGTTTGGTTCTTTAGTAAGTAATTACACATCAAAGGATGTTTTGCTTCCAACAGGTAAAGGGACTTCTTCATAAATTATTTTGAGATAAGGGTACTTCATAGGTAAAAACCAGTATTCCAAGTTGTAGAAGAGGTAAAACTGGCCATTCAAGATGACACGATCAATTATTTTTAAAAGATCCACAAAAAACTCTCCAACTGTCCGGTGAGGTTTGAATGGATAGTAAAAGTCTCTTATAGCTCCTGCCACTGTCTTGTTTCCTAGAGATCCAAAAATAGATGTTTCATTTCCCAAATAAACAGGTTCCCCACTGAATAAAATTATGCTGGTATAGTTTGTTTGTATCTTCCTAAATACAGCTCCTAAGTCAGCCAGCTTCTGGTATGTTCTCTGTATAAATTTAGAGCATTCATAAGAGTCAAACCATATTGTTGACTGGTTGTCAGGACTTGCTTGAACTTTCCAGGTCTCATAGTAAATCCCAGTCTCATTGTCATATTTCACCCATTTTGCCATTTCATTAAACATGGTTCCTGTAAGAGATAAAAATATGTATTACAGAGACAAGGTAATAAACATGACTCAAAATATTTTCCATCTATTTCAAGGTTCGCCTCCCTCCCCTGCAAAAGTTTACCTATAACGTATCTAGCCATACAAAGACACAAGGCTCACATTGGAGGGAGAAGTGATACCCCACTAAATAAACTATGTTTACATCTAAGTTATTTAAATTCTATTTCCCTTTTCTGCCCTATTTCCTGCTACTGTGCCAGAACATCCAAACATCAGAGTACCATGACACTTCTCATTTTGTTTTATTCACGTAGACAAACAGGGCAGGTAGTACAGTCTACAAGAGATGCTGATAATGTGCTCACCAGTGCAAAAGGTGTTTCTGCAATTCCTTCAGTTTTAACAAAATTCAGCAATTCAGGGCAGAAGTTTTCATATCTTTCCACAACAGAAGACCGTGTAACCTTAGACTGAGACACCTTAGTAGCTCCTCAGCCAGCAAAGCTGAACTAAGCCAAATGACATGAGTTGGATGTGAAAACCAGTAAACTTAAAACACCTTGTGGAATATTTTTTTTGTTAGAATACGTTTGGAGTGGTTTGGTGATTTCGCAACTGGAATGAGGAAGACATCTCTAACTCAGCTCATCCCTCCAGTAGCTCCTTATATGTGACCCATCTGCCTCTCCAAAACTGAGCTGAAGCACAGGGTTAATTTTCCTTTTGTTTTTCCCATAGTCACAGCACTTCCTCCCCTCTCAGGGCACAGAGTACAACCATCTATGACTCAGATCCCTCTAGCACCTCACATTCACAGCATGGCCAAATTTTGCAGATTCTTTTTGCGCGATAAATCAGACGATGCAGTCAGATGACAGCTTGCAGTCGTGACTGTTCCAAGCCACGACCTCTCTTCAGCTGCAAGTGTCACTGCTGGGGGTACAGTAACTGTGCTTGGTAGCTGCTGAAAGACAGGCAGGACTGTTACAAAGTTGAGAAACTGAGGTGACAGCCATCCCACAGAACTTGTGCCACCAACACCACCCTACACACAACAACCAGCCTCTCACATAACATCTGAATTCACTGCAACGTTGTGTTCCTGCAGGCCAATGCAGAGCACTGCGTGCCACACACATCTCCCTCCAAAATAAGATGCAAAGGTTGGATTGCTGGGTCCACTCTTCATCAGAGAGTAAATACATCTCATGCTTACCCTAAGGTACAACATTGCATGCAAAGCTTCTACTTTGGAGTAACTAGAGCTCTGCACTTTCACCTTCTAGGCTACCCCGTTGTAATTGCTCTTCACTCCACACTTCAGAGCTTTTGGGCTTCACAGTACACACGAAAATAATTCTGTTTGGTGAAAATGTTGGATACTTTCTTTTTTAATTGCCCATTACTTTAATCGAACAGCAAGTCATTTAATCTGTATCAATAACTATTTACTATACACTGTAGATGGGCTTGAAGTTCCCTTCTATCATCTCTAATTCCTACCAGATTAGCTTTCTAGTGTGTATTCTGCAAGGCATGTTATTGAAAAGGATTCACCTCTCCTAACAAGACCAAGATGGACTGAGTATGAAGTTCTGGCCTTAACCTCATAAATTAAACAAAGATATAACACGTTAATGCATGGCTCTATTATAATCTGTTGGAAGATGCCTAAACAGTGAAAAATCAGATTTGGCTATTCCTGCCCTATTTCCACAAAATAAACATACCCCTAAGTAACATTAACCTGGCTGATGTGCTTTAAAAGAAAATTAGAATGCTTCAGTGTGGTCTCTGACAGCTCCACAGGATCTCACAAAAAGGGTCCAGCTGTTGAAGCCCTCTCCCAAGAGATGGGATGCTTTTGCCTGCTCTCTGAAGGAAGCAAGTTTGGCTCGTGATGCTGCTGTCTATCTGTGCTTGCATCCACTCACCCCCTTCCACAGTAGCTCTCAGATTCCTAGTCAAATTCAGACAATTCAAAACTCTCAGAGATGCTACCTTCCTAGAAGTTTCATGGAAACACGAAGCGAGAGAGACAAGGAGGACCATAACATCACCTCCACAAGACACCAGCATAGCCGTACCCTTCTGAGGCATCACATAACCCATGCGGGCAAGAAGCATCACAAGTTTCACAACTGTATGAAAATATTTAACTTGGCATTCATACAAAAGAATCCAACTATACTGGGCATCAAGGACTTTGGTTATGAGCTACAAACTCACAGGAAAGCAGCTTCGTTTATTTCACCACTTAAAGAACAGCCTAGCACTGCTGGATCTAGAGTCCAGCAAAGCTGCTAAAGGTAGAAGTGGGCAAACATAAAGCACCACACCGGGTGTAATCTGACTCTTCACTGAGCCCTGTACACTGTTGATAATTTAGGAAAATAAGTGGTTTTGTTAATGAAAAATGCAACTCTCCAGGTCCTCAGGGGACTTTGCTTGTAAGTCATTCACTGTATGACTACAGTAACCACCCAGATTTATTTAAATGACCTTTTTATTCTAGAATTTGGGGGTTCATTATAAATCAGAAAGCTATTTTGGTCACCATTGACATATTCAGAGGTGTAAATTCTGGTTTTGTTCTACAACATATGACAGGGGCCCATTACTGGGGACATTTGCACAGTTTTTATGACCCATAATGGGACAGATGGGAACTGAGGGGTTTTTTTTGTTTGTTTGAGACTATTTCTAAATATCCCCTATTTGTTTGCTCAGTAAGGTACACATTTTCACCAGTTTTTTAATCTCAGCAGTCAGTCATCTGCTACTTCACAATAGATGGCTTTGTTTTGGTAAAGCTATGTGAAAAGAGTCCATAATGGTTCTATATCAGCTGTTTTGCTATTTTTACACTCAAGAGACTCAAGTGTTTTTGTACAGCAAAACCAAATGATTCTCATAGAACAACTCTTCAGTGTGAATTGTTCAAAAGGCAGCAAACTCATACCACTTTCTGTATTAAAGTGCAGAGACAGTATTTCAGTTTGAAATTGGCATCAGTGACTAATATTGCAGATAACCTACAAAACATAAATTAAAATATGCTGCTTTACACGAAGACAAGGCTGACTCAATATTTTACTATATTAGCACCATCCAAAGCATCTGAAATCTACCTGATATTGTGGTCACAAGAACTAAAGTTCCATTTTCCTTCCAGTGCGCATCATCTATTCCTTCATAAAAGCAGGCAGCTCCCTGGTTACACCAGAATGGTGCATCCATGCCAGGCCGGAGATGTGGAAATGTGCAGTTCCCAAGCTGGAAGAGCTCATACCACTCCATCGTGTAGTTTTTGCCTGTTAGAGAGCTCTTGAAACCCACAGCATCGTGCATAATTTTCTGGAAAAGCAAACAAAAAAAAGCCCCAAAAGCCAAAATTTTAACATAAAATTGACTCCAGCTTGACCTGTACAGAAGCTAAGATGCTTTGGAGCTGTAGTGTAACAGGTGAGAAGTGGGGAAAGGGTTCCTATAACATCTTGGATTCAGTAGCATCGATGCACAACATACTAGGTTGTATCACGCATACACTTTTACCACAGAGACACGCTCTCTCAGTGCTTGTCTATTCATCCATTGTAAATTTGTTATTTGGAGGCAGATGCTCAGTGGGACCTCATCATCAAAACTCAAGCTTACTTTTGAATCCTTAACCTCACAGGGGTACAAAAGAAATAAACAACAGAACAGAGCTACCAAAACCAGGTGTTACAAATGAAAGTCACAAAAGGAATGAGATTAACATTTATTTTAAAAGTTGTAAATACATAAATTCAAGTTTAGTTTAACAGCTAATATAATGATATTTGAAGCTATTTCCATTTATGACTCTGTGTGCTTGGTTTTGATGTTGCTATTTCATGTTCACTAGCATTTCTTTCTTTGTTACGGATCATGCTTCGAAGCTGAATTATGGTACTGCTAAAGCTAAAAATGTCATCAAAGCTGTGATTTTTTTCATATTTGCATGACTCCATGAATTCAGACTTTAATTAAATACTGATCACAACACCTAAGACAGAACCATAAAAGCAACCAGCCATTCTGACAAGCTATTAATATTATAGCTGTCCACCAAGCATTTCATCTGACATAAGGGGACAGATGATAAATGTATTCTCCTGATCCAGTGTTAGCGCACGAAAAAAGACACCTAAAATGTAATAGTGCATATGTATACAAAACATTCTCAATATGCAGCTCTGTGGGGGAACACATTCAAACCCAGTGACAGCGTCAGTCACGCTCTTTTCTTTAGCTGAGCTGAACTCTGTTAGAAACTCACTGCTCTTTGGGTATCTTTCCTATAGATAGCCTAGTCTGTGTGCTCCAATACTCTTCCACACACGCGTATCCCAACCTTACAGCTCCCGCTATTGACACATGCAATTGAATTCAGCTGGATTTGCCACTGTAACTTTGTTAAATAAAACCACCACCTTACCAAATGTCCTAGTAGGTCCCCATATTTGAACTCCCATACTGGAGTCTGTAATCGATACACTTCAATGACATCCTCCTCTTTCATAACTGGAATGGCAGAGCCAGTGGGACAGAAGGTGTAACGAGCTTGGCAATACGGATCAGGTTTTGGACGGTAATCAAAGCGCCTGTGTTGAGAAAGAAAAGCACACAAAATGGTAAGCACAGTGTCATGGCTGAAGCAACTGCATCATGGCTTCCCAAGGGCCTGACTGGGGAAGGTCAAGCATGCAGCTACCCCCAAAGACAGATTCTGCAATCCAGATGCTGCAACGCTTGCAGCACACAAGTTCATAAGGCTGCTGAGGTGCATGTCTGCAGAAACAGGACTTAAGACCTTCGAATGCAAATCATGTTGTACATAGTGATGGCAGCTAAGGAGTGGACATGATACAGATTACAAAGGGTGACTTATACTCAAAAAGTCAGAGACACGTAGAGGATGGTTTGAGATCTGCCTCAAAAACATTCTCCTAACAGTTTGTCTACCCAGGGACTGACCCGTTTGCTCTGGGAAACTACCCTATAGTAAGAGGTCCCCAGATGGAGCTATTTTTACTGTTTTTTTACTGTTTTACTATTTTTTGGCAATATCAGAAAGACATACTCTGTTCCTCTATGCTAATTTAGATTAAGAGGCCTAAGAACCTACCATCACTGTTTCATCATTCCTATTAAACCTCAAGAATTAAAGACCAAATCTGGTTACATATCACACTATATACAAACAGCAAAAAGAAAAACCTTTCTGATAAGTCTTCCTTTCCCAATTGCCTTCAAATTCACTTGCCATATTTCACTTAAAACAAGGTTCCTATATTCCTATTACCAAGACAGATCAGAGCACGGAGCTTGCCCAGACCACAGCCTGAGAGTCTAACACACTCAGTTGCCCAGGGCCACTGAACGGCACAAACACCCCAGCCATGAGATGACTTAAGGACATGAGACCTTTTGAGCCATAGCAAGGCCATTAGCCCTGCTGAGACATGACTGATTTTCCCCTGTGGACTTCCCCCCCAAGCTTGATGGGTAATTCAGCATGTCTGCCTTCATTTTATCCAGGAAAAAGAAAAATGGCTGGAAAAAGAACACACAGCTAAAAAACAAAGACTTGTGCCAGCCACACATTTAAGTCCTGGTTTTAGATTGCACACCTCAAATTTTCAATTTCCTCTCCCACTGTACTTTGCATCTGACAAGAAGGTAACAAGCAAGCATGTTAAAAAAACATTAAAATACCACAGTTCTGAGTGTCTCACACTGACAGGCTACTTTGACCATCTTGAGACCCAGCCTTTCAACTCCTGAACTTGCTGGAGAACCCAAGTGCCTTGTGACTCCAAGATCAGCTCCTTCAAGCATCACCTGATACAAACTGAACTGCTAGAAATTACACAACAGGCTTGCAAAACTTCAGGCGTGCATTAGAGAGCAGTTCAAACTACAATGCCTCACTTTACAAACAGCAAGGCCACACAAAATACACACAGAAGTGTAACACTTCTCCTGAAGAGCCTTATTTCTTCAGCATAGCCAAAGCCGGAGCCACTTGCTTCAATAAAATGAAATAACATGCATTGTTCTGCTTTCCCCAGCAGCACCCCAGGCCTCCTCCTGGAGCCACGACAACTCCGCAGCAGCCAACTGGATTTTATATAACGTTGTTTACCGTGAACATGAAGTAAAGTCAAATTTAAAAAATAAAATAAATGGCAGCTTGACTTCCTCATGGCAACTTGTGGCTAAAACAGGAATTACAGGTGCATTTTTAAAGCAGGGGTAGACAGCCCGGGGGCGGCGGTCTCGCTGCTGACAGACCGAGCGCAGCTCCGAGCCAGGGACGGGACACCCGTTCCCTTACACCTGTGAGCTAAACAGACGAAAAATACCCCCGTGACTGAAAACGGGAAAATATTCACGACCTTTGTAGCCAAAAAATTACATAAACAAAGCAAACGGAAAGCTGACGGGCCGAGGAGGCGGGCGGTCGGGCGCAGGCAGCGGCGGGGCCGTGCTTGTTCCCCCACCCCGGCCGCCGGGCCCCGTCCCCCCCTCACTCACCTGTAGGGCACCGGCCACCGCCGGGAGCGGAGCCTCTCCGAGAAACACGGCGCCCAAGCCGCCGCCAGCACCAGCAGCAGAAGGCGGCAGCGGCGGGCGGCACCCATGGCGGCGCGGCCTGCAGAGCTGCGGGCCAGGCCCCGATGGTGCCGGCAGGAGGGAGAGCTGCAGGACGGAGGGAGGTTGGGCGGGAAGGAGCCGCCCCCGTGCCCGCCCACCCGGCCCGGGGCGGCTGGTGGTGCCCACGGAGGGCCCGGACTGCAGGGCGTGGGACAGGAGGGGGTACCGCGCTACGGGATCCAGCGCAGGTTCTTTTCTTTCGCTGGAGGAAAACCAACCGTGTGTTGAACTACCCCTTAAAAACGTCTCTTAGAATCATAGAACAGTTTGGGTTGGAAGGGACCTTCAAAGCTCATCTAGTCCAACCCCCTGCCATGATCAGGGACATCTTCAACTAGATCAGGTTGCTCAGAGCCCCATCCAGCCTGGCCTGGAATGTCTCCAGGGATGGGGCATCTACCACCTCTCTGGGCAACCTGGGACAGTGTTTCACCACCCTCAGTGTAAAAAATTTCTTCCTCATGTCTAGCCTGAATCTCCCCTCTCTGAGTTTAAAAATTACCTTGTCCTGTTGCAACAGGCCCTGTTAAAAGTCTCTCCCCATCTTTCTTACAGGCCCTTTTAGGTACTGAAAGGCCACAATAATGACTCCTCAGAGCCTTCTCTTCTCCAGGCTGAGCAACCCCAGGTTTCTCAGCCTGTCTTCACAGCAGAGCTGTTCCAGCCCTCTGATCATCTTGGTGGCCTCCTCTGGCCCCTCTCCAACAGATCCATGTCTTTCCTATACTGAGGGCTCCAGAGCTGGATGCAGGACTCCAGGTGGGGTCTCACCAGAGCAGAGGGGCAGAAACACCTCCCTTGATCTGCTGGTCACACTCCTTTTGATGCAGCCCAGGATACAATTGGCCTTCTGGGCTGAACTTGATTGAACTACAATTTCAGTTTTCTGGAGATCCAGACAACTATGCATTCTTGTCATTTAGCTAATGTACTTTTTAACAGCCTAGTATGTTGTTTCAAGCATTGCTTTGAAGCTGATTTAAAACACACATCAAATGCCCATCCTTATAAGCAGAATCCACCGAGAGGGATGACCTCTGGGCCTGTACCCAGCACGATGGGATGAGGCCTCACCAAACTGCTGCGATAAACCACACAGACCTGACCCTCTTCTGGCTGCCCAAATGTCTTGTCTGAAGCCATTCAGGGCTTCAGGCTGAGTTTGTATACCCATTACCCATTTCAGAACACTTATTCAGGTTGTAACTTACATTACAGTGATTATACAGGAGTTTAATCTCTCGTTTTTACCACGATAGCAAGCACTACCTTTAAAATGAACTCTGCCTAAGAGAAACAGTAAGGACAGGTTTGCCAGCAGCAGGCCTGCAGTAAACACAGCTTTTTCCAGCTCTGTAGAGTTCAAAACCAGCTATGCTGGCATCAGAGTCCAGGAGGCTAAGTTTGGTAGTTGGCATCAGCAGTGAAAGCGCTGGTGCGTGCTATTCACTGGGTAAATAATAACTGTGCTGTGGACTTTTGACTATCAGGAGCCAGAGAAATATCCCTGCTTATTGCATATGAGCCCCTAAAGAACAATCAGTTCTCCAGTAAGCACCATGCTAGACTATATTGGAACAAAATTGGAGGTGGAAAACCCTGTGTCTTACATAAAAATGCAGGATAGGCTGCTGAATATCAGTTTCAGTAATGCTGGAGGTACTAAAAGTGTTCCAAAAACTGTAAGATGATGCGGCAATTAAAATCTTAAATTTCAGCAACATTTCTATATCTCACTTCATCACTGCCTGATTCTATAACACCTATCTTTAAAATCCATGCCACTCAGCACTATACATTATTTTCATTCATGTATACATAATCTATACTTAGCTATATTTCCATGTATCATTTCAATCTCATGCATGTTGTGTCTGCTTTAAAGTAAAGCTCTGATTTTGTTCTTTATAAAATAAAGGGTGCTATTACTTATAAGGTAGTACAGATGCCAGCTCTTTCATCTGTTCAAAAAGATACATGTTTGTGTGGAATATAGTAGTAATTCCTAGTTTAGAGAATTTGATGTGTAACTCTGGAAACACTTTCTGAAATAAGGGAAGGATAATTTATCCCTTGTATGAAACTGGGATGCAGGGAAGTGAAATGACATAATGAAGGTGCCACAGCTACTCATTAGCCAAACTAGAATTACTGTATGGACTGGTTCTTAGTCCTGGCTGAGCATATGTTTGCAGTTTGGCCTAGTAAAACTATTCAGGCACTGCTGTGGTTGCTGAAGGTATCAGGTCAAATCACTAATATGGCATACTGTTTTGCTTTGGTTTTCATTTTAGTAGCATTTATGTATCTCACTTCATTGCAACCTGTGGGAAACTTTTGCAGTACAGTACTCTATTTTCTTCTCACACAATCAAAGTTTTCTGGTGAAATATATTTTAACATAGAAAATAAATGACTAATACATTTGTGAATAAATATGCTTGAGCTAAAAAATTCACATCAGCAATTTCTGACTCAGCAGCTCTCTCGTTTATTATACAGAAATATGTCGAACGGCCCTTTATAAACCCACAGAGCTGATCTACATCTTTGTCCACTAGCAAGCTTGAGACTGGCTACAAAGATCAACTTCTGGAGTTGACAGGATTCCTAAATTTTTCTTACTTCCCAAAGCATTTTCTTTTGATTAGTGAAAACCGAATATTTTCCTGAAAAAATGAAGAAGACTCTTAGTGATTTCTCATTATAGAACAGTGTCTTCTCCAGCTCTGCCTTTGAGAGCGACAGGATGGAAGGCACAGAGAGGGGAAAACAAATCCTGCTGCTGCAGCTAAAAGTTGTGCTTTTGAACAGCTAGTTTGGTTCTTAACATCTGTGTGAGTCATCACACTGTAACAGTCACAGCAAAGAGGCTGTTGAACCTGAAGTAACAGCTCCTGTCTTATGAAAATGGGCTTCTCTGGCTGGTGGTTACACCCTCAACTGCACATCTGCCAAAGAAAGCTATGATTATATATATGGATCACAGCAGACAAAACTACAAGATGGCAGTTTTACTGCTCACAGGTTTTTTTTACACTTACCCTGGCATATGTTAGCTATTGAGTCAGCTGGATGCACACTAAGAAATACACACAGTACCTGAAGTCACATTGAAGCCAGTCTGAAAGACAGGAGTTCATCAATGTGAGGTCCACCCTCCCCACCTTTGAGGGGTGTGAGAGAAGTCTTGAGAAAAGGAGCCAGATACAAGACTCCTCTGCACCTCTACTCTGCTACGTATCCTGAGATGCAAACTGAACTGTGCGTTGGGGTGAGAGAAAGCCATGTCTTCTTCTATGGGAAAAGAGAATGGCTGGGCCTTGTGACTATGTAAGGTAAGGCTAAGGGTTCCCCTCAGGTGTCCTCTTCAACCCTGAGGGCCAAGATGAGGGCTGTGCTCAGGACAAGGATGCAGATGAAGTTCATAATGAGTTTTGAACTGAGAGAGACTCTCTGGGATCTGCTGCAAAGTAGGGATAAGTGAATCGATGAGTCAGCTGGATACAGTCTGTGAAATACAAAGAGCCATCCAAGGCAAATTTAAGGTAATCTGTGAATCTGTTGTTAGGCAACTAAGGGCCTTCAGAGCATGATTTCCAGTAGAGAAAACATCTTAAATCCTGAGCAGTAGGAAAAGGGTTGGGGTCCAGGGCAGAGATGTAATTCAACAAGTTGAAGCCTGAAGGACACAGTAAGTCAAGACCCAGGGTGCGCTCTCCCCTTCACATTGTGTAGCTGGTTGCTCAAGGTCTGATAAGAACTGTGAAGAAAGTCAGAAACTGCTCCTGCCTGGGCTCTCCCAAACAGCTCTGCTGAGACAGCTCAGCAGGGGATCCCCACTGCTTTCCTGGGGATGCTGACACATACCAGAGCAGCAAATCCTCTTTCCCACTTCAAATACATGTTTATCTGAAGTCAGATAACAACTTTTGCAATTTCTGCTTAGCTCTAGGCATGTCAGGGAGCAGCAGGAGTAGGGCTGCCTTGCACAGGAGGACAAGCCAGAAGCAGAGGTGACCGTGGTGCAGGCAAGGGCAGTGACCTCAATGACCACAGTGTAGTCCTGAAGTTTCTGAGTGGGAATAGGTGCGGAATAGTGGCTGGATCCACCAGCAGCCCCAGACACAGCATGGTAGAGTCAAGCCCAGGGTCCAGCCAAAAGACAGGATTACCTATGCGTCCACTCAGGAGGCACGACTGAAGATCAGGCTTCCTGTGGCAGAGGTTCAGTCTGTGCAGGAAAACCAGCCTGTATGTCAGGACAACAAGAGACAGGACTGGACACACACCAACAGCATAGCTCAGGTCATATCTGGATGTCCAGGCCTAAGTTCACATGGAGCCCATGGGTGAGTGGCCAGAAGGTGTGTGGGTAGAGGCCCCAGCTGAGGCTGGCCAAGGTAATTAAGGGCTATTAATGCTCTCAGGGCCCTAACAGTAGTTTCTTCTCCCATCAAGGTGAGTCCTTACACCTTACAAAGATCTGTCTGCAGAGGTGTACTGCTTGTGAAGTGCTTTTGTTGTCATTTGTTGTTGTGGCCTCAGGCCAGAGAATAGTCATAATGTGCTGTTTCATGGTGATGCAGAGCCAGGGCAGGGACATGCCATGAGCTGGGATGAAAACATGGATCTAAGACAGACACAGAGGGCCATCACAAGGTTGCAGAGCTGGGAAAGGGACATGTCATGAGCAAGTCAGAGCTAGACCATGGCACAGAGCCAGGGCAGTTATGGAGCTGGAACAGCGGTGTGACAAGGGGGACCTGAGTAGAATGGGAACATCATATCACAATCAAGTCCAAGATCCATCCACAAAAAAAAGGCTACCTCTAATGTGAGGCACTCAAGAGACAGGGCCAGAAACGATACTGGAAATGAGGCTACCAACAATTCAGGTCCAGGGTCCGTCTAGGAAGAGATCAGTAAGTCAGGACACAAAGGAGCAGGGAATTCCAGCTCTGAAGACACTCAGTTCCCCAGCTATAATGTTAACCCTGGCCCTAACACACAGGAGAGTTTGGGAACTCACTCATATCTCCAAACATGCATTGAACTTGAACTCCATCCACACAGCATTCTCTTCCTACCTCTCAGGTGTGGGGACGATTCCAGCTCTGGAGACTCTTGTTTCCCCTATCCACAAACCTAATCAAACTTTCTGCTCTCCTGCAGCTGAGACCAGGGAGTCCCATGCCAGAAAGCATGTTGAACTACCACTCCACTCCCACCAAACATATTGCATATTTCTCTGGGTTAAGATGGCTCCACTGGAACTTCTCTGGGGTCCTGCTCAGCCTGGAGAATAAGGTGACTGTTTGGTGCTGTAGAGAGCTCTAATTCCACAAGTGTTTTGAGTTGAGAAGGATCTTCCTCCATATGGTTGTGGATTAGGTGGCCAGGCAATCAAGGACTTTCTGAGCTGGAGCTGCACTGCAGTCCTGCTCAATCTTGAGAGGTGGAATTATTGCTGTAGCCCTGCATTTATTTGGAGCAAAGCATTGCCCAGCAGGCAGCAGTCTGCTGTTATATAGGGGGTTTCCCTATCCTGGCCCTTTTCTTTTGACAAATCTCCCTATACAACATCCCACACAGACTCCTCACCTTGCAGTATACAGCTGAATGCATTCTGCTGCAGTAAGAGACTGCTTTCATATGTCATTTTTGCTCTTCCCAGCCTGTGCACTGTTGTGTCCCCTGCAGAATTCCTATACTCCAAATTTTTGGAAGACACTCTCATTTTTCTACAAGATCTACCCTTTCATCCTTTTGTTGCAGTAAAAGTGTAGATTTTCATTAGTAAGGCCAAGGTCCTTGTTCTATAAAAAAAAGCAGCTGATGAAAAATGAAGGACTGAAGAGCTAAGGGACCTTGCTAAAATTAAGTAATCTGGTCTCCTGTGTGGCATTTGTGTGTTCTGTCCTAAGGAAAAGACTAGAGATGAACTTCTGCCTTGCCCTAAGGAAGCCCTTTGGTTCTTGAGGGTGATGCCTTAACAAATAAGTAGGGAGTAGGTGCTAGAAGGTAGGTTTGGTTTTCCAAATAACCTCTTTGTTCTTCCTGGTAAAAAGCAGTCACTCCTGAGAGGCCAATACAAGGTTAAGGGAGCTAAAAGGGTATGGAGGTCTGATGAGTTGAAACAAACAGGAGTTGGATCCAGCAGTACTGCTTGCCTCTACTCAAATTCCACTTTTTTTTTTCTTTTCTGTCTTTCAAAGCACTATATTCATTACACCATTATAGTCACAGAATCACAAAATCTAAAGGATTGGAAGGGACCTCTAAAGCTCATCTAGTCCCATCCCCCTGCCAGAGCAGGAACACCTAGATGAGGTTACACAGGAAGGCGTCCAGGCAGGTTTTGAATGTCTCAAGAGAAGGAGACTCCACAACCCCCCTGGGCAGCCTGTTCCAATGCTCTGGAACCCTCAGAGTAAAGAAGTTTCTTCTCACGTACCCTGCTGAGCCTCTGTAAGGTCCTACTGGCAGCAGAGCCACTTTAAGGCGAGTCACAGAAATACAGATGTGTGACAACACTGCAGGAGCCACCGAGCAGCGCCTTCTCTGCATTACTGCTCTGCTGCAGTAAGCACGCCAGAAAATAAATCAAACCTAATATAATATACGGTCCGTCCCACTTCGCTTAAAGCTAAAGGAAATTAGGACTTTTTTTTTTTTTCCTTTTTTTTTTTCTTTTTTTCCGCCAACTCTACAATCCGAGACCTGCGGCCCAGACCGTGCGGGAAGCTGCAAGATGGATGCCCAGCCACAGCCCCTCGGCGCAGGCGCAGCGGGAGGAGGCGGGACGCAGTTTCGGCGGCCTGAGCAGCCTCTCCCCGGGCCTGAGGGGCGGCCGCCATGGGCAAGCGGGTGGCAGTGGTGCTCGCCGGCTGCGGCGTCTTCGATGGCAGTGAGATTCACGAGGCCTCGGCGGCGCTGGTGCACCTGAGCCGCGGCGGCGCGGAGGTAGGGGGGCGGCGGGGAAAGGCGGGGCCCCGCGCCCCGGTACCCCCGCCGGGTGTGTGCGGAGCTGCGCGGGCCGGGGAGGGGATGAAGATATGGTTTCCCCGGCTCTTCGAGCGCCGCAGTGACTCCTGGTGTTTGCGGGATAGGAGTATCACGGTGGGCTTTCACAGAACCACAGAATGTTAGGAATTGGAAGGGACCTCGAAAGATCGTCTAGTCCAATCCCCCTGCCAGAGCAGGAACACCTAGATGAGGTTACACAGGAGGGCTTCCAGGGAGGTTTTGAATGTCTCCAGAGAAGGAGACTCCACAAGCCCCCCTGGGCAGCCTGTTCCAGTGCTCTGTCACCCTCACTGAGAAGAAGTTTCTTCTCATATTTAAGTGGAACCTCCTGTGTTACAGTCTGTATCCATTTCCCGTTGTCCTACCATTGATTGTCACTGAGAAGAGCCTGGCTCCATCCTTGTGACACTCACCCTTTACATATTTATAAACTTTAATGAGGTTACCCCTCAGTCTCTTCCAAGCTATAGAGACCCAGCTCCCTCAGCCTTTCCTCATAAGGAAGATGCTCCACTCCCTTAATCATCTTTGTTGCCCTGCACTGGACTCTCTCCAGCAGTTCCCTGTCCTTCTTGAACTGAGGGGCCCAGAACTGGACACAATACTCCAGATGCGCTCTCCTCCAAAACTACAGACTACAAAGCCTATTCAGCCGTAACCCCCCTCCATGTCTTAGCCCTCCCTCCGTGTTTTCACCCCTCTCCCCAAAGACGTGCATGCCCCCTGACAGGAGCAGCAGTCACACGCCCTGCCCTGCTCTCCGTTCCCCACAGCCCTCCCTTGGGTTCACCTCCTTGTTTACTGCTGTCTGTTCCTGGGCTTTTTGGGGTAACGGGTTCCTCAGAGAAGCCTGAAGCGGGATGTGGTGGCTGCAGGTGGCAGGAGGTGGTCACCTTCTGTCTGCGTGTAGCCGTGCTTAGCTGTCTGGTGGTAACAACAGCACCACATGAACAAAAAGAAAACACTCCATATTTACCACAAAATTTCCCTCTCTAAAATTAACCAAAGCGGCAAGCGCTGAGAAGTCTCCAAGGCAAGCGTCAGAACAGAGAAGCGAAAACAGCCACTGCGGTAACACCTTTCACAGAGCCATGTGTTTTTTATGCAGCTTTCCCCATTTGTGCCTAACCAAAATACATTCTCCTGTGTTTTGTTTTTCCTTCCTGCTACTCGAGTAACTTAATAGTACAAGTAACATTGTACTAGAAAGTAACTATTGCACTAGAAATGCTTATAAAGTTTATATCTTTATCTTTTAAACTTTTTTTTTTTTTAAAAACATATTTTAACACCCTGATCTGTAACAGTTAAGAGCAGCCTTTCTGCAGGCTCAGTTGTGTGTCTAGCCAGGCTGCTGGTATAAATTGTGGTGCTCTGTTTGTCCTTGAGGTTGTCTGTGGAGGAGATATCTGCAGGCCCTGGCAAAATCAGCAAGCTTAACGTGCTCCTGTCAAAAAGCTGCAGGAATAGGATGTGGAGAGTGCTGAGTTTACCCATCCAAATATGTCATCTGTCACTTTAGATATTTAATGCAATAGATACGTCCTATGGAATGCACTTCCCTTGGATAAGAGACTTCAGGAACAAAGACTGTTTTCATTAGAAGATCTTTATTGTCACCAGTACATGTAAGTTCTGTTTACATTCGAAACAATGCTTCATCTCTGTGTTCTAGGTGAAGATATTTGCCCCCAATATTGAGCAAAGGGATGTAGTTAATCACCTAAAAGGAAGTCCAGCAGAAGAGAAGAGAAATGTTTTAGTTGAAAGTGCCAGATTGGCAAGAGGAAACATTCAGGATTTGGCTGAACTGAAAGCTAGTGAATTCGATGCGGTCATTTTCCCTGGTAGGTGGTTTTTAAAAGAAAATCATTTGTGGTTCTTCGGTTGCAAATAACTGCTTTGCCTTCATTACTTTTTGTTTTTAAATCCATTTAGAGAACAAATTACACTCTTCAGTTTGAGAGGTATGTATTTTTTTTCTCTTATTTTCTTTGGAGGATGAGAAAATGTTTTAGCAAGCTCTCATGGGCTGCCAAGCCATCTCAGTTCATTTATTAATTTATAGTTCAGTAATTTAAAATGTCAGAGTGTTCTTTTGCTAAGTTATACATCACACCGCTTCTTCCTTCTTTCTAAAGATTGTGAAAACTTTAGTGCCTACTTGTGGACAAGAACACTGGCCAGAGTAGAAAAGTTAAGGCCAGAACTTGACATTACAGGGCAATGCTTTAATTTTAGGGCCTCTAAAATTATTGGCAGGCAAGCAGGTTGCTAAGTATATTATATTCCTTGTCAGATAGGAGTACATTTTGTTTTAATTGTGTATCTGGTCTGCTGCTGATCAAGTTACACTAAACATGTGTATGGATAGTTTTTTTATTTATAGACCACAAAATTGCTTTTCAGATGGAGGTAATTGTAATCATCCTAGAGATGAAGAAACCAAGGCGTCACGAGGAAATTATGACTTGCTGACGATCACTTTCCAGAGTATTCATAGTACTGTTAAATATTGCCTTCACGACTGTGCCTAACAGTTAATTTTGAAGTTGTCCTCTCTTGTAAGGCCAGCAGAGGGAGTGTGTGTATAACGGAAAGAAACATACTTCCAGCGCTAAAATGAGTGGCTGGCTTCAGGACTGATCAGGGAGTAGAGACTAGCAAATATTTTCCACGTTAATTTCATGCTATTATAACCCAGGCTCAGTGGGGTTGCTGTAATAACTGTTAGACGGAAATAAACCCTATTAAGTTTGAAAATTAAAATCTTCCCCCAGAGATTCCAGATAACACTCGAAAGTGAGCAAAGGGCAAAGGGAAAATATTAAAAACGCAAAGCTAGTTGATGTTGTCCATTTAAATATTTGTGGAATTTTCTTTTTGTTTATTGTAGAAAAGTTAATGTTGTGCACATTCCATAAGGAATCAAATATAATGGATGGTTACACTTACTAGTAACCTTCTTTCTTTGATCATTCTGGTGGTTATTGAGCCAGCAAATGAAGGTGCGATAAAGCATAATCTGCTTGTACAATTAACTGAAGATTAAATGCAAGTAAAGGATTGTTAGAACTTATTTCTAGGAAGAAAAATTCAGCATTATTCTTAATAGGAAATTATTTTATCACTCACAAGTGATATGTCTCAGAATATCATATGTTATCAATTCCTTTTTATCTAATATCCATTTTGGTTTTATTATGTTAACCTTTATTTTTTTTTAAGTCCAAGAAGAATTCTAGGTGGGAAAAAAGCTCCCTTGTAATTGTTTAAGTATTGAACTAAAACTTGAGAGTGAAGTTACTGTAGAGTCAAACCACCGTTTGCATTATTCTCATGAACTGTACTTTCTACTTTTAACTCTCATTGGTCTTTCTTCTAATCCCTCTCTTGCTTATCAAGGGGTGCATATGAGATGGTGCAGCTTTTCCAGTCACTAGCAAATGAATGTGAGGTTTAGTATTTGTCCATTTGTTACTTATTGAAGCAAGATTAAGCTTTCTGGCCTGCATAACATATGTGATATAAAAAATCTGCAGTTAAACTTTTAACATTTTAAGCCCATCATGTTTCATGTGCTGAAAGCTTTCAGTATGATAACTTAACAGTCCTACACATGCCATGATTGTACTGTAAAAAAGGATAACTTCTTTCTAGTATATTTAGTGGCTTTTAGCAGTGTCTAACATTTGAGCTTTTTTTTGTCTTTAGGTGGTTTTGGTGTAGCAAAGAACCTGTGTTCCTGGGCTGTAGATGGCAAGGACTGTACTGTCAATGAGCATGTGAACTCCACACTCCAAGCTTTCCACAGTGCTAAAAAGCCCATTGGTTTGTGCTGTATATCGCCAGTCCTGGCAGCTAAAGTCTTCCCTGGTTGTGAGGTTACAGTCGGCCAAGATAAAAATGTAGATGGAAGGTAAGAAAGAAATGGATGGAGATATTTCACGTGGGAATTAGCATTAAGAAATAGACAGTCTTCTGTGCAAAAGTCTGAGATCTCTGGTGCCAGTAACCCTTGGATGATTTAATTTCAAATTTTCACTTGCATAGTAACAGTAGGTACAGAACAGACGGACTGAATCTGTGAGGTCAGAAGACTTGTGCACTGTAGCACTGGAAAAATTTATCCCTAAATTCAGAAATACTTTGGTCTGTGATCCACAATATCAACATGTACAGACACATTACAATTAATAGCATGAAAACTCTAGGAGGCCTTATCTCTTGCCTAAGCCATCAGTCTGTGAGCCACCGAAAGTGTCAGAGGCTCCTGCACTGGCTTTACTGTGCAGTGTGGGTGCTAATGAGTCACTGGATGTCGCATCTGTCAATCTTAAAAGTGACAAAACAAAGTGACTTTTATAGAAGTGTAGCTGCGCAAAAAGGCAGGTGACTGAGGGTGTGAAGTTATTTTTTCACGTTACATTCTTGGTAATAGAGTGATAGATTTTAACTCATATTGAGATATAGAATTTGCTTAGCCAGTGCCTTTGAAGGCCATGATTCGCATTGAAAACGTGCAAATGAAGATTGGGCATCTGGCCAGCTGGCATTCAAAAATTTGGTACCCTGTGGTAATTTGAGTGGCCATTTTAATAAAGTTTTTCTGGTGATAGTGGTTTGGTGCCAGTTTAGGGGAGGTGGAAGAGAGCAGGGCCTGGTAGAAGTCAGTGCTGCTTTGACAACTGGCAACTCCTGATAAAACTTCTGAATGGAATTTCATATCAGTAGCAGTAGTGGGCGATTGCCACTGTCCCTCCCTTATCCTCAGGAAAAACAAACACATGCAAACACACAAAAACCCACCAGAAACGAACAACCTGCAGAATCTCTGTGGAGTGACCTTGCATGAAGGTCTAACATGTCTGTAAGTTCAGCTGGCATCTCTCATTCTTTTGAGAATCGGTTATGGCTGCACTTGGTATCATCCTGTAAACTTATTGAAATATTGTAAAAAACAGAATTGTGCCTCCAGACATACTGTGGCTCTGCATTTCAGATGTTTTCAAAAAATCTGATCACTTGAATCCATAAGGGTGGGGAGAAGCTGGCACTGGCAGTCCGACTCCCTTATCAACTAGAGACTCACTTAAATATTATTAAATATCTCATTCAGGTTTTGAAGGCAGAACTTCATGGTTGTTTCATCTCTTTATGTTAATTACAGTCTTTTTATTTACAGGTTTCCTGATGCTGAAACAGCATCTGCTATAGCAGAGCTTGGATGTAAGCACGTTTGCAAAAATGTTAATGAATCCCATGTGGATAAAGCCAATAAAATAGTTACTACCTGTGCTTTCATGTGCAAGGCACCCCTGCATGAAATCTTTGATGGAATTGGAACAATGGTACAGGAAGTCCTGAAACTTGCCTGACTGGAAGTGCACGCTTCTGCAGGGAAATCAATTCAGCTAAGCATAAGCAATTAGCTTCTTTTGATTGTATTAATAAAATACTGCAACTGTTAAACTTCACAGTTCTTGGTGTTTTGTTTGTTTTAGTCTGTGATACATAAAATGGTTATTGCAAAGTGTATCCTATCTATTTCTCTTTTAATGTAGAAAGTACATGTTGAAGGTTGTGTTGCTTGTGGCAGTGGGGCTTTTTTGCCCTTTTTTCTCATGAATCTGAATGTATTCAGTCTTGATAAGATAATGTAGTGTTGTCCCTAAAATACGGTTCTTTACCCAGTGTGCATGCAAATGAGCCAAATTCTTCACACAGAGATGAGAGATTTGTTTTATTACAGAATTGTACCCGCCTGGATGCTGGACAAAACTAGCATACCAGCAATACAAAAGTCTCAATCATTTAGACAAAATCTTATTACTACACACACACCCTCAGGGCAGTCATGTAGGGCTGATTGGTTACAATATTTGCATACAAGTTATATAACATTATTCTTACGATGCATGTTCAGTGAGTAGGGGTCTTCTCCTGCAGGCGAGTAGCCTTTGACGAGGAGGTATGGTTTTGGATTAAAATGATATTATAATGAGCAAAGTTTACTTTAGGTTAAGAACATCTGCAAAATTTGGTAACAATCACTAGATAATCAACTGTCCGTGGCTGACCTCTCAATTCCAGGGTAGGTTTTGTTCTACAATTGAAAGTTAATTACTGCTAGATATCTCATTAATCTAATGTTAACTTCCTAGTAGGCCTCAAGGTCAGGTCTTTTGGTCTACCTGGCAATAGCAGGAACCCTCCTCGTCCAATGAGATTTTTATCACATCACTAATGGTTATCACTAATTCACATTTGTTATTAATATTACCTAGCTATAACTGCAGATGAAATAGCTGTAAATGAATCTGTATACCTTCAGTATAGGCAAGTAATTAAATTCTGCTTTCTAATCAGAAGGGAAAAATAAAATAATGTCTTTTTTATTTTTTCCTTTCTAAGTCTCTAAACAAGTATAACTAGTGGCATTTTGAAATGACTGCAGAGTCTCCTAGATAGACTTGACTTCATAAACCAAGAGTCAAGAGGCTTAAGTGCAGATGAACACATCATGGGAAAGACACAACTTTTTCTCTAGTAAATAATTTGAGGTTTAATGAAATGAATTAACTTTATTTTGTGATTTTTTTTTTGTGTACGTATCTTAATGCCCTAAGGAAGGTACATTTTATATATGTTAGAACATGCGCTTTGATCTTTCAAGTGTGAGCGAAGATCATCAGCCTCTCATAGAAACAACCTGGCAAGGCTTTATTCTGCTGAAGGAACTAAAAATTACCAGTATTCGTTACCAAGATAAGTTGATAGTGTGGACTTAATTGTCTCAGCATAAGCAGCGTTATGGAGCTCACAGGTCTCTGTCAGTCATAACTACTCTACTGTAGCTCATGCTTCGCAGTGCTTGAAGTAATCTAGACCTGTCATCACTAATTAGCTCTAATCATGTCTTGTTGAGTGAGCACCTTGTAACTGGAGCGGGAATACAGCAGGAAAAAACCTGTACCACATAGCAGCCAGAAGATGGAACTGAGAAATATTGCGCTTTTATGACGAGGAGTGGTGAGTTGTCCCTCTTGCTCTGCATCTGGAATGACCAGGAAGGGCACTAAGGTTTATTTTACCTTGTCGATGCAAGACCAGTCCTTGCAGCAAAGCCTGACGTCTCACAGAGTATCAAGTGTTACTGCTCTGTATGTATGCCATGTTTATTTTAGCACAAACGTCAAAGCTCTGACGTAGCGGGTGGCCTCTTCAAGGAGGCTCTAGAGCTAAATCTACAGAAACGCATGTTTAAAGGCTTTTGTTTTCTGACCTTCTCACAGCAATGTTTCTCACAGAGACAGCATTTCCATACTCCTCCAGAATCTGGATTTCCTTTATGGAGTTATTTAGCAGAAACAGAACATACAGACTTCTTTTGGCAGAAGAGCGGGGTATTTTTTGTGTCACACACAAGCTGTGCTCTGCCTCTAGAGCTATATAGATAATTGAAGTTGACTGTTCCAGCAGAGGATCTTCTGTTGAGCCTGACTGAGCCATGCACGTAATCACTAAATTATTTACTTAGCCAAAACACACAATATTGGACTGAGCATGACTCTTCTGTTACAGGAGTCCAATTTAAAAGGGGTTGAGTTACTAAATAGGAGTTTGTCCTGAATTTTGTGTTTGCTTTGTGAGCAGCTGTCGGTTGGAACATTCAAAGGAAGTACAGCTTCTCTGAAAGCACTCTAGCTGATTGTCCTGATAAAAACATGCTTAGTACTGAACAGTCCTCTATTTTTTCCAGATTGTACACCGTCTCTATGATGGCTTCTGTGGCTTCTGCAGGCAGGACGGTGGAGGCGTTGGACTGGAACTTTTCCTCCAAGTCCTCCTTTTTCAGAGGTTTCCTCCAGTGTCCGTAGAACGTGTCGCAGCGGTCGCTGATGGCATTGCCATCCTGAAGTGTGACACTCACTTCGCAGTAAAGGCTCTCAAAGCTGGGTGTGTTATCAGCAGGATGCTCCAGCTGTGTTTTGCAGAGGAGCTCCCATAAAGCTGGACGGTGAATGTTCTCACTGGTGAAGGACTGGACCGACATGCTGCCATCCAGCAAAGCAGAGCATGCGACAAACTGGAAGGAGTGTCGAGCCTCATGCTCTGAGGTAGGGCTGGGTCTGTTCACATATTTGACCTCTGGGACTTTGAGAATGACTTTCTCAATTTTATCAAGGGGGAGCAAGTTGCCACTGCTCTCCATAAGCTTCCTCCTAACAGAAGATGCTGCATCAGCCACCCAGTGTGTTCCAAGATGAGCAGGAAAGCGTTTGATGGCCACGTCTTGTTGGTCCAACAGCCAGGGATAGGACTGCAAGGTTGGTAGAGTCTGTGGGTTGTAATCTGTATAAAAGGCACCTATCCCTGACTCCATGTCCAAGATCTGTTTGTTTCCTTGGAGGCCCTGGGATGCTAAGCAGGCTGCTTCCAGGCCATGCTTGGCAGCATTGCCAACATGGAGGGGCTTCGTTTGGGTTGCTGCATTAGCCAGTGGGGCACCTGCATAGGAGGCAGCAATAGCCAAGGTGTTCTTACATTTCAGCCGGTCAAGAGCAAGCAGTTTAGCACAAGCTGCTGCACTCCCCATTGTACCAACCACAGTCGGTGGGTGAAACCTGAGAAAACAAGATCTCTTGATTACTGTGTTTCAAAAAGTCACATAAATTCCCTACATACACTATTAGCTAAGCCATAAGGAGTCATGTGTTTTCATGTTTAAGGTGAACCTTTCCTAAATTTCCAGACATACAACAGAAAATATAATTGATTGTGGCCAGCTGTATTTTAACTTGCATTTAATTAAGTATATTAACACTGAGAAAACCTTCCACACAACTTTCTACTTGAAGCATTTCTGTATACCTTTTTGGAATATTCCTGGCTTCACCTGAAAAGCGCAGCAGCCTGCCTTGCACTTCAATTCCCACGTTGAAAGCTAAGAGCAGATCGAGACCTGAGATTTTTTTCTTCTGGGGAAAGGCCTCCGAGAGTGCAATCACGGCAGGGAGCACAGCCCCAGACGGGTGTGTGGCTGGATGCCACGTGTCGTCAAAATCCATGGAGTGTACCTAATGGAAAGAGAAGACCAGACTTGTCATCAGAAATAAACTCTGACAAGATTGGCTCAGTCAAATGAAACTACTATAACTCATATAAAAAAGGATTGAAGAACTAGATTTTCCTTAGAAAGCAAAACTTTAGAAGTTTCTTTTAAAGACCTTTACTACCAATAAGGATCCGTGAGAACTGGCAATGCAATGCAAATCTTGCCTCAAAGGAATACAACTCTAATTCAAATTGCACCAGTCTAAAACCAGTATGACAGTGGTTCTTCTTTCCTACAGTAAGTTTTTGCTTATCTAAGTAGACTGGTATGATTAAAGCAGCAGTTCTAGGTCTACCATATGAACAGTGAATTTTCACTTCCCCAAACCAGTATATAAACATAATGAAATTACTTCTCCAGTGCAGCAACTGATGCTGCTGTTAGGGCTCACACCATTAAAGCTGTAGAATCCATACTGCTAATTGAAAGTTATATCATCAGAACAACTTCCCTAGTGCAACCATCCACAGACGTGGGCCTGCAAATGTACATGGGTCTTTAGTCTGAATTTTCAGCACGTTGGAACAAAATTTGTCACATGAGGAGCCAGACTCCTTGGGCTTGCTGGGAGTAGGGCAAAACCAATGTCTTAGAACTGGGATGAGCTGCTTAGCCCCTGGGGGTATCGAGAGAGGTGCCTCCTCTTTCTCATGCCCAGAGCCCAGCTGCTTGGGAGTATTTTGGGCTGTTCCAGCATGGCATACAGCTGATGTTCTGGAAGCAAACTGCTAGTGATGGCGTCAGTTTTTGCGATGTATTGCTTGCTGGAACCACCCCCCAAAGTTTTGAGAACCTCCAAGGACTTGAGAGCATCACAGACAGCATTTTTAATAACATAATAATGCCTCAAAAGCTGAACTTTCACACCTGTTCACCTGTGTCTTACTTCAGAGCAAACTGGGAAGGTGGTCAGGCTCCCCAGTGCTCAGGTCTTGCCCCGTAATACTGGCAATACGCACTTCTGAGGACTGCGCTTCTGAATAGAGAGAAGAAAACTCAGTCCCTGCCTTGAAAAATTTTGCTGCCAGCTGGGAAGATGCCCTCTAATGCAGGATAAGGAAAATTGTTGCTGATACCCAGTAAGCTGCATTCCCGGCATCTTCAATAAGCTCTTAGAACTGACCTGTGACCAGGATGTAAACTGAAATGATCATATACATGCTGACAGCCAGATTTGAATATCACATAGGCTGCTAGGAACTGAGAGGTACTGAATCTCAATTCCAAGGTAATTTTCTCTATGTTGGAAATGAGGTGTCAAATTGGACCTCTGATCTCGTTGTCACACTAATTTAGATAGGTTTAATATTAGCATTCCCTTGGTTGGTCACCTTCCCTAGTTTAGCATAATTGCCAAATTTGTCTACCCCACCTCTTGTGCATCTTTCAATTTCAAATGATTTCAAACTCAATCTGAATTTAGACAAATGTCTGGGGAGTCAGTTATTGCTTTAATGAGAAAGTATGTGTCCAAAATATATAACCAGCTTTTGCAACTGTGTAACTGAAGATTAAATTGCCTTGTGATATTATATGCGTATGTGTATGTGCATCTGTCTGTGTTTTTCTGTAACTATCTTTTGCCAGTTGGCATGAAATTTGGATCCCAGGGAAATCAGTGAGAGCTAGAGTATCTCTTTGTAATGCGGCTGTAGAAAGTTTGTGACAAGCTGTAGAGTTCTTACCTCTGAAAAGTCCCAAATCTCACATTAAAGATAAGGGGTGCTGTTGAGTTGCATCAGATATATATTATACCTTCAACTTGGTCTCATTGGAAGAAAGTTGAAGCACATTAGGAGAACAGTCTAGGAAAGTTTTATAGCAGGCTTCGGGCAGAAGAATAAAGTAAACTAGGATTTTTAGGAGCATTCTGTTCTCTCTAGAGAAAGAATGGCATCAATTAGTGTGATTTAAGAGCAAATAAAAGTGTATCCCTTACAGCAACTCCATTCACAAAAGCTGCATACAGAGGAGGCAGTCGGAAATCCGAGTGGCCCCAGATGGTACTGGATATCTCTGAGCTGTAGATCTGAAACAAATTGACATCAATTAATTTGAAGTCTGAACCCAAGATAAATGTGCGCTGTATCTTTCATGTAACCAAGATCAGATCATATGCTCTCAGGACCCAACCGTTCACTTTCACCAGAAAAATATCATTTTTTCAGAAAGTATGACAAGAAACTCAATTTCTTGTTGGTTTATGTCCCTTTCCACCCAACCAGACCTCAGAGGGTAGACCAACACCATCTACCTGGCCATTCAGTTCCTCCACATGATTTCTGACTGTTGATGTTGTTTCTCACCACCCATCGGCAGTTCCCTCATGACATTGGGGAAGATCTTCAGTTAAAAGTTCTGATTTTCTACATTTTAGTAGTCCCTGGGTAGATGACACACGGCCTCCTGATGCTGGTATCCCCATGTTGTAAAGAGCTCTGCTCTTTTCCTCTTGCTGTGCAGATCTTTTAGCCAACAAAGAGATCTTTACAGAATTAAATAAAAGGGCACAAACTACCACAGTTTGAGAAGGGGGGGGATCTCTTGTACGAAGAGGCTTATTGGCACACAGAGCTCTCAAGCTTGGGTCAAACTAGACAGGTCTGACTGATAAAACAGTGGGCTGAGCTCCTCCTCATTGATGAGCTCCTGTGTTGGGAAGGCTTCTCCTCAAGGCCAAGTACTCCTCTAGTTTAAGGAGAACATGACTGGAGGAGAAACACGACCAATATGCCTCAGACAACAACTATTTTTTATGGACTAGAAATAACCCACTACAAACTCTCCATCCCTTTGACAGTTCTGTATTTTTGAAAGTCTGGTGACAAGTGACGTTTGCTTTACTGATGTTTTAAATAAAATCTCGTAGGTGACAGTAAGGAAGGGATTCTTAATCCTGTGTTTGCAGTGGGGAGTCTTAGCATACAGTCTGTTACATAGACTTTTGCCCATTCAGAGTTAAAAGTGACCCGAGCAACGAAGTTTCCCTATCACCAGTGGGAAGAATGCTGTGTCTCCCTCGCCAGCCCCAAAAGAATTTCTCCATGACAAAGCTTCCCCTTATAGACCGATTTGCCCTTGCTTTTCTTAAAGCTAAACCTTAGGGTATGCCATGAATGGTGGACTCCTCACCTTGCTGTACTGTGTCACTTTGTGGCAGACCTCAGTGCTGGTACCCAGAAGCCCCACTCCAAGAGTATCCAGAATCATTCGCTTGCTTCTCTGAATGACTTGGTCTGTTAAGTGGTTTGCATTCAAGCCATGAATCACATCAGCAAAATTTCCCGTAATTGTCTGGGAGGGGAATAAAAAAAAGAAAAAACAGAAGTATACATTTATCTTTATTTAAATAAACCTTTTTTTTTTTCCCTTTTTTCCCCCTGTGTTTTGTTTGTTTGTTTGTTTGTTTTACTTTCAGTTTTGAGCTATTGCTCAGCATGTTGGCCATTTCTGTTACCCTGCCTCTGCTTACATGAATTGCATCAGCAAAACTAAGGTTTGATTTCTTCCTTTTTTGATTCCCAGAAATGCCACAGTGTTATTTATAGTTTATTTATACTTTCATCAGTGTCCTTGTCTGTTCTGTATTTCTACTGCTTCCTCCCTGACTTGCATCCTTGAGGGTAAGCACTGCAGGTGATGTGACTTTGCAAGATATCTGTCTGTCTGTCTGTCTGTCTATCTATCTATCTATCCATTCATCCCTCTCTCTCTATATATATATATATTTATATCTACATATACACATATATAAAACAAATAGAACCAAAAATCATCTGGCTTTCAATAGCACTTTCTCATTGCTATTGAAATCAATGGGGAATTGGCATTTCAATCCAGTGCAGCCTCTACCACACAAAGGGTCAAGATTTGATCTCCCTGAATAGCAGAATTACCATCCTAAGCCTTGTTGAGCTTGGAGCTCAGTGGGAGATGGGACTTGGCAGCCCTACCTTGCATTTGCTGCTCTTGGCTCCCATTGAATTCATGACCAGCTGGACTCCCAGCCTTTCTCCAAGACAAGATCTCACTCAGCTCTTTGAAAAGCAGTGGCTCCTTTTTTCTGGCTCCTGCTGATCTGGGAATTATATCTCTAATTTTCTTTTGCTTTCCCGTTGGGCACTGACCCATTATGCAAAGTCAGACTGCTGCTTCTTAGCTGGAGCTGTTAGCTGCTGTTAATATCTCTATCAGAAACTAATCTAGAACTTCCTTTCTCCAGACATTAGAAATTTCTCTCTGTAGAGGCATATGCTATTTACAACCAGTCTATATACACACTTGCTTTTTTTTATATTTGCATCACAGAATATAGCTCTTTTCTCTCTTTGGAAATTGTCTCATTCCATTTCTCCTTATCCTTCCCCTTCCTCTACCCCCCAGCACATAGCCACACAGAGTGATGATATTTCCCCTTGGTCTCTGTTTTGCTAAGTTAACGAGAAAAACTGTGCTGCTCTCTCCTTTATAATTATGATACAGGCTCACTCCCACTACGCTGGTAGTTTTCATTGCGTTGTTGCAATTTGATTTCTCTTTTCTGGCCATGGTGACTGGAACTTTACTCATGATTTCAAGTAAATTCTCACCCAGCTTTGTACTAAAGCAGTATTATCTTGAGGTACAGAAGTAATTTAAAGCAGGTGAACCACATATCCCATGGTGTGATACGCTCCTACTGAAACATATGGAGTGAGGATACAAAAGCTTAAGCAGAAAAGTGTATCTTACAGTGCAAAGAAACAAGACAGTACCTTTGCCCACATCCTGGAGAGATGGTGCGTGGTCCCAGAGAGATGCAGCAAACAAGTAGCAGCCAATGAGCAGGGGAAATAACTTTCTTTCTGTTTATATATGCATGTCTGGGGTGGGGGAAGAAATATTAGGCCTTTTTTCTTGCTCATCTTGTCCTGCCCATTTCCTCCTCTGCCCAGAAATGTTCCTTTTTCTTCACTTTCAACTTTCCTCTGACTAACTGTACGACAAACTGCTGTGATAAGGAATGTGATAGGAATTTTCTTCCACATGCACCTCATGTGCAAAACTGATAGATGTGATATTTTATTACCAGATAGAAACTGATATATTAATTTGAGTGTCTTACATTTGGTAGCATGAAGAGGAGAGAAGGTATCACTGGGTGTGTCAAACTGACCTTGGGGAACCACAGTAGGCCATGGATGGGAGAGTGATCAACCCAGTACTAGACTCTAGGATGGCAAAGGCTATTTCGTCTTAAATAACCTTTTGTTTGTTTGTGCTTTGTTTTTCCTTTTTATTTCCACCCTCCACCCCCCCGCTTCTTTCACTAGATCTGTCTCCTCTGTAACACACACAATTCAGACACAGGAAATATGTGCAACAAGAATATCAGACCATAAACTGAATTAAGGCAGCTCTTGGGATTTAATAGTGTTTTAACAGCACGAGTTGCTATGTGAGGCCATCATTTCTACTAGCAGGTTTTCTGCATCTCAGACAAAGGTGTTTTCTCTGAGAAACTTCACTTCTCCCACCACCGGTTTAGGGATTTTGCTTCTGCGGGAATCTCGGACTGCGAGAACATAGTGAGTGAAGAATCCCTGCCCATCCCCTCAGGAAGGGAGCAGCATGAGCAGAGGCCACTGAACAATTCTGAAGAGAAAAAGCAACATATGTCTGAAGCCTGGGAACCTCCTGGATTAGGGAACCAAGTATCAAGTCTTTTCAGAACTGCAGTCTTGCACTTTCATGCTTAACTGCTGCCTAAAACTTTAGAAACCTCAGCCCTTTACTGAGCCTAGCCTTAAACACTTTTGTAAAGCCTTATCTAACTCCTGAGTAAGCACTCACCAGGTAGAGATCAGCATGGATCTATAGGTGAAGTTAAACTTTGATCTGAGTGGCTCTACTACTGAAAGGTTTGTTTCAGGCTGCATCCTCTCCCCACTCTTGGCCCTGGACACATAGTTCTCCTCCTCCTCCTCATGTCAGTGGCTGATGCTGAGCAGACCCCTTTCTAAGCCGGTCCAACCTGTCTCCAGAGCCAGCTTAGGGACTCTCAGCTGTCAGGCAAAACTGAGTTTCATGGCCTCAGAAATGCGAAATTACATTTAGCAGCACAAGCAGAGGGAGAGAGCTGAGCTAGTAGTATTCTGTGAAATTTTGGGAGGGCACGGACAGGTAAAAAGAGATGGGAGGGGGTCAGCTGTTCCCCAGCAAGCTCTAACCCAGACATTTGCCTGTTTTGCCTGTGCCTTGAGCCAGCTCTGCTTATGGACATCATCTTCAGGTGCCTAACCTGATGCTGAAAATTGCACTGGCTAACAGGGTGCCTTAAATGATAGAAGAAGCAGTGTGTCTGTTCATGGATGTGGCCAAAGAGCCCGAGGCCCAGGACTCCTAAATCTCAGCCTTAAAAACACATACATACCTTCTGTGTGAGCTAACCTGCATTATGCACAGGTTCCATTTAAAACCTTGTCCTGTCTTTTTCTTAAATATGAGCAGCTGTTCAGCATGGATACTAAACCTCTTCCCACACACATTTCTTTGTGAGTACATGACATCTTCCTCATTCATGCATGAAAAATCTGCATAAAACATCCCAGCAGCATTTCCTAGGTCCTGGGTGAGATGCGCACTTTGGCCAAATCCTGACCCCGTGGAGAGACAGAACCAGAATGTGCATCAGTGCTTCTTCCTTGCCCCCCTATTTCCACACTAAGGGAAACCTCAGAGGCAGCCTGGCTGTGCTGAAGAATTATGTTTGGTGTTGATAAAATCCAGCCCAGCTAATGGGATTGCTCACGTTGACAAGGTTGGCAATGGTTAGAAAAGTTAGTAGAAGTTAACGCTATTGGACTGAAAAAGGGAAGGCTTTTGTTAACTTTCACTTTTGTTCTTCCAGCTCATTCTTCCCTCCAGAAAGCTGTAAAAATAAATGTCTAAATCACAGAATCACAGAGTAACTGCTGTTGGAAGGGACCTCCAGAGATAATCTGGTCCAAACCATCTGCTCCAGCAAGTCCACCCAAAGCATATTGTCCAGCACTGTGTCCAGCTGAGTTTTGTATATCTCTGAGGATGGAGACTCCACAGCCTCTCTGGGCTACTTATGACAGTGTCTGATCACAAAAAAAATAGCATATTAAATAAAAGATATTCAAATCCCAAAGTGAGCCCTCTTTCAGTCATCTATTTCCTTTATGTTTGGGATATCATTTATAATCTCATCCTGCTTTTAATTTCTTCCTCATCCTCAAGTGAGACTGAAGCAAAATTTGAACATCTGCTTGGCCTCTCTGTGCTTCTGGATGTCAGAAAGGAGACATAACAGCCCCACAGCCACTTAAGGGGAATTTTCCAAACATAAGAAGTAATTTGGGACCCTTTTCATTTCCCTTGACAAGTCCAATGAATGGAACAGTGAATAGAACTGAACAGCTGAAAAGTCTGAGAGAAGTATGCAGTAATGTAACTCCTGATTAATCTAATTTATTGCTCTAATGACTCCTCTAATACAGGTGGCATTATACTGGAAAGTCCACAATCAGAATGGGGCAAAAATGGTTCATAACCCTTCTTATGTCTAGAAGGCATAATGTAGTTTCAGCCTGTAAGACTGCACCCTCAGCCTGCATCATGCCTCAAAACAAGGCCTGTACAACATCTTACAGCTTACAATGTCTGATTTCCCCCTGAACATTTTGAAAGATCTATTACAGGAAAGCAGAGAGGTCCAGTTACCTATAATCCCATGTTAAGATTCCAAAGTGAATACAGATGGGAGCCAGAACTTGTGATGTGCCTTGTGATGTGTGGTCACATTCTGCTGGCTGATCTCAGATATGTGGTCACTTTCTTCTGTAATCTTGTTTTGTCCCATGGATTGTTCCAGGAAGAGAAGGCTCCAGGGAGACCTTATTGTGGCCTTTCAGGACTTAAAAGGGGCCTACAGGAAAGATGGGGACAGACTTTTTAGCACGGCCTGTTACGATAAGACGTGGGGTAGTGGTTTAAACTAAAGAAGTGGAGATTCAGCTAGAGATGATGAAGACATTTTTTGCAATGAGGGTGGTGAAACACGGGCCCAGGTTGCCCAGAGAGGCGGTAGATGCCCCATCCCTGGAGACATTCCAGGCCAGGCCGGACAAGGCTCTGAGCAACCTGATCTAGTTGAAGATGTCCCTGCTCATTGCAGGGCATTGGACTAGAGGAGCTTTGAAGGTCTCTTCCAACCCAAACTATGTTATGAGTTTATGATTCTACACATTGCAACAGTAACAGTACTATTTAGGGAGTGGACTGAGATATTATGAGAAAGCTACTACTTTTTTTTTCTTTTTTTTAAAGGACGAAGTGAAATTCCAAATGCACATAGTTCAATTGCTTGGGAGACTGTTTTCCAAAATGTGGCCTACAGATCTTAGAGTCAGGTGTATGCTGTAGGCTGGGAGGGAAAGTAAAGGAATATGATTATCACTGCAGGCATCTATACAAAGTCCTGTACCTCCCCAGGAGAATTCATAGGGGTCTGAACAGAAGAAGGTTGAAAAACACTGACTGAGGGTTTGGCACAGGCTGTCCAGCCTGACAAAGGGAATATGCTGCTTTCCGCTTCTTTGACACAATACGCATGCTTCAGCAATTTGGGCAGACAATTTGCTAACTAGCGAGCACGATGGAAAGACAAAATGCGTTCACCCAAATGCCATTTGCAACATCATGCACAGCTACAGTAATGAGCTATGTTGATTACAGAACAAGGCTTTAGAAAACCAGTGCCCCACAGAGCCTATTTTCTCCTGCTGACATTACATTTTTAAGCAGCTTTTTGCTTTCTTTTGCCTCCAGTTATTTTAGGCTAAACTCTGCCCACACCTGCAATCTGTAGGTTTGTGTCTGAAAGCAGTTTTGGCCTTAGCCTTATGATCCTTTTGTTCTAAAGAAATATATAAAAAATAGGACAAAATACAGAGGCCAGGCTTCCTTTTCTCTAAGCCGCTTTTTAAGGAATAACTTTGTTCATGGGCTGTGCTAAGATGAAAAAACAGGAGGCAGGGGCCAACATGCCCTATTTACAGAGCCTCTGCTATTGCTGAGGGTCTGAAAGCACCTCACAGTGCAGGACCTGCTCCTTTTCCCTCTACTGGGATATTTTCAGTACAGTAAAGAGGTGTAAATCTTAGCAGATGGTCTCGAATAAATGGCTTGATTTAAATCCTGTTAACAGCCCTACAGCCATAAACCCTTTGTTAATTCTGTACCACTACCATTATAGTCTCCTGCATCTCTTTTTCCTCAAGCCTACCTTCTTATGTCCATCCCAACAGCAATTACCGAGCCAGTCAGCAATAATACGCAGCAAAAGCAATAGGTGATAATTGCACCATGAAGTACATAACTATGGAAATTTCTAGCCTATAATAGTTCTCTTATTCACTTACTTGCACAACTAGTGACAAGGGCAGTGCAATCTCTGAGAAGTCACACCACCCTTGTTTCCTTTTTTCAAACTCATTACAGCAAGTCTTGGAAGTACCCAGCTGTAGTCTGGTAAAGGTTGTTACAAGTCAGTGCAGCAGGTCTACATGACACTGTTCTTCTCACCTTCATAAATTAGTGGTGTTATACCTAAAGGCAAGTCCTCACAGTTGTTTTTAAACTTGTAACGTAGTCACATTAATACATCGCTACAGCTCGTGCAAGCAAATCAGTGAGTACATTGCAAGTTTAATCAGAAAGAGGCAGCAGACATAACTGGGATAATCACATAGGACCTTGCTCAAGACAAATTTATTATCTCAGTATAGACACACCACAAACTCCTGCTTCGCTAGCAGCAAAAGCATGTTTGAAGCCAAAGAGTGTGTCACTGAATGATTAGGGAGTAGCATCAAGGGGCCTGAACTATAAAAACACATTGACCCAGTGTAAATTTTAGATCTCACCCACACCATAGCTTTTACCTATAATACTAGTGCCTGTTTTCAGATGCTGACAGTGCAGGGGGCTACACTGTACTTGGCTGCCCTGGGTACACAGCAAGGCAGATCAGGAGGACCAGATGCAGGGGAGGGTGACCCAGCAGCTCCATCCCCAGTGAATCATCCCTGCGTGCTGGGGTACCACCACTTCTCCCTGGGATGCCTCACAGTCACATTCCCAAAGCTTTGCTTCACCCCACTGTAGCTTCCCAGCCTATTTTCTAAAGAAATAAGGTTACTTGGGCTAGTAGCAGGTGGCTGTAGGGTTTCTAAATGGCACAACCTCCAGTCTGAATAATAACAACAGGTGTAAGAGGTCACATAGGTTTTCTGCACTTGCATAGACTTTGCCATAACTTCTCCTTGTTGATGGTTTTGGCAGCCTGGGGCAGTCTGTGCCACACATGGCTCTCTTAATCAAAAGAGAGTCATGATGTCTATATTGAGTTGCCAAATGCAGCCAGATGTCATTACAGGATATGTGCCGTTTGAGAAGACGATAAAACTTGACTAGAATAAATTCAGAGTTTTGATTAGCGGGAACCAAATCAGTGTGAGGGAGGTGGCAATTTTAATTAAATTACCAGGAGAACTCCAGTGGTGCAAATGAGACATTAGTCACTGTGTTGGGCTGTTGCATTGCACATTGAAAGGTATCCAGCAAAGATACTCTCCTGATCATTTCAGAGCAAGCTCAGATGTCACGTCATAACAGGCCCCAGCAAGCCTGTTGTGGCAGTCCAGTGGGGAGGTGTGAATATCAAGATCTAGTCTATAAAAAGCTTCAACATTAATTAAAGGATAAAGGAGCCTCTCTGCATCTGAACTACTACTCAGGGATTTTGAACTCCCAGGAAATCATCTCCGATTGCATTACAAAATTTTGCTTGCACTGAAAAGGCTAAAATGATACCTAAAGCATATACAGCAAAACCAGAATGAATAATAAAACATTCTTTTTCAAACAGAAACAGGCTTTTGGAGAAAAGTTCACCTAATTTTGTGGGAGTCCATCATTCACCTGTCAGCAGCTGCAGAAGCACTTGAGACAGGTACTGGGAGATGCTATGTGAGTTGGCAGAATTATTCCTCCAGATTTCACTGCAGATGCTCACTCTCCTCCTCTCAGCTTAGTCCTTCCCAAGCACAACACCTCTCGGAAGGATTTAAACAACAAACCATGTTGAAAACGCCACAGAGCACTTGTTGCTAATGGCTTGCTCATTCTGCAAGCTCGTGCCATAGGTTGTTTTTTTCCCACCCCATCTTAATCTTTGGACCACAACCCCTGCTCAAACAACATGTTCTCATTTGGATTCCAGAGGCAGCTCAGATATCCCATCAGCTACATGCATGTCACTGCCCTTTAGCATCCTGTGGTCGTTTTTGAGGCACTCTAGTAACTGGGGAAAGATATTTCTTTCCTCATCTGTGGTTGTACATAGCTAGATCATGCGTTTTCCACTGAATATATTTTTAAAATGCCAAGAAATTTTGCAAAACAGGACAAAATTACACTTCAAATGTGGCAATTACTGATTTATGGTGTAATGCTAAAACATGCCATGGTAGCTATTAGTTGTGAGATTATTACATGTTCCAGACTGTAGTACATACTGAGGATTTTCTAGCTGTGATTATATATTCACCTCTAAAGAGAAAATGGGTATAATTACACCAACATTTATGAAAGGGAGAAATAACAGCAAAACTGGAAGAAAGATTAAATTTGAAGATGAGAGCTGTGAATACATAAAACATTCATATTATTACACTTTTCTAATTGAAAATTTAAGCAGAAGCTAATGATTTGATTTAAATTGGTCCTTTTTTACATAAGTAGCATTTGAAGAATTTTGGTTTTTACAATTTATAATGACACTATTTTTTCCCTAACATTACTCATCTTCATCAACGTAGATTAAGATAGACGCAGGAAGCATAAAAATCAAGGAAAATAACTACTTTCACAAAATGAAAAGAATTATTCTGTAACCTTTCATCATCTGTGTTGATTCTTCAGCATCAGCAGGGTTTAAAACTATTCACAGAAAAATGGTACCTACTGTCAGATGCAGTGGAACTCAGAAAGTGTTTTATTTACCTTTTTCCCTGCCTACAATAGTTGAAGATGTCCCTCCATATGTAGCCTAGGATATTGCAGGAGCAATAGAATTAGCTGTAAGGAAAAGAACATCTTGTTTGAGTCATGGCATTTTTTATTTAAGAAATTACTCCAGGTCATATGCAGTTGGAATGTATTATGTTAGTGGTACTTACTTTGGTAACTGTTCTGAACGGTGCAATGCCAGCACTGACTTTGGTTTTAATCTAATAAGCAAATAAAAAAAAAAAATCTTATTCCTCCTTTCCACAATTAGAAAGTTTTCCCCTTCCTGCAATCCGGCGATTTCCACTCTCTATCAAATTGGCAGCTTTGAAGTCTGTGTTTTCTTTCGGGATGTTTTTCCTTGATTTGGTAAGGTATTTTATCAAACTTTGTTAGGGAGAGTGCCAGAAGAGAGAGGACATTCATTTTTTTCTCCCAACTAACTGACTGAGTCAGGAATGAATGAAGGAATACCGAAATGTTGTGGTACATCTTAAAACCTAGGTATGACTTGAAAGCCATACGGTTCAACCAGCAATACATGGGGTAGAACCAAAGCAATACTCTTTCACTGCACAAGAAAAGCAGGCAGCTGCCTTGGATGGCAACTTTTAGGAGGCAGTTTGCTGCCTGTGTCACCTACGTACAAAACAATAAAGCTGAGCTTTTGTTTGTTCGTTTGTTTTGCCTGGTCGTCCCATTGCTGCTTTGTCCTTCTGTGTTCCTGTGCAGCTGCCCTTTGGAAGGGCTCCTGAGGAGGAACTGGGTGGCTGATGCTGAGAAGTTGTTTTTCCCCACAGGTTCCTGCTGTCTCACACTGCTACCCTTGGCAACAGGACTCTGCTCCACCTTCCAAGCACAGCACAGCCCTGCTTATCCCCTTTTCCTCCTGTGCTAACGTTTCCCACGCTTTTCTGCTCCCTGGAAATTTGGGAAGCTTGTCCACTCCAAATCAATTAAGGAAGGGTGGATGGCTCCTTGGGGAGGGTGAAGGAGGAGAGGAAAGAGAGAAAAAAGAGAGAGGAAAGACATATGGCTGTGTGGCAGAATGCAAACCCCCCTCTCTCCCCTTCTTTTGTTTGGCCCAGAGCACCCTGGCCAGGGCCATTAGGAGAAGGGAGTGCCGAGGTGCCAGTGAGCCGCTGGGCACCTGTGACCAGTGTGGGGGATGTTTGGAGGCTTCAGGGGCACCCCACACACGGTGTGGGGGTGCAGAGAAGCTTCTAGAATGCCTACAGTCAGGTCTGATCAGCCAGTATAAAAACGGGACTCTCGCCGAGACGGGGCCCATTGTTGCCGGTCTCTCAGAGCACGAGTTGAAGATACTGCTGCCGAGACCCCCCGGGATGGAGACCCCGCTTGCCTTGCCACCACGTGTGTGAGTAAAACTTCTCGCAAGATTGCGAGTATATTTATCCTTTCCGTGCACATATGCACGTGTGACTTCCCGTGCTTAGTACAAGCACGTATAACTTTATTTCCTCACACAATCGCGAGTGTATTTATATTCCGTGCACATTTGCACGCGTACTTTAAATTATTTCCTCGCACAATCGCGAGTGTAACCTTATTTCCTCGCACAATTGCGAGTGTATTATAAATTTACCCTCGCGGAATCGCGAGCGTACGCTTTACCTGTATCTCTTTAAGAACAATCCCGCACCGTGTTCAGGCAAGTGTGTACTCCTCTGGGACTCGGCATTGTTTTGGGTGAAGCCACGTGCATGCACTCTGTGCACCGCCTGTTGTCCTAGTTGCTGCCCCTTAATAACTTTCCTCAACTGATACCCGAACCTATATTTAAGTCACATTTGGAGTGCTAAAACCCTGTTTCTCACCAGTTTAATAAAAAGTTGTTTTGGACCCTGTTGTCCCTTAAATTAGCCTCGGGGTGCCTCCGTGACAGGCTGCATGGGAATAAACCATGCCCTGCCTCTTAAGGATGCCAGAAAAGCACATTTTTGTCAAGCAGGGAAAGGAAAGATGAGAAAGAAAGGAAAAGAAGAAAGGAAAGAAAGAGGCCACAAGCCCTTATATGTTCCCAGCTCTTAAGCTCCTTTGATTCCTCCCAGACCTTTTTTTCCCAGCACCTAGAAATGTGTTTTACAGCAACACTGAACTTCTGCTGGGAACCTGAATAAATCCCTGCTGTCTGTAAAGGGAGAGTGAGTGCTAATTTCTCCTGCCTTCCTCAGCAGCAGCAGCAGGCTGAGATGGGAGAGGTTCCTCTGCTTAATGAACCCCTGTGAAATAAAGGGCAACTGCTCCCATTTTTCAGCATTTTCTGGTATACTGGGGAACAGGGCGATGTATGCAGAGCTGTTTGATGGAGGAGTAACCAGATGACCCAGATAGCTTCTGCACCTGAGCTGAAATCAGTACCCAGTCCAGCTCTGCAGTAAGGCCCACCTGTGGCTTGCAGTCCCTCTGTTGCGCTGGGCCTTGGTAGACACTAACACAGACCAAGCTGGCTGCCCTGCGTGTCTCCTTGAGCCAAGGTTACATGGCTTTTTGTCTGCCCTAGTTGTCTTTACTGGCAGCATTTGACTTGTCTCTTGCTTGTCCTGTGGACAGTAAAGAGCAACTTGAAGTATCTATGAGGGCTGTGTCCAGCTGTATGGCACATATGGAGCAGGAGCTGCTCAGCAGTGGTGGTAGCAGCTCCTTCCCTTTATTTTCTTGGCTGTGTATGCAAGGACCTAGACCAGACGAGCCTGGTGCTATCTGTCCTCTGCTCCTGACTTCATTCTGTCAGTGCTATGATTTCTGGTCAGAAATGCTGCCTGCCTCTGTCAGATGCAGTGAGAAGGTTGTCTGTGAGATGACTTTGTGTCAGAGACTTCCTGAATCAGGGGGTTGATGCAACATGGGAATTGACCATGTTGATGACTGCTCTTGGGGTGTGGCTGAGAAGAAATCCCCAAAGCAAATGAAAAACCCCAAGCACATAATTCCTTCCTAGTTTCAGACTGCTCTCACACATTGACTGTACCCAAAGACTTTTCCTGTAGGCAGAGACATCTTTGCTAGCCACTACCTGTTAAGGCAGCTGCTCCAGAGTTTGCAGTTTTGAAACATGCATCCAAACTCAGCTTTCATTCCCATATCTCAGGAGGATGTGTGCTGTGAAGCCTTCCTTGAGACTGCAGGTCAGCGAAGGGGAAATGTTCAAGAGTCTGGGAGAAGGAGAAATGGCTTGTGGTCAGACCTCTGCATCAGAGGGGATCTTATCAGTGCTTTTAAATATAAGGGTGGATGGGACCAGACTCTTTTCAGTGGTGCCCAGTGATAGGGTGAGGGGCAATAGGCACAGACTGAAGCACAGGAGGTTCCATCTGAGTATGAAGAGAAACTTCTTTACTTTGAGGGTGCCAGAGCACTGGAACAGGCTGCCCAGAGAGGCTGTGGAGTCTCCTTCTCTGGAGACATTCAAAACCTGCCTGAACACATTCCTGTGTGATCTGCTCTGGGTGAATCTGCTTTAGCAGGTGGGTTGGACTAGATGATCTCCAGAGGTCCCTTCCAATCCCAGCCATTCTGTGATGCTGTGAAATTATGTTCTCCACCTAGAAGAAGTCTCACCTGAATTTCTGCTGGAATTTAGATGAAGTCCTAAGTTGATGTTAAATATGATGTGATGGCCACATGAGCAGTGACCGCATGAGGATGGGTGCAGATTGGAATGACCTTCCTTAAACTGAAAAAGCACAGCACAAGGTGACAAACTTGTGTTTATCCATCCACCTTGTAAGCACGACTGTTACACAGGCAGGAAAAATCAGGGTAGTGGCACACACAAATTAGGCATGGAAAAATGGGCAGAAGAGCATATAAGCAACAACAAGTCTTCTTAACCTTTCTGGTGGCTTGTTAACTCATAACTGAACTCTAAATTTTAAACATTCTTTGGATACATAAATCTGTTAAATGCACCAGGCATGAAAAAGTTACAGAAAAACTGGTGAGGGTTAGAGGAGGGTAAGAATGATGACAGGCTTAGAAAGCATGGCCTGCAAAAGAGGTATGAGTAGCCTAGAAAAGAGAAATTGCACCATTTCATATCAAAGCTGAGCCAATCCAACCACTAGCACTTGTTTGATTTCCTCCCCAGGGCTTTATTCAATCAACTAAGTCCACAAAAAACTCGTTTTACGAAAGAACTGAAATCTTCTCCACATCGTCGTCTGAACTGTTTCAACACAATCACGCGGGGGCTGGCTGAACGGGGAAAAAGTGGGGGGGTTCACTTTGGCAGCAGTTAACTTTCAGCCTGGCTTAGCTTTGATGTGAAAGTGTACCATATATGGGTCCATGAGACAGCAATGCAATCTGTATATTTTAGGAAGAAGAGGATGTTGAGCAACTTTGCTGCATCCACTGAGAAAGTAAACAAAAATAAAACTGCTAAGGGTTTACCAAGATTCTTGGTTTATGTGGAAAAAACCTTTTATAAGAAGAAAGGTAGTGTGTACTCAAACATTAAAGTATTCTACATAAGAATATTGTGGAATTTCCTTCACTGGAATCATTACCAGTGTATTATGTTGATGTCTTCCAGGATTAGTCCAAGGTTTCTCATTCTGTCTCAATGCAGAGGTGGACTGCAGGATGATCTCTTGAGATTCATCCCATCCCTCCCTTTTTCTGACCTCACAATTTACCGAGTTCACTCATCCTATCTGACTTAGCTCCAACTGAACGCAGCACTACTTGGAAGAATGGCTTTAACAAGAACACTGTCAGATTCTAATACTGCTATTTAAATAATATTTTGTTGAAGACCAGAGAAGTTTCTGTGAACACGCTGTCCACAGACACATTATCAGACACAATGCCCATGATCTTCTTTCTATTCTGGAAAACTTCCTAGGTTGACACAGCTGGTCTCAAAATACGCAATGAAAATAAATCTATGAGAACTAGTCACACTTCAGAGGTGGTTCCCAGGCTTATGGTTCAGACCACAAATGGGATTGCAGCACTTGCAAGTAGTTGCTCGAGCATGGTGGAAGTCCTGGTGCAGCTGCTGGAAACAGGGTCACCAGCGGGGAAATGTGTACACTGGCATATACAATTTCATCAATATATTAGAAGCAAAACATAAAACCCAGCAGATTGTTGTTGAAACATAAGTGATGTTCATATTCAAACTACAGAAGCGTGAAACTGCAGTTGAAATGAAGCAAAGAGATGTGCTGTATTCAGGAATTTATTTATTTGTTTGGAAAACTTTTCTAGAAATGACAGGCTACAGAATACCTCTGTCTCCCCACAGTCAATAATTGGCATTATTAACGATATTCTCTAGGGAAGTGTTTTGTGGACAAACACCGCATCTTTCCTATACAAAACCCTCTACTTCCTTTACTGCAGGGAACTCCTGGGAAAGCCTTGTAGGAAGAATACAGGAACGTATGCCAATTGCTTTAACTCATAAAAAATTGTTAGCTGAAGAACTAGACAAAACAGTTCAAATGCAGCAAGCCTGCAGACTCCTCTAGACTACACAGGTGAGGGATCAAGCTAAGAAGTGTGCTTTATGGAGTATCTTTTCAAGTCTTTGGAAGTCTTGTCGAATGCAGATGATCAATAATAATTTCGGGAGAGTGTGTAAGCCTTTCAAAGAAATCTGAGCACAGAACTGGCTGTGTAATCATGCTCACTCTGCTGATGCTGTGCTGCTCCATGTGGGAACCACCGCTCTGGGACACGGAGCTGCCATGCAGGGTTTGAGGAGCGAGCAGCTTTCTTCTTTGACAAGTCCTGCTACCTTTGAAGCTCCAATCTGCTTGTTCTAATGGGACTGATTAAAGAGGGAGAGGAAACTTCAAAAGACTTCACTGCCTCTGTGAACTAACTAGTTAGAAGGCTTCGCTGACAACCTCTTGTGATATGTACCACAGTTTATTTTTTAACTTGTTCCTCATTCTGCCCATTAACATTAGCATCTTATCTTAGCTTGTGTGTGAGAATGCTGAAGTTTGCAAACACTGTAAAATAACCAGGTCCTCCCCCTTAGATGGGACTCTCTCATATTTCTCCCTGCTGTCCTCCATGTACTTTTTTGCTCTGAAGTTTTGTTGTCAGTCACACATTTTTAAAGCCATTGTGGTCTTGATTCAGTAGTGTGTGATACATGGTTGTGACTGGCAGTTGTGACTGCCTGAGTCACGAGAGGCATATTTTTATCACAGGGATAATTCAATGGCAAGAGCAGGAATAACTGATACATGGAATAGGAAAGAACAAAATGCTAACGAAACCCTGAAGAGGAGTTGGCAGCTCCTCTAGGCCTCTCTGCGTGTGTGTGTGTTTATTTATTTTAATTTCACTTAGCACTGATCTGTGCTGATGTTGATGTTGTCTGTTCCCCCACTGCCAGATGCAGCCCATCTACTTCAATGAGTCCAAAGCAGGATGATGCACCAGTTCATCGCCCCTTTCCCTGTCCTGGAAGCGATTCTTGCGTCAACAGCCTCTGCTCATTTCCTTCTCCTGCTTCTGTCTGCCCTTGTGGAAGAAATGACTTCCTCAGCTGACTCACCAAAATATCACTTCTCATCTAAACCCCTTCTGCAAAACGCATTTCATAAGACACTCTTACAGGAATTAATTTTAAAATTGGACTCTGAGAGAACATCCAAACTGCTGAACTGTCTTCAGTTTGACAGGTGCATCTTTTTAGGGTGTGACGTTAAAAGGATGGGCATTTTCTTTGTTTTGGTGACACTGCATCAAATATATGTTCAAAAGACACATAAATGAGGTTCTTAGGGACATGGTTTAGAGGTAGACTTGGCAGTGTTAGGTTAATGGTTGGACAAAATGATCTTAAAAGTCTTGTCCAACCAAAATGATTGTATGATTCTATACTACCCATCAGGTAACTCAGATGTCCCATTTGAGAAGTCCAACTGAAGATAAAACCAGATCCATATTTCTATAGTAAATAAGCTGTCAGAAATGCTTTGATGATTATGCAGACATCTAGGTTTAGCATGTCTTAAAACTGTTGACCTCAGTGATTCATACTTTCAAAGAAAAATATTTTTCTTCGCCTATTCTCCAGGTTAATAGTTGTGTTTTTTATCTCACTTCCCTAGAACACCAGAGGCCTAATTCATCCTTTATGTGAGTCCTCTTGGGATAACAGAGTCTGCACAGATGGCATTTCTTGTTTTCGCTGGTTCTGTGTCTGTCTTGGTCATTCAAATACAGGCTGAAAAAAGAGAAGGAAAAAAAGGAAGGATGACACCACTCGATGCATCTCATGATACTCATCATTAAGACCTGGTATCATGGCTTACTCCTACCACCTGTGTGCAACAAGACAAAGGCATGGTGAGGGATCCTGTCTACTGCCTTCTTGATCAAGATCTAGCTTTATTGCACTAGCAGTGTTTGCTCCTGTCAGTGACACTGCTACTGTATTTACTTCTGAGAAAAGAACTGAAATAAAAGTGATCGCTAATTTATCATGCAATTCTGTAATTTTTTACTTGCACAATGCTGGTACCATTTTATTAACCTCTGGCAACAGATGGCAGCTGTGCCTGCCAGGGAAGGTTGTCGACACTGGCAGTAAAGATACGCAGTTTGTCCACTTTTAGGTAAATAAATCTTGGTTGAAAATAAAAGTAATGAAAAATCACTTGTATTCCTTGATATATACATACATACTCCTGGATATGTACACTGGAGCAAATGCTGTATGCATGACTTAGATGAATTTTGCAAGGAGAATGATACTGTTCAGAGTCTGGAGGGTAAGTTCACACCACCCTGATGAGGCCAGTTGGCACTGCCCCTGAGCAGAAGTGCCTCTGTTTGAAGGAAGTTGAACTATTAAATATTCTTGATGAAATGGCCTGTTCGAGCTGTGCTGATGCAGTAGCTTAAAAACGGAGAGCAGGGACAGCACTGCCACCTGCTGCTCCCAGGGACATGGCTCCAGCTCTCACCAGGGCAACCACAGCTTGCCTTCTGAAAGTGAGTAGTTACTGTAAAAGTACATTGACTGTCGAAGTAAACTTAAAAAACCAAACCAATCCAAACCCACCAAAACGCAATACTTAAAAAAATATTTACCATAAAATTAAAAAAAGAACTTTGTACTTTACAAGGTGTCAGGAAATAAAATAAGCCTTCATTACTGTCCCGTCACAGTTTCAAAAAGAAAACAAGCCATCTTGCCACCTGTTTTGCAGCTTTGTAGTTACAGGTTTTGATGCTGTTCTTTTTGGCTAGCTCAGTGTAAAGCGTTTTGTTAGGAATTTACTGAAAGTGTAGGCAATCAGCATCCCACCAGGCTAAGGCTTTATACTAACAATGCTGTCCTTAAAGAAATATATGATGGGCAATAGGCAGGAAGAGTAAAAATAGAAAGAACAGCACAGGAGAAAACCAAGACCAAAATCTTGTGTGACCTAAAAGTGATAGTGCATGTATTTACATTTTTTTCTACATCACCTGTCCCATACAGCTGAAATTCTTAGTCTGAGTCTTAGAAGTCTTGTCCTTGATAAACACTACCAGAAATGCACCCAAAGACTTACCATTTTAAGGCCATAACAGAAACTGTCAGAACATCCGTAGTGCTAAAGTGGTATATTAGTGGCAGAAGTTAACAGCTACTACTGATACTCTAAAACTTTGTGTAAACGGGGCACCCGCGTTAGCAAGAGATGTGGTTCACCCAGGTTAATTCAGTCACAACAGACCTGACTAGGGAGTGGTAGTTGTAAGGTCACTATAAAGTCAGTGCTGAAGAAACCTTACTGGCGATTTAAGAGCTAGGCCTGTGACCCTGGGGCTTTCAATGATACTTTAATAAAGACTTTGATTAGAATTTCTGATTAAACTACTGAGTTGCAAAACTGGCAGAAGGGTGGTGATTTTGTCTCACAACAAGGCATATGTAGATTTTGAAGGAAAGTCACTGCGCTGATCGGGAAGTGAAATTTCAGATCTTCTAGAAAACAGCTGAAATAAAGAAGTGTCTATAGGAAGGCAGACACACAGTGCATTCATTCACACAATGCTGGGTGAGATCCTGGCTCAAATCAAAGGGGACTTCACCACCAAGTCGAGAGAGGCCAGAATTTCAACTTCTATATTTACATTTGCATGCGGATTCCACCAGACAAGATCTGCTTTCTGGCTTTTGGAGCGTCACTTCTTTGTGCTAGATTCTAAAGAACACTGCTTTTCATGTTAAAAACAGCACTTGGCATACAGTGTGGTATTACAACCTGCTCATATTCTGTCTTCCAATGCTTTGAATTGGGATCATCCTTGCTTATCAAGCCAAGCTGCCTACTGCTTCCCTACCCGAGGTATATTAATGCTGCTTTGTAAGCCCATTCTTTTGTCCCTATTAGAGTCCTCACTCATAAATCATTCAAATCCCTGAACCTGAGCCCTGCTCTACTACTGCCTCTAGTCATTTTTACTTATTATGCCTGGAAACTCTTCAGGTTGTTAGAGAAAAGCCAACTGAGACAAATGTGTGCCAATATATTTCTTTCTCCTTTCGGTGCAAATTCAAATAGTCATCTTCTAGCACTTGTGGTTTGAACAAAAGTGGAGTAAATGAATAGTTTCACAGCCAGGCATGATTCTCAGCTGTGAGAAAGGGACTTACACCATTGCCTCCCGGACAGCCAGATGCCTGGTGTTAATATTTCCTGGCTGAGGTATATTTGACTGGATCCTCATTTGGATGCATCAGGCTGGGATGTTTGCCCAGCCAAAGCACTGTGGATGTACTCAGAGTCCTTTCTAAAGATAATTACTATAAGTCTTAACACAAATTATGACACTGAATGTGATACTCCCAGACTAGTTAAAACATGGCACACACACACACACACAGAAATTAAAAAAATAAATCAATAAATCATCTTGGGATAGTAAGCTACTATGAAGTTCAAACTTAACAACGATGCAAAGTAGAAGTTAAGAAAAAATTATATGGGGTAAATTAGTACATATATGCTTATTTGTCAGTGTTAGCAGACAAAATAGATCCAGACTTCATGTGCATTTACTAGCACATTGCCTCTCACACTGATACAGCAGTTCAAAAAAGCACAAAACTATCTACTGTCTAGGGTTAGGGATTAATTAATTAAATTCGCTATGCTTACCTGTGCAGCAATCTGCCATAAGAAGTATGATGGATTTATGATTTGTATAATAACAAGGGGTGAGATACTCAAAGCTGAGGAAAACAGAATATTTTGGTTGTAAGAAACCTACAATGACCATTTAGTCCAAGATTCAGCTGAACAGCTCCAGCTACTGTAGGTGGGAATTGTGTGGCTGAGACCACTAATTGGCTTTGTGTCTTGAACCAAGAATCTTTAGTGCCATAAATTTTCTTACAGAACATAGTATTTGTGCTCCAGGTAAGATGAACATTATCTAGAAGAGGAATTTTTTAAACCCTACAAGAACACTCAAAATAAGACGTAGGACTGGTGAATGGAACAAACCATGTGTTAGCTCAAGCTGGTGTGATCTGTAAGGTTTAAATGTTCAAGAAGCTTATTGATAATACCCGGCTGAGATTAGTAAACTAAATTTTATTCTTCACAGCAGAAGAACAATATCAGCAAAACAATTTTTGCTCAGTGGATGGGAAGAAAAGGTTTTATGCAGAAGAATCCATTACATGAAACTGAGAAAAAACACTTGGGTAGTGGTTGTATAATCAGTTTCACAGTGTGTCAGTCATTATAATTAGTACATATGAGATTATCTTGATGCTTCCCAACCTGTATGTCAAATATATATTGCTGGGATGTACCCAGCTTGCTTCTGAAGAGCTCCTATGGGTAATGTAGTTCCTATTACTAAACATAGTTACAAATATTTTTCCTTTGTATAGGTAGCAGAAGATTGTCTCCATTCCATTCATGTGCTCCTTCAATCCAATTCACTCCCAACCCCTGCTCTGGACCCATGACGTGCAGTTAATTTGGTGCTGTTAATAATCTGGCCTCTTGTACCTGCACAGATGCCAGCTCTTGGGGATGTAGGTAAGCACCTCCTCTGGCTTCCCCGATATTTTTTATACTATAAAGCAAAAACCCCAAATGGGTCCATTGAATATATTCACTCTGGATGATGGAAAAAAGCATCAGCACAGCAAAAGGAAAAATAAAGAGCTTTCTTGGAGAAAGTAAACAGAACGTTCTCTGCTAGTACATCTCCTGCTGTCAAATCTCAGTGATCCAAACATAATCTTTTTCCACCAGAAGTCAAGGGGACAGCCACGTCAGCCTTGACCTGAGGACAGAGGTTGAGAGGTTAGTTAAGAAAACAGGTCACCTGCGTAGGTTACAGATCAGTATTTTGCTGCTTGAAGTCACTCCACTATCAAACAGGTCTGAATAACCACATTTATTATCTTTATACAGTATTAAAGACCTGGATACTTAGCTATTGTACAACTCTAAACCACTGAAAATATACACCTGATGGCTCATAAAATACAGAAAGATTTTCTGTGTACTTATTTTACTTGCCCTTAGATATATATTTAATTTCTTCCCTTTTCCTCTTACCCCTTAACAAGCCTAATGCTCAATAATCTTAATTTTTTTCCTTTTTCAGACTGTCAGCCACAGACAGTGTCTTGACTTACAAAGAAATCTTTTCTTATTCCAGAAGCATTTTTTGTTACTATGACTGCAGGCTTCATGCTTATCTCCTGCCTCTCAGATAAGCTCTCCCTTCACTAAGATCCATCCTATAATCTCAACCTATTTCTATGTGATTTAACCTCCTTGAGATGAATAGATTTTTTTTTTTTTTGCTTGTTTTATTTGAAAGGATTTTATTTAGGGGACTCAGTTCTCAAACAATCTAGACTTGTGAAATATGGTTAAAAAATACAAACAGCAATGAAGGAAGCTTTCCATTTTCTGACAAAGGCAGTTTGGCAAAAACTGCATACACACACACACGAAAAATTAAAAGGTGAAAAGAAACAAATAATTTCCTTTGCATGGACATAGTTCTTTCTGGGCTAGCAAAACTTGATGGCATATACTTCTGCAATTGTATTGTTGTGGATACAGGAAAGATAATTTCTATGCTTATTTCATAAGTAATTAATAAGCAGTATTTAATTTGTCAGTGGGTTGCAAGTATACAAAGAGACTGCTGGAATTGAGTGGCTGTGATTTTTCTGTGAATTCAGACATTTACTTCATTAAATCTAAACACTTCTACTCTTCATTTCATATATTTCTTAAATGTCATGATGGTCTCTCAAACATTTATTCTGTTGATGTGTATTTTTAGTAATAATGGATTACTTATATTTACCTACAAGATTGAAACCCCCAGATACTGTAGACAGATGATATCTTACAGGAAATCCATGCAAAGCAGAGTGTTAATCCCTCTATGTAAACACCTCAAACAGGAAAGCATACTCAGAATTTTCTAGACACATTAATTCAATCCTATTTTGGCCTCTCCAACTAAACAGCAAAATATACACAGGGAACTTTCCTAAGAAAGAAGATAGCCTTATCGAACTCACCTCCAAATGACCTGCAGTAACTCTCAGTTTTTTCTTTACAGGTAAGAAGCAGCTGCTTTTCATTACTTTAGGCAGTAACATCTCATTAGCACAGCATGTCAGGAAGCTGGGGAGTTACAAGCAATGCCTGATGAAGTTTATTCCAGGTTTCTTCAAGCTTGGCTTAGTCCAAGCAGAAAATCAAGTTGAGTTACGCAGGTAGGAGAAGTTCTGAAAACATTGCTATGGATGAGGGCTGAAGGAAATGTTCTGGTAAATTCAGCTTTGGCCCTAGCAGAGGTTGACTTCTGCCATTTTGCTCCCTACGCAGAGATTTTTGGTAGTTGGGCAGCAAATCCTTTCCCCCGCCAAGTAAGTGAAAAGAAATGTTCTTCATGACATATTAGCTTATGTGGCAGGTCAGGGAGGGTATCAGTGAATAGGAGGTCCAGCATCTTGTTCTGGCACGGGTTGCACAGCTGAGATATGCTGACTGCAGGAGCTAAGAGTACCTAATTACAGCCTTCACTCACAGATGTCCCCGCTGGCATGAACTCTAGTTATAGCCATCAGTGACATGTGCTTTGGCAAGGTCCTGACAGAATGGATATTTTCCAGGATGCCTGGAACAGCTAAGAGCTTGTGGAGCTGCACCCTCCATGTAGGAGGATCTGTGCTCTGAGGCCAAAGAAAGAGAAACAAGCTTGTGTATCCTAACAATAAAGGGTCTCTATAAGTTGTTTTTCATCTTTTAGGTGTGAACATGAACAACGAGTCTCTCTTCATTAGCTTTATTTGAGTCTGTATCAAGAGGTGATGAAGGCTGGTGGACAGATACTTAACTGTGGAACCCAGTAGAAAGCTGGAACCACCGCTACCACATTCAAAGCATCCTTCAGGACTGATACCCTGGGAGGACATCAGCAAGTGGGAGACTGTGAAATGCTATACAAGTGTTGTGAAGCCATTTGTTCCTTGACAGTTTAATATCACTCATTAGTTTACACGGACTGTGAAACATGCAGGGTTTGACACCAATGCGATCAGTTCTGCCACTGAGAATATAAGCTTAGGTCTCAGCATAGAAAAAAAAATAGTGCAAATATGGTTTCCTTAGGTAGTCAAGAAAGGTAGCTAAAGTAGTCAAAAATCATTTACCAACTTATCTCTAGTAGAGTGCCTCCTGTGGGCTTTCACCTAATGGCTTTCATCCCCTTCATACTTAAAGCATAACTAGTAAGGTTTGTGATATTTCTCTTATTAAACACATCAGGAATCAAAAATTTATTTCAACAGGAAAAGATGCAAAGAGAAGAAAGCAGAACATTCAGTTTCAGAGTCTGTCAAAATGAATGATTGCATTTGTTTATTTTAAAATAGTTAACCTTGGTTAAGCACAGTTTGCATTGATACATAGTGGCAGAAAGCAAAAGTATTAATTACTCTTCACTGACCACAGGTACAATTTTTGAAAAGTGCTAAATTAGTGAATAGTATACCTGCAATAACAACAGCTAAAGTGAATACATCCATTTGAAACACACAATCATCAATGTCATTATTATTAGCTGTTTTATCCTTGAAGAATCACTTTGTTGCAAAGAATAAGTATAGCAATACATTCTGAATTCCTTTGTTAAAACACATTTTTGTAAGAAAAGGATATAAACAAGATCTGTAAATTTTGAAAATTAAATTAAAAAGCATTTCTCTTGTATAGAGTTCCTGCCCAGGAATGGTATCACCCTTGTGATTAGCTTCTCAGAGGAACAGGTAATTCTTAAGTTGCTCCTCTGCAAACCTTCTTTTCATTGTAGCTCCCTCCAAAAAAATATGCTTTTTCCCCACTAATACTTATTCTAAAGCTTGACCAACCCTTCAGGAAGGCAGGCTGATAAGAAGTTTGCTGTTTCCTCATACTGTCAAATTGCAGGATATGTTGTAAGGATGCTGATCCATGTTGATGGTTAATGTAGAAGACTGATGTAGTTTTTACTCATGTTTGTAAAGGTCTGATTGTCTTTCTGTCATTGCTGTGGTAGAAGCTGGGTCAGAATGCTATTTATTCACAGACAGGAAAATCAGCAAGGGAAGATTTAAAGATTTGAACGGAGCATTTCACAGAGATACGGAAGATTAATTTCAGAGAGCCAAGGCTCATAAAAAGAACTCAGATTTAAATCTGCTCCATGGGGTTATGAATAATTTAGCACAGGAGAAAAACGTCACATGTAGTGCATGTAAAATATCACACAACTACATATTAGAAAATGAAATAGTTGTCTTCTGCTTTTTTCGGTATCAGAGCTGTAACTTCCTGATAATTAACCAAAGCTGGGAAACAGGAAATCAAGCATCACATTTTGCTAGATATCACCTGAAAAGAAGCAGCTGAGAGCACTGCCACATTTGGCATAAGGTGCAGAGCCTCTTTCATTGTGTCCTTCAATTTCAGAGATGCTTAAGATGTGTGGAAGGTGTCCCCTTCAATGTTTTTCTTTACTGAGGCATAAACAACCCACTTGTCACCATGACATTGAGAGGATACCTTCTGGCTTCCACGTTTTGCAAAGGTGCTTCCAGGAAATTAATGCAGCCCTGAACTTTACTAATTGCTCACTCGATTATGTTTCTCAGCCACCTTCTGTAGGTCTGTATTGGCCAAGGACATGGATTACACAACTAATGGCTGCTGTCCTTCCCTCTCTCTCCCCCAGGCTCTGCAGAGCATCCCCCTCACAAAATTATTCAGAGCAATGTCTGTATTACACTGGCAGGAGGAACGTGCTTGAGCACTTGATGACCTCCTGAGGTCACCTGAATTATTCTAGGATTCTTCAATATCTTTCATGCTTGAACAAGTGTATTTTCACAACAGCTGGACTTCCTAGAACATGAAGTTCCAGCTAAACATATTCAACTATATATGCAAACACACAGGCGAAACAATCTCTATGAACAGACATGATCAGATATAACCTCACAAATAACATTCATTACAATTCACATGAAATATGTAAATCTATGAATTTGTGTATTTGTGTTGTCCAGTTATTTACAGTACATGAGACTGAGTTTGCAGAGAGAGAGTTGAGTTCTGTCTTTGGGTGGAATAATGCACAATTCAAGTTTTTGGCAACATTATTTGGTATCACTTGAGTATAACATTGAGCCTGGTAATTTTACCCTGAGTAATGATTCAGAAATGGGAAAGAGTTCATCTTACAGCCATCCATTGACTGTCAAAGTCAAACCTATGGAACCGCACACATTTTACAGAGCATGTAAGTCCCAAAAATGTGAAGAGTTCCCAGCTCTTAGGCAGTAAACTCTGCTGAGGGACGAATCATACCCTTTCCCCCTGCATCCTCTAAGCAAGATTGTGACGCTTAAATGACCATGTTTGAGATTCTGGTTCAACCTAGACCACTAACTCCTTCTGTTGGTTTTATGCAGGAGGCTATATTCACTGAATTCAGCATTAAAAATTCAAATAATTCAGTCATATCTAATTAGGCATTTTCTAACCAATGTTATACTATTTAACACAACACAAACTCAAAGACGAAATAATAAATGTTAACCATCAATTTTAGTTCAGAACAGGGATACAATACATTTTGCTTTGTAAAGTTTCTCAGGAATATGTTGAATATACTAATATAATAGTTTACATCTCTTTTTCTTTTTTCTTTCTTTTTTTTTTTTTGGTGAGTAAAAAGGTGTAATTTTCTCTTTATTATGTATATTAGATCGTGATGGCAATACTTCGCAGTCCTTTGCATTCCTTAATTGCAATGTGGGTTTACTCCCACTAGGTGTTATCCTTTCTCTATGGTTTGGGAAAGAAACCGTCCTCCTTGAATAAACCTGGACCACCCTTGAGTGCCCTACTCAAAATGGAAAATAGGGGCTCATTCTTCACCCCATCGTGATGTAAACATCTTTCTAAACACTGGCACAAGAAAATTCTCCTCTCCGACCCCGCCCCCCCAAGAAAAGCACCACAAAAAACAGTGTAATCTCAAAATATTAAAAGAAGAAAAGCTGTTGTAACCCATCATGTTAAGACAGCACGCACCCAGCACACAGCTAGTTTTGATAGGCAGCTAATAGCAAACACTGGAATGTGACTGACTTATCTGAAGCTGGTACTGCACAGAGACTTCCACCTGCACATTTATTGTCATAAAACCTAGCCTGTTCTTTAGACCATATTTAATATTTAATGCCCTTCACATAGGTGTATTCCTTACAAGGCATTCTGTGGCAGCCTTGAACACCACATGGACTAATATTTCACTGTCTCCCGCAAAAAATAAAAACAAAACACTGAGATTATGACTGTCTTATGCAACCCAGTGACTGACACATAGGTAAAAATAGTTGATATATTTACCCATTTTAATAGCCTCAGATGAAGTCCAGGTCTCCTCACTGGAAACTAATGTAACCAAATGAAAAGAGATAGGAAACAGAGAAGAAGCTATTTGAATATTTAGTGAAAAGAAGAAAAAAATCTGTTAAAGGAAGAAGTTGCAGTAACCACAACCTTGCACCCAAGCAAAGCATCCTCATTTGCACAAAGTTGCAGTGAGATGCCCAGAGAAGATAATTCTGAAGAGCGGTTGCTTCAAAGCAGATATTTCAGTGCTGGGCATGTTTTTAAGCCCAGAAAATGACGGCTATTTCAGATATAAACTCTGCAAGCTGGGTCTTTGCCCAGGACTGTTGCACAGGCTGTATGAACAGTGTCTTCCCATGAGAAGGCTCCTGGTTCTCTTTTTGAAGGGGAGTCAGGGGTCAGTTTGCACATTGGCACATAGGACACTGCAGTGGGACTGATTGGTTTGTGCCCCTAAAGAAAGACTTGGGACAGTGGCACAAGTCAAGTGCTCGTTACTGCTGTGTCCCCTCATTCCCTGTAATGTCGATGGCTTTGGAAATCACACAGTGCTGCACAGGAGCATGTTGAGTCCTTCTCTGTTGGCCTTCTACCAGATGATGGCCAGGTGGAGGTGAAGCTCTGGAGAGCCAGTGTCTGAAGGAGCAGCATAACTTATTCATCTGCAAAACTTCTGAAAACACGAGTTGGAAGAACCATTAAGATCAGGTCTTACAAAGTGTGGTCTCAAATCTGACAAAGCTCAAAGCAACTAAAAAGCTCAAGTCTAATAAATATGTTAGTGCTATTTTTATTAATCTACATTAATACTCATCTAATGCCAGAGAAATCAAGTCTAAATTAAGTCTAAATCTAACAGATTTATTAAACATCCTTTTTTTTTTTTAATATATGGGAGCAGCTGTAAGACTCACCTGCTGGTAGGTACAAAATCTTCCACTGCAAATTCTGCTATGAATAAGTGCCTGCATGAGCATTACATGATCTCATCTTCTGGTTGCACAGTTTAATCACAGTGCTCTCAACAGAGAGCCCACACTAGGGAAGCAGAGTTTAAAATACCAATCTGCAGGAGGCTCTCGAGTACGTCCAGGAGCAGGGTGATGGGGGGGGGGAGATGCCACATTAAGAGACTGAAAGGTTAAGGTAACTCCATGAAGTTGTCACCAGCAAACCACAATGTGAAAATTTTGTGTGCCTTTAGTCTGGTGAATTGACCCTAAAATAGTATAGGGCCGAAAAGAAATATCCCCTGTGTGCTAGCAGATAATTCATATTATTTTCCCTTATTTCTATAGTGACAAAGTCAGGTGTTTAAATGGGTAGCAATCAATTTCATTCAGGCATTTTTTTTTTTCCTGATCTTCCTGAACTGTTTTCACCTCTCTCCTATTCCTTTCAAAAAAAGAGAGAAATAAGCTTCTTGTTACAAAATGTCAGCAAAATATTAGTTAACCTACTTTGCGATTTTGGTCCCACAAATTAAAATACTGTATGGTTAAAGTCATGGCAGACGTCTTTCCCACATGGAAAAAGTAATGTTCTGCATCTTTGCTACCCTACTCTTAGTCTTGTTCAGATTAAAATCCTGTAACTTCCAAATGTCTGGTGTCCCAAGCTCATCTCCTTCCTTAGACCATGATATCTGCCTGTCAGCTCTCCCTCCACACATCATTCTTCTTTGTCATCTATTCCCTTTTCGAAACTTCTGTTTCTCAATTCCCTCTCTTCTTCCTCTTCCTCTTCTTCTTCTGGGCAAACTTAGCTTGCCTCTTGAGAACTAACTTGCCTTTCCTTCCTCTTCCACTTCTGAGTTTTTGAAGGACTTCTTACCCCTTGTGTCTGCATCTTTTCATTTCTACTTCATGGACCACTGCATTAGGGAATTTGCAGCAAGGTAGCCCCGAGAGGGCTTCTTTCACCCCTACAAAAGGAAGGCATTGACCGTTCAATGCCTTTGTAATCCTCAAACCTTCCTCCCCTATCAGCTGTTCTCTCCGGGAAGAAAGCAGGCTTGAACTCCCAGAGAGAGCAACCGAGTACATCGAGGCAGCATCTCTTTGCTGTTGCTTGCAAAGAGACACAGAAACACAGATGAAATTCAAGCGAAAGCATGAAATAATTTAAACGCTCTCTGCCAACGCATATTAAATAGGTGCTTATGTTTCACACTGATCCCGATGTACCTAATTAATCCAAATTAAATCTGAGCTGTAAGGACACTCAGTTACACACATATCCACGCAGAAAGAGAAGCCAGGCTCTCACGGTGAAGTCCTGCTTGGCAGGCGGCTGGAGGCGACCCCACCTGCTCCAGGGTCCTCCCTTGCCGCCAGCCCCTTCCCCCATCCCGCGGGAGTCGAGCCCCGACGGCGGGGATCCCCAGCACGGCGCTCTCGGTGCCTCTCGACGAGGCGCGGCTGCGGGTCCCGCCGAGTGTCCCCACAGGGATGCGGATCGGCGGAAGGTTTTCACGGGCTCCTTCAGGGGCAGTGTCTTGCAAGCCCAGAAACAGGCAAGAGACCTGGCTGAGGCCAGTGCGGACAGCACACCCCTGTGAAGGCGACAAGACGGAGAGGACACGATTACCTCGTCGGGGTCCCACTTGGCGAGGGTTTGAACAAGCCTTAACAAAATGAGCAGGGGCACAGCACGACTCCTTCGGCAGGGCAGGAGTGTCTCGCTGCTGCCCCTCTCCCGCACCTCGGGGTGAACGGAGTGCGGGGCTCTTGCCTGCGAAAAGACGACACGTCTCGGAGAAGCCGGGGAGCGAACAGAAGCCCGGAGGGGTGCCAGGGTGCGAGCGGCCACCCCAAGGTTTGACCCCCGCCGGCCGCACATCGCGGCGACGGTAGTCGGCGAGGGGAGAGCGGCAGGGGCGCATCGGGCGGGGAGCGGGTTCCCGGCGCAGCCGGGGAAGGAGGACCGGGGTGTTGAGGGGGGAACGACGACGGGGGACCCTGCGTCAGTGCAGGGCCGTCCCCTTCCCCTCCCCGTGCGCTCGGCTCTGCCTCCCGCCAGCCTCCCACGCCTCCCGCGAGGTGCGGCCGCGCTACATAAACACGGCCTCGCCGCCGCTGCCGGGGCTCTCCGCTCGCAGCCCGTCGGAGGCGCCTGGCCGGCAGCGGAGCGGCAGCGGCCGCGCAGGCTCAGGGAACAGACGGGGCGGGAGGCTCCGGCGGGCAGCGGCGGAGGGCTGCGCGCTCCCCCGCGGGCGGCGGCGGCCCCGCCGGAGCCCAGGCGGCCGGAGGAGGAGGAGGAAGGGCGGCGGCTCCCCGCCGGCGGCGGATTCCCTCCGGTATGGCCCTGGCGGACAGCGCCCGCGGGCTGCCCAACGGCGGCGGCGTCTCGCCGGCGGCAGGCAGCGGCGCGGCGGGGAGCGGGGCGGCGGCGGCGGCGGGCGGCTGGTCGTCCTTCCCGGAGATCGTGGAGCTGAACGTGGGCGGGCAGGTGTATGTGACGCGGCGCTGCACCGTGGTGTCGGTGCGCGACTCTCTGCTCTGGCGCATGTTCTCGCAGCAGCAGCCCAGCGAGCTGCCCCGGGACAGCAAGGGCCGCTTCTTCCTCGACCGCGACGGCTTCCTCTTCCGCTACATCCTGGACTATCTGCGGGACCTCCAGCTGGTGCTGCCCGAGCACTTCCCCGAGCGCAGCCGCCTGCAGCGGGAGGCCGAGTACTTCCAGCTGCCCGACCTGGCTCGCCGCCTGGCCCAGGCTCGGGTCGCCGCCACCGCTCGCCCGGTCGCCCTGCACCGTGACGGCTCGGTCTGCACCGACGAGCCGCCACCGCCGCTCCTCGGCTACCTGGAGGCCGAGCCGCTGGAAGGAGGCGGTGGGGGAGCCGCGGCGTCCGCCCCGTCGCCCACCGCCAGCCGCAGCCCCTCGGGCGGGCCGCTGCTCACTCCATCGCAGTCGCTGGACGGGGCGGGCGGGCGACGCTCGGGCTACATCACCATCGGCTACCGGGGCTCCTACACCATCGGGCGGGAGGCACAGGCCGATGCCAAGTTCCGGCGGGTGGCCCGCATCACTGTCTGCGGCAAGACGGCGCTGGCCAAGGAGGTCTTCGGGGAGACACTGAACGAGAGCCGCGACCCCGACCGCCCTCCCGAGCGCTACACCGCCCGCTACTACCTCAAGTTCAACTTCCTCGAGCAAGCCTTCGACCGGCTCTCCGAGGCTGGCTTTCGCATGGCTGCCTGCTCCTCCACCGGCACCTGCGCCTTCGGCCCCGAGCAGGGCGGTCCTGCCGATGACAAGATCTGGACCAGCTACACCGAGTATGTCTTCTGCCGGGACTGAGCAGCCGCACAGAGATAAGGTGGTGGCCCCTGCACACCTTCACATCCACGGTCTCCTCCCGGCCTGGAGGAGGGAGGACGTGGAGGGTTTCCCTGTCCCTTTGCGCTCTCCTCGCCCCGATGCCTGCCTCCCTGCACAAGGCAGGTCAGCCCCTCGTGCGGCCCCCCCACTCCTCATGCACGCACCTCCTGATTGCCCCAGGGACGGGAGGTCACCGTGTCATTCCTCGACTGCCACCATATCCCTGCTTGGCCACCATGTCCCTGCTCAACCATTGTATCCCGGCTCATACCCTCATCCCCCGTCCCATGCATCCCAGTAGCTGTGTTAGTAGCGAGGAAGGAGAGAGGTAGCATGAGTAGACGAATACCTGCCCTAGAAAGGTGTTGTATGTGTGCCCAGCCCCTGCCCCTCTCCATATATGAGCCAAGGGATGGCTCTGTCAGTGTGGGGTGTTTTAAAAACCACCCGTTTAGGGGCTGAGGAACTTTTCAGTTGCTTTTTAGCGACTTCTGTTGAAAATGGTGTGACAAATGGCTGTCTTTTCTCATCCCCATACCCTTAACTGAGATTTCACCTTGCTGGGTGAATCCATAACGGCCTGTTTTATCCTCCCACCCCATCAAAGTGATGTCTGTCTATGAAGGAATGTCACACACAGAAGTGATGACTGACTGTGAAGGGCTGGCACTCTGGCTCATACTTCATCTGTAGAGATGAGTAATTTTCCAGGAGGCGTGTGTGTGGCCCTTCGTGATGGGTTGCATCCACCTCCCCTCTCTGCCACCTATCTGTCTGAGCTCCCCTCTCCAAGCTCCTAAACTGGACCAGAACCTGCACAGCAGGCATGTAAGGCTGATGTGAAAGGACAGATTTGCTGGATAACCAACCACCTGAACTACCAAATGTCCTCAGAGACATGCGTGCACTCCCTCGAGAGGTAAAGCGGCAAAGCTTTGAAAAATTAAAATGCTGGTGAATTGTAACTTTCATGGATGGTGTTAAGTCCTTACAATACTCATGATGTTATTGTCTACAATATGCATAGAAATTTCAGTGCGTATTTCCTTAAACACCCTCAAAATGAGGGGGGTGAGATGAGGCCAGACTTGCCAGTGACTGTGGGGCCTGCTTCCTGGGAAGGTGACATCATGTATGTTGAGTTAATGCCGATGTACATTATAAGCGTAATCAAGAGCACCCTGCTTATTACTTTATGTTTTATCATGTTAGTGCTGTAAAACTTCGAAGCCAACAGAATTGATTCTGAAACCCCTTTTTTAAGAACCAGTTTCTTAGTTTTCGTGGCAGTACTACCAGAGCAGTGACACTGCTGAGACTTAAGTATCACTTCCTAGACAAACTTAGTGCTTCTTACAAAGGGTTAATCCCCATCCTTACAAAAACAAGAATGTTGCCAACTTTTTTTTCAGGGGAAATTACCCCTTATAAGCTGTATTTGGCTTGTGTTATCTAACAATCTTTCTTTCCCAAAGGAGGCAGCAGTAGCTTGCTTTGGAACAGACAATATGAGCAGTAGGTTTTACATCAGGAGGATCGAGCAGCTCTTTCTATAAATTTGTGAAGATTGGGGTATAAAAGCCCTTTCCTTTAAAACCTGAACTTGACTTAAAAACCTGTATTGTGTATTCAGACGTTCACTAAAAAATATTGGAAATGTGTCCAAAGTGTTGAAGAATTTAGCAGTACATATCACAGGCTAGAAGTTACTTTTTAAAAACTCTTGAATAATAAATTGTTCTAACTCCAAATTTAGAAATACTGCTAGCACTTGTATTCTAACCAAAGAACTTCACAGTAGGGTTTTATTTTTAAAACCTTAATTCTTTTGAAAACAGCTGTAGCTGCATACATATTGAGCTTAGTGCTTGGTCTCTGTGTTCGCCACTTGGTCTTTCATTAAGTGCATGCACAATTGCATAAAACTGAAAATAATTTGCATTGCCATGAGTGTTTTTATATTAGCAAGATTGTTTATTGACATGATTAAATTGAAGATGCACATACAAAAGTGCTGGGTATCGTCCAGTTGTAGATAGTTGTATAATGGAGTATTTTTAAAAGGAGAAAGATGTATACCTGCCAAATTAGATGAGCAATAAGACAGAGTGAGAGGATAGTACACCTGAAGACAGAACAAAACCTGTTTGTCCTATGCCTTACTCTGAGATTATTTCTTTGTGCTTAACTTATTTATACCACAAGTGAAGGGACATTGATCACAGCTACTAGGTCTTTACGATGTCATTCTCAAGAATAATGACTGTCTTTTTCTAGTTTATGTTAAGTAATTCTGAAGTATGTTTTTTAAGATTTTGTATAAAATCAGTTTTCAGTAGAGTGTTCAGATTCGCTCTAGATGGCTTTCTTTTTTTTAAGAATCTGGTAGCCTACTAAATCCATCATAGGAGCTACGAATAGCGGCAGTTTTAAATTGAACTTGTGATTTAATGTATATATACATACAGTATATGAACATTTTACACGAATCATTTAGTTTTTTAATCATTTTAGTGCTACAGAATTTCATAATAAATCTAGCTGCGCATTTACATATTACAGTATGTAGATAGTATGGTAATGTTTTACTGGTTTCCTATACCTGTTTCTATGGAAAACCGAATATGAACATCAGCTTGTAGAACTGAAATCGATTACATATTTGATTGAATGTGAATTATAACTAAACTTCCAGGTGGTTGAATGCATCTTTAAAACAAAGATTGCCTGTATTTTGATCAGTGACTGCCTATCTGTTTGCTGGCAGATGACCCAGAAATTCTCATAATTATAAGTGAACAATGGGTGTAATAAAAACAGAAACTGGTGATTTTTTAATCTTTGTGTTTGTGCTAAAAACTCTAAGCGCTATTAGCATTAGGAAATGGGGCCTTTCATTTACTAATAACTCATTTAATCCAGGCTTAAAATGATAGTGCCGTAAATGTAATAGTAATTTGATGGTTTGCCACGCAAGACAATGTTCTTCTTAATCATTACTCAGTAATTTCAGTAAAATTTTTAAAAGGTAAAACGCCCAAGGCAAAGTCCTTGAGTTTTGCTGGTCTCCTCTGTTGAGAGCTCAAAGAACAGATAAACACAATGACTCCTCTAACCTGTTGATGTGCAGAAGGACAAAAATGTAAAGGCATGGTACTGGAGTCCTGTATACATTTTGTAGCTGTTGTTGTTCATGGTTCATGTACTTACGGATGAATGCAGTAGCATTTACAAGTGCTATTAAAAAAACAAAGGCAGTCTTTTTTTTCATTAGAAGTTAAGGCACAGGTCTTTGCAGATGTTTGATAGGATGTTTATATTTTTATACATGTAGATAATGAGCCACTTATTCATTCTTACTTTCACATGTATAGCATTGAAAATAAAGATCCTCCTAGGAAAATGTTGCATACCAAATTAAATTCTTGTTCTTTAAATATTAACTCAGTTGTGTGGTTTATGCTGTCCTTTTTACTCTTGGGAAAGATGTCTTTATCTTTGCTTTCTGTTCCACAGTATCACACTAATAACTTTAGGAAGGACTCCAAACTAATATGGAGAGCAGAAACATCGAGCAAAAAATACTGTGTGTATAGGGATCCCCAGTAGCACCCAGGACAGAATAAACAGAAATGTATAATGCTCAGACTGCATACTTTCCTTTTAAGTCTCACAGAGAATTACTGTAGTGCTGGTCAATATAAATCAGTCCTCAGGGAAGAATAGTGATTAAACAGCTTAATTTGAATAGTGTAGAGTAATTGTTGAAATAAAATGTTGATTTTTTGATGAAATTAGAGAATAATATTTGATACAGTCTTCATTTAATGAAAGAAACATTAATACCTGAGGAAAGAGATGATCGGAGAGAAAAGCATTTAGAAATTCTGTTAAGGAATGGAAGGGTGGTCTTATAGCTACCCAGTGATTTCTAGTGAACTATTATGAACCTAATGGTTTATAATAAACCTGTGGTCAGATTTGTAGAAAATTAGTAATAAATTACTAGTAAAATCAACGTGTGTGAAGCACCTGTAGCTTTCTTGGGTAGCATGGTTATAATGCAAAGGAACCAACTGAAGGAAGTTTAATCAACCATTTCGTTTGGTGGCCTGATATTGTTTGAGAGCTTTGTTATCATGCAATAATATAAGCAAGGAGTTTTTTCCATGAGCAGCAAAACTTAGAGCCTGTCTTTCTGTAGGCTTAGGTCTCATTTCCTTTATACTACCAGTTCAATTACTCTGCTCACCCCCAGCCCTTTTATTTCATTTTTACTAGGCAAAAGACGGCGTGTTCTTTGGCAGAGCCAACTTCTGCTGTGCTGAAGTTTAAGGCTGAATTCTACCTTTCTCCTGCAGTGAACTCAGGGTTTTTTTTCCCTTTCCTTTACCCAGCCAGTCGTATTAATGGAATTTGTAAGAAAGTAGCATCTACAAGGTTTTTTAGTTCTTTCAATCGAGTTTGAAATTACCCATCAACTCAGAAGCTGTTAAGGGGGACAGATGTCCGCCCAAATGGGCAATGAAAGGGTATGAGCCTTATTTTCTTAGGAAACAAGGATGACAACAAATTACTGTAATTAATGCCTGGCACTGTCTATATAAAACCTTTTGTCAAAGGAGGACACACTAGTCTAAGTGCACTAAATCGCTATAGATCGAGGACGCAAGCTGTCATGCCTGCTTTTGTGACCCTGGCCAGTCAGCCGAATGAATGGGCAGACTCGAATGGCTTAAAAATATTTCCAGCCTCCAAATTTTCGCAGTGTTTCCAAGTGTAGCTGGAACAGCTTTGAGCCTTATTACAAGAGCCCTTCTTGGCTGAAATTACTAGAGGTGGTCAAAGCATGTGAAATGACTACTTTCTAAATTGCAAAACCACTAAACCAGAACTCCTGTCATTGTATCTATATATATGCTTAAGGGGAGTAAGGGGAGCTAAGACACTGCATTTGCAGATTATACTATTATACATATCCAAAAAAGTATAAAATCTATCTATCAAAAAACTTGTTTCTAAAAGACATATTAATACAGGATTGTTGGAAGCCCAGGTTGTGGACTTATCAAGAAATGTGAACTACCCTGGTAAATGCCAGTTTGACCATCCATGGGTATCACCTGGATACACAGTTCCAGTGTATGCAAAGGCAAATTAGGATCAGCTCTGTTTTGTATTTTCTGTAAGATTCACAGTATCACAGTATGTTTGGGATTGGAAGGGACCTCAAAAGATCATCTAGTCCAATCCTCCTGCTGGAGCAGGAACGCCTAGGTGAGGTCGCACAGGAACATATCCAGGCAGGTTTTGAATGTCTCCAGGGAAGGAGACTCCACAACCTCCCTGGGCAGCCTGTTCCAGTGCTCTGTCACCCTCACTGAGAAGAAGTTTTTTCTCAAATTTAAGTGGAACCTCTTGTGTTCCAGCTTGATCCCATTACCCCTTGTCCTATCATTGTTTGCCACCGAGAAGAGCCTGGCACCATCCTCATGGCACTCACCCTTTATAAATATTAATAAGGTCACCCCTCAGTCTCCTCCAAACTAAAGAGCCCCAGCTCCCTCAGCCTTGCTTCATAAGGGAGGTGCTCCACTCCCTTAATCATCTTTGTTGCCCTACGCTGGACCCTCTCCAGCAGTTCCCTGTCCTTCTTGAACTGAGGGGCCCAGAACTGGACACAATATTCCAGATGGGGTCTCACCAGGGCGGAGTAGAGGGGAAGGAGGACCTCTCTCGATCTACTAACCACCCCCCTTCTAATACACCCCAGGATGCCATTGGCCTTCCTGGCCACAAGGTCACAGTGCTGGCTCATGGTCATCCTGTTGTCCACCAGGACCCCCAGGTACCTTTCCCCTACACTGCTCTCTAATATGTAATTTCCCAACCTATACTGGAACCTGGGGTTGTTCCTGCCCAGATGCAGGGCTCTACGCTTTCCCTTGTTAAATTTCATCAGGTTATTTCCTGCCCAACTCTCCAGCCTGTCCAGGTCCCGCTGGATGGCAGCACAGCCTTCTGGCGTGTCAGCCACTCCTCCCAGCTTGGTGTCATCAGCAGACTTGCTGATAGTACACTCAGTTCCCTTGTCCAAATCATTAATGAATATATTGAATAATATTGGCCCCAGTACTGACCCCTGAGGCACTCCACTAGATACTGGTCTCCAACTGGACTCCGCACCATTGACCACCACTCTCTGGCTTCTCTCCTTAAGCCAGTTTGCAACCTACCTCACTACGCTATTGTCTAGACCGCACCTCCTCAACTTAGCTGTGAGGCTGCTCCATGCATGGGTGTGTGAACTGACGCAGACACGTTGCAAGAAGAGTCAGAGGCCACAAATGAGTTTGCAAAGAGCAAGTTTTATTTTAGTTACCTTTCTACTTGGGGATCTCTGAAGTAGCACCTAACTTCCCATGCAGTGGTGAAACAAGTGGGGACACAGGGGGGTAGAATTCAGCCCTGGTAGGAAATCACTGGGCCTGCTGCGTTCACCTGTATTTCAAGGCTTCAAGCAGGAACAGCCTTGTGGTCTTTTCTCACAACAAAGCAGGAATCTCAGGCACAATGATAGGGTGCCTTAGAGTTTCTCACAGGCCTATGTTACCTAACAGAGAGGTTCTATTTGTCAAGTATACAAGCTCAGTAAAACAATTAGTGTGATGTATATGCTTTATCAACACCACAGCTTCAAGTCCCTTGAGCGTATTTACAGTTAACCAAACTCCTTGCCATTCTTGTGCTATATTCCCATACAATGGGAATGGTGCTTCACCCCATGGATTGCTCCTTTGAACTTGCTGGAGGACTTGAGATTTTGATGCAGCTCAGGGCTGCATAGCCCTGCGGTTCTCACAGGATTTGGATACCATCATTGTAACAATCCTGGATAGATAGCCACATTTTTAGTTCTGCTATATCCTGTTGTGGTTTTGACTTAACCTGGAGGGTTTTATAGCATGGAACATGATGTCCAGCATAAACGTCATCCTGTATGTCCCTCCCAGCTGGTATGCACAGCAATGTACAAAATAGTCCATCTAACCTGAAGATCCCATGCCAGCTCTCACCTGGGAGGTGTTCCAGCTGGTAGGCATTTGCTGACGGAGCTGATGAGTGAGCCAGCAAGGCCTCCTCTGAGGGGTGGGATGGGTCTGAGGGCAATGTAGGGCTGCTCTGGCTGAGTAGTGTTGAGTGGAATCTGCCAACCAGAGCAGGAGGGCTCGGTGCCTCTGTCCTCGCTTCTGCCCAGGCGGTGCTGGGGTTGCATCGTGGCCCTTGAAGGCCGGTTGTCAGAGCTCATCCAGGGAATCCAAGCAGCAAAAATACATCAGCATCTACAAGGGCAGAGTCAGCACTGGTGGAAACATGAAGGTAGGAACAGGCATGACTTTGTCCCCCTGTCTTTAGGATGTCCCAGGAAAAGGGGTCGTTCCTGGCACAGGAGAGAGAACCCTTACTGGCAGTGATTGTGGTGTTACTTTGGACCCAAAGTGGTGAATTCCCCAACACTGGCCACTTTTCGGATTTGGCTGAGCAGTGTGCTGGTCTGTCTTGTCTAGACCATGCTTTAGCTAAGAAAGGTTGGACCAGGGGATCCAGCCTTCCAATCTGATATTCTATGATTCTGAACACATGCAATACCATCAGGGCACTGCAAGTTGACAGAGATGTGCAGTGTCCCTTTGCCAGGCAGCAGGGCTTGGCAGGGAGCCCATGGGGAGCTGGGATGTCCTTTGCAAAACCCAAGCAGCAGCATCCGTCACTGTCCCTTGCTTGTCTCTGTGACAGCAGTGCCACCTTCTGAGGGGGGAGGCTTTTGTTGTCACACTGTTTGTGGAACTCGCATACCTCTGAGGCTTCTGCTTGTGCCTGTGGCCTGTGTGCTGGTGACTCCTTGGCTGCTGCCCTGGCAAGCCTGGTCTCCTCCTCCTCCTCCTCCAAGTGTTCCTCCTGGTTCTCAAAGAGGAACTCCACCAGTCCTGTTACCTGCATACAGCAAACCAATGGTTTCTACCCCAGTGGCTGAAAACAGGTCAAGCAGCCTTTCCCACTCCTGAACCTGGCTTCTGCAGAGAAGCTGCAGCTGTGGGCCCAGGAGGTTTTAGCAGGCTGGCAACACAGCGTACCTTCAACCTCCACCAGGAAATCTGTGGGGAGCCTGTCCTCCTCGGGTGGGCTGAGGAGGGCTGGCCCCAAACAGATGGCCAATTTGCAGGCTGTCATCCCGGTGGTGTCAGCATTCCTGCTGATGTTATGGAGCAGGGTGAGTAGGTGCTTGGAGAGGAGGTAGTTGGCCTTGGGCAACTTGCTTGCTACCCTGAGGGAACAGGAGCACAAAGTTAATAGAGTAGGTGTCTGGCTGACAAAACATCTTTTTCAGTCAGGCTGTGGCTTTGCAGGCAAGTCCCGATCTCTGGCAGTGCCTGCAGAGCAGACGGGCTGCTGAGCACACTTATTCTTTCAGCCCTGCCAGCCCCTCCTGCCTGCTGATCTTCTGCAGGGCGTCCATCCACTGCTGGTAGAGCTGTGTCTGGAGGAGCTGGGAGGGGATCTTGCGCAGGAAGTCCTGCAATGCCAAGGGCTGTGGGTGAGGCTGTGACCACTGCCCCGGGAGCACAGGCAGTATCCCCAGCACTCTGGCTGAGCAGCAGCTCCTGGCTTTGGGCTCCTGCTCTGGCAATCGTCCCTCAGCAGCGACAGAGCCAGCAGCTGCCGGGCTGCATGTCAGCAGGGTTCACCTTCAGGATGATGGCCAGGAGGTACACAAGGCTGGCTTTGGAGCTGGACCTCCGCTTTGCCGTCGAGGGCCTCCCTGATCTCCTGGGAGGCATGCTCGCTGGCCAGCAGTAGGAAGATCCCCTCCATGGATGGGCCATGCTCCTGCAGGAGAGCCAGCAGGTCCTGCAGGGGACAGAAGAGGACATTGCTGAGCTGGAGACAGGCCCTGGCACAGGTGAACCCTCTTCAGGGGCAGGATTGAGTGTTTGTGGGTCTGCAGGTCCGTCTGGGACAGAACAGTGAGTGTCAGGCAGAGGGTGATGTGTGAAGGAGCTGGCTTTGTCTCCAGACTTATGTGCGATCTCTCTGATGGGGACACTGCCTCTCCAGAGGAGACAGGAGGCGATGGACCCACTGGCCATACATGTTTACCTGGATGGGCTGGAGCAACGTGCCATCCTGGCTGCAGAGCTCTGACAGGGACTGGCCAAAGAGAGGCACCCTGTCTCCAGCAGCTGACCTCCCTTGCCTTCCAAATGGCCAGGGCAGCCTCCTCCCGCGTGTCCCACCTGCTGCCAAAGAGAACAGAGCAAAGAGCCGTGGAGTGGAAGTGCCAGGCGAGCACTCCTGGACCCTCTCAGCTCTGCCCCTCCACTACCAAGCACACAGGAGAAGCATCATGTGGGAGCTAGCTACCACAGAGGCTCAGCTCTCTTCCTCTGCAGAGCACTGGGGACAGACAACCTCTGTGGGAAGGGCAGCAGCTGCACCAGTGCAGCACAAGTGCCCATCTTCAAGAGGATCAGAGAAGGGTTGTTCTGCCCCTGTCTTCCCCAATCTCAACAGCTGAGTGGCCAACTCCACCTTTGCTGCTGGAGGGGACAACAGGCAGTGGCTGCTGCTTGGCATCAGCCTGCAAGAAATGCGCTGTGCTCACTGAAGAGCCCCGCAGCAGAAAGGGCCCCAGTGAGCTGCATCAGCCCCTGGCCACGTGTGAGAGGTGAGGACAGACGAGGTTGCACCCGGGTTATCCTGACCTTTGCCTGGCTCTTGACCAGCATCTCCAGGCTGCTGGTGTGCAGAGTCATGGCCTGGGCAAGGGCAAAAGAGGAGAAGGTGAGAAGTGCTGCGCCTGATGCTGGGCTGGAGCAGCCTTTGGGGACAGAGCAGAGGCAGGAGGGACACTCACAGCACTGCGGGCCATCAGCTCCTTCAGCATCAGCTTGAAGGAGGGCAGCTGGGTGACCCAGGCTCCCTCCACGCCTCATTGTGTTCTCTGCATGGGGAAGAGTGATGAAAGAGCTGTGTGAGACCCAAGCCACTGTTTCTCCCTCCTGCCACTGGGGGAGCACTTCTCAGTTGCCCCAAAGCATCTGGGTACCACTCAGCAGTTGAGTAGAGAGCAGCAGCAGAGGTGAGGATGGGATTGGGCTGGTGTTGCCTGGACAGAGTTGGGTGAAGCTGTTCCACCAGCTCTGCCCGCTGAGGAGCTGCCCACACCATGGGGGCATCTCTCCCCAGCTGGGAGAGGTGTTTCTGCATCGTACAACTCTGCCTGGAGCATCCCCCATGATGTGTGCATGGGCTCCCCAGGCTGTGCTGCCAGGCAGGGCTTACCCAAGGAGAGCACTGACCCCGAGCTCCTTCACTGCCCGGCAGCTGCAGAAAGAGGAGAAACAGCCTCAGTGCCACTGCTCCCCAGCCTGCAGGCAGAGGTGGGTGCTGGCACAGCCCTGCCCCGTGGGGACGGCCACAGAGGCAGGATGAAGCCCCATGGGGCAGGAGTTGTCCCTGCCATGGGATGTGGCACCGAGACTCACCGGAAAGTGATGACGCAGGAGCCGCAGGGCCAGACGAGGACGAGCGAGTCGGTGTGCCTGCCTTCCTCTTCCTCAGCGGCATCGCCGGCTGCCCCCTTCCCACTGCTGAGCACCTGCAGCTGTCCCAGGGCCAGGCAGAGCTGCGGGCGCACGGCGCTGCCACGTCTGCGGAGAGGAGTGGCAGGGAGTGACCTGGAGGTGGCTGAGCCCGGTGGCTTCCCTCAAGTGTCCCCCTGCCACGGGCACAGCCATGGGTGCATCCAGCACCAGGGTGCTGTGTGCTGCTCCTTGGGTGTCCCTGCCGTGATGCCAGGGCCAGGGTTTGGGAGGAAAGTCAGCTGGGCTCTGCGAGTCTTGCTGGGGCTTGGCGATGACCAAGGTGTCACTGAAGAGGAGGAGGTCCCTGGGTCACCCACACACCCTGCCGGAGCAGTGGCTTGGGTAATTCCAGGGTGGGCATGAGCTGCTGCCTGAGCTCAGGGTCGTCCCTGCAGAGCAGACAGCGTCAGGCATGACGAAATTGGCTTCTATGGGACCCGGGTATGCCAGGGTGTCCCTGGGTTGCGGGGGGAGCCTACCTAGAGCTGCAGCAGCAGTTCACCTGGCCCATCCTGGTGAGACGACAGCTGTCTCGAATGGGACACGCTGGTACATCCTGAGATGTCCCACCAAAATGACGTGTAAAAGGCTGCTAAAAGGCCTCCTAGTGTCAGTCAGTGCTGCAGGGCAAGAGCCTGGCTCTCACCCGTGCCACTCCATGTTGACACAGAACTGTTGCCGGGCCAGTGCCGGATCAACACAGCAACACATTCAAACCGAGCTGGGGAGGCATTGGGGTCTCTCTTGTACTGGGAGCCCAGCCCTGGGCACAGCACTGCAGGCCTGGCCTCAGCAGTGCAGAGCAGAGGGGAAGGGTCACCTCTCTCCAGCTGCTGCCAACACTTTGCCCTGTGCAGCCCGGGACAGCACTCGCTGCTGCCTTGGTGGCTCCTGGTCACTTGGTGTCCATCAAGACCCCAGGAGCTTTTGTGCCACCTCGCTTTCCCTTCTTGCTTTGTGCCTGTACTGCTACCATCCACAGTCAGTCCCACTCTTTTTCTTCAGGTGTTTTGGTGCCACTGCCATGAGGTTGAGGACGGCATGTTTCCTCCAGCACACGCAGTGGTTCAAGTGAAAATGTTCTTGTTATGGGACAGGGAGACAGGGAATGCAGCCTGGCAACAGGGTCCAGAAACAGAATTTCCACAGAATTCCATCCTTCTCTTTTTTCCTTAACTCCCGTTTGGTCTCATGTTCACCTACACAGAAGACATGTATGAAGACATGTTTATTCTAAAGCTGCTGTTTTTATCAAATCCGCTTCAACTTCTTTGGAAGTTAGGTACTTTTTGTGAAAAGTAGACACCAAAGTCTTCCTTGAGTATTGAATGTTTGTTCAGTATTCAGTTATGCAAGGGTATAAGAGTGAATAACACAGGGCTATACTTGAGCTGTAAAGCAAAGCATGGACCGAGATGACCTAGAAACCAGGTATGTTTTTCTAGCAGTTGTTGATTCTGGCCTGTTTCTGCAGAAAATGTTGCTTGTAGGACAGGGTGGTGTGAGTCACGGTGGTTTTTAACACACAGCGTGAGTGTGGAAAGCTGAGATATAGTGAATTATTGTCTCAAAGATTGCTTGCTCAAATAATATGCTCAAGGCCTTCTTGGTGTGAAGAAGCAGGACAGGGAAATAGTTGCTCATGCTGCTTGCTTGATTTGGCCTGCTGCAAATGCTTCAATACAGCAAGTTAAAGCAGAAAATGCCTGCTCACTGTTACTTGCTCAAATTCAAAGAATGCTTGAAGCTTGTGTAAGCTCAAGTGAAGCTCCAGCAATATCAGCCACCAACATGTGGGACTAGGCCTGCTGTGTGCTCAGGCAACACCTACCACCGTCATAAAATGACCAGGTTACAAGTTGCAAGTGTGTCCATCCAGCACCTGGACCAAAACCTGTCATCTGGGACCAGTGGACCTGAGACCTGCGAACTGCCAGAGCTACTGGGGCCTGAAACTTGTGAGCTGCCAACAAAAGGCGGCCTTTGGATCCTTGGGGATGACTGTCTCTTGCTTCTCTCTTGCTGATCTTCTCACATGCTTGCTTAACTTTCCTCCTAATTTCCACACCCCACTGGTTCTGTCTCTCTTCCTTCAATCGTAAATATAAAATAGATGGATTAATGGCATCAGACCTTGTTTGTGTCTTAGTCTTACTCTGGGGATCGCTTTGAAACTTCCTGAACCCAAAATCAGACTTGGACCCCACAGGCAGGTAAATCCATATTACCTAAAAATGTGATAAGGTAGTCAGTCCTTGGTTAAGTGCTCTAGACATGCGAAGCATATGAAAAATGTGCTGGTGACTCACTGGTGTCGTGACTGTTGACTGATGTCCCATGTTCCAAAAAAGATGTGCACAAAGACTAACAAGTCTCAAATGCATGAAGAACCTGAGAATAATCGTGATTATGGGTCGGACAGAGCGTCTGTGGCTTTTCTAGCACTCTTGCCGCTGCCCAGCACTCAATGGCACATCAACAACCAGCCCAGCCTCTTGTCTGAGAGGTGATCATGGCAGGTATGAGAGAGAGGCAGTAGACAAAACCTACTTCTTGATATTCTTTCTATTGTTTTAGTAGAGAACCTGAACTCATATCTACCTTTTTGTTTGTTTGTTTGTTTGCATTTACATCAGCACTTCATGGGGTCCTGATCAAATGGAAATTCTCTACCCGACACAGAAAAGTTAGGCTGTCCTGTCGTTTAGTAACGAACTATTGACTAAGTTTGTTTTTGAAAGAGAGCAAACTCTGGAACCCTCAGAGGAGGACACAGTAGTCTGAGTGCACTAACTCACTATAGATCGAGGAGGCAAGCTGTCACACTTGCTTTTGTGACCCTGGCCAGTCACCCAAGTGAATGCATGGACTTGTATGGCTTCAAAATATTACCAGTCTCCAAATTTCTCCTGTGTTTCCAAGTGTAGCTTGAACAGCTTTCAACCTTGTTACAACAGCTCTTCTTGGCTGCCTGTCTTCAACCTGTCTGTTGATACCTTTGCTGGAGAAACATTTTGTTAGGAATATGTAGCTTTTAGGGCTCCTTCTGCCCTTTTGGCTGCCAGAAACGGATCCAAATCTGCAGGAAAATATTTTCTGATGGCTAGATTTGACTGAGTTTTGTTTATATTATAGGAGATCTCCAGCATCGTTGTTAATGAAAAATTAGTGGAGATGCCTTCTGTTTTTTAAAAAGTTCTCACATTTTGTTTTATGAAACTGAATGCTAAGTTTGGTTTTCAATAAAATGAGCTGCATGTGTTTTTCCCCTTGCAGTGAACTGTGCTAGATGTAAGTCTCTGCTGCTAAACAAAATTATTCTCTATGATTGTTGTAGTATTAATACCACCATTGCAAGCAGTCTCTTGGAAACATGCAGCACAACTGCTGAGACAGTCAAAACCACAGGCGGTCCAATTATCCCATTTCTTCCCTGTTCCACTCTCCACTGTTTTTAAACTGGTAGAGAATTAAGCTCTGTTCTAGTTTTCTTGCCCTAAAAGCTTTTTAGGCCATACTATGAGAATTTGATACTTCCATCAAAGCTGCTAGCAACAGAGAGTCAGAGTTTTGAAGCAGATCCATTTCCTTCGGAGGAAAGAAAAGCTGGAAGAAATCCTTGTACAAACCGGGAGCAGCCTCATGCAGGTTTTGGGAAATTTCTTGGTGTCACAAGATATTAAAGACATTTTTCTGTCTTATCCAAACAATAGATTCCCACATTACTCCTATTTTGCAAGCACTAGAACTCCCTGAAAACTATAGTCCTTGCTGTCATTAGTTTGTTCTAGCTCTTATTTCACATCATACGGATGAAAGAAATCTTTTTCTTCTCTTTGAAAAAAACTCAGTGTTTAGCTGCTGGAGAATGACAAAGCTTGCAGAACACCTTGCTTAAGAGGATGGACAGATGTGTGCTAACATTTTATCATCCATTTTTATTCGACACGCTCAAGAAGGGAGGGAAGTTCACACAGAAGCGTATAGAAATGAGCCGATGTGTCCTGTGAGGCCAGTATGCACTTGATGCCCAGCTCCCTGTAGCCTCTGCTTTGGCTTTTGCACTTGAACAATTTTCCCAGACAAGAGCTTAAGTAAGTGTTAACTCACAGAAGCTCAACGAGAGAAGATGAGAACAGCATATCTAAACTGCAATAAAAAACTAGCTCCGTTGAGAAAGAGCACTTGATCTCTTCTTTGCCTTTGTAATTTCAAGGTAAAGTCACAACTTGGTTACTTTCTTGAAAAGCAGGCTGTGATGTAAAAAGAAGTCAAAGAAGGGAAAAGGCCTTTCTTCCAGTCCTCTCCTTGTGCACACATTCTTCAGGAGGGAGCCCAGTGCTGGTATGATGGGACTGACCTTTTTTTTTGGTTGCAGAGACAGCTGCAATAACCTGTAATCCTACCACTTCAGTTTTGATTTTTTCTGGTCATGGCTGAACTGCAGGGTCACATCAACACTTAATAAATGGCCTTGTAGCAGAGTGTATCACCATAATGACATAGACTTCTGTAGATGTGGATGTAGTTTGGTTTTGCCTCAGATTTTCCAAATAGCATAGTGATAGACACTCTCCTCATATTACAGCAAAGTCTGTGGTTCTTAGAAACCTAACTTTTTTTCCTTTAAAAGGTTAGAGACTGTTCTAGGAATGTGACTATTTTTTTTTCTTTTAGTATGGGATACCTATAACTGACTTTTTTTCCCAAATCTGTAGTCTTGTACAAACACTCCTAATTTTCCTCACTTTGTAAAATTCGCTTCCACATCTTCCTATGTCTGACAGCTCAGGGTCTGAGTATTTCAGAAAGCTGCAAGGCCCAGGATGACTTGCAATGACTCACAAACACTACATGGTAGTCGCTTCCTACTGTGGCCCCTCTTGCGGTCAGAGCCAAGCTGGGTGGGCAGCTGTGTCCCAGGCCCCAGGATGACCCACCAAACCTGAGCACAGCTGTCTCTTCTGCCTTGCTTCCTTCCTGGCCATGACCAAAGTGGCTCAGTGGTCCCTGAGCCAGCACGATGCTGCTGCTGGCCCCTCGCCTGAATCCAAAGGCAGCATTTGAATTCTGATCAGCTCCATGCAGCCCAACTGCCGTCAATTGGCACTTCTGTGCTAGACTTCTGACCCACTTATTTCCAGGGTTTGCTTTCATGATCTGTACGTTATCTACTGTCTCAGGGTATGGTTGGAGCATGAGAAAGATTTAGCTGTTTACAGTAGGCTGCCTAAGAGCTTATCTGCTGTGGCACTAAAGGGATAATAAAGACAACTCAGTTAAAAATAGTTGTACAGTTTCTTAAAATTTTGTAGTCTGAATAACCCATGGAAAAATGCTGTATAATCTATAATAAAACTGGGTAGAGGCACCTTTTCCATTAGAGGTGAGAGTGACTGCTTTATTCATTTTGCATGTGTACCCACTTGGACTCTTTTTTATCACGTTAAAGGCTGGAGAGCACTCAGTTGCAGATAACTGGACCAAAGAGTCATATTTCCTTAGAAAAGGTTAAAGGAAGAGTGTATGTATACAAATGCACTAGTGTTTCCATTTCTACAGGAAAGTTTAGAGGTTGCTTGCATGTTTTAAGATTGGGTATTTTTTAATACGTTACCTCCTAGGGTTAGAGGAGGGAGAAGGGAGTGAATGACCAGATCACCTAGTCTGCTGTTCTACATGGCCTACGCTGCAGGACTTCCCTGCTTAGAGTCTTTAAATCAGGCAGTGAAATCTCTTGAACTGTTTTCTAGTCTCGTGGAGGATACTGCTGGTACAATAGCAGACGTCACGGTGCTCGCTTCATTGTCCCATTGTGGATGTCACCAGCCTTGTCTTCCAGCCAGAAGGGTCTGTAATGTCTTCTTCACCGAAGACATTCACCGACTGTGGGGACCCCATCCAATTTCAGGTTTGAGAAGGTTCAACATGATCCCAAGAGTGAAACTAAGACACAAACAAACTCAGATGCTGCTAAACAATCTTATTTTATTTTTATGCCTAAAGCTAGGGCAACAGAGAAAATGAGGGAGAAATTAGGAGGAAAGTTAGGCAAGTATGTGAGAAGATAAGCAAGAGATAAGCAAGAGACAGTCACCACCAGGGATCCAAATGCCATTTTCTGTTGAGCGGCCTTCAGGTTTCAGGCCTTGGTAACAGTGACAGTTTGTATGTCTTGGGTTGTGCCATTATCAGAGTCCAGGTGCTGGTATCAGACTGGTCCTGCTGGCAGTGCTTAGGTCTCAGTTCCACTGGTCCCAGGTGACAGGTTTTGGTCCAGGTGCTGGATGGATATGATCACAAGTTGTCACCTGGTGTTTTATGGCAGTTGGTGGCGGACGTTGCCTGAGCACACGGCAGGCCTGGTCCCACATGTTGGAGGGTGGTGTCACTGGAGCTTCACTTGAGCTTACACAAGCTTCAAGTAGTCTTTGAATCTGAGCAATTTACAATGATCACGTATTTCACACTTTAACTCACTGTATTTAGGCCTTTACAGCAGGCTCAATTAAGCAAGCAGTGTGAGCAAGCATTTTTCTGTAACAAGCAGGCCTTAGCATATTATTTTAGGAAGCAAGTATGAGACAAATCCTTAAACATATTATTTTAGAAAGCAAGTTTTGATATAATAATTCACGATAACTCAGCCTTCCATACTTATGCTGTGTATAAAAGACCACTGTCTCTCACACACACTCAAACCGTATGCTAAAAGCCACCGTCTCCTACACTGACAGATTGTAATAATTTCTCCCATCAGGTTACTCTTCAAGAGAAGGCCCTGCTGTAGTTTTAAACCTGATTTTGGCTATAATTCCCTCACTCTAATCCATACAATTGTCCTAACTGTTTTCCCTTGAAAGACTCTTAAACAGCTCAGTGTTCTTCCCGCATTCTCATTTGTAAAATTAGGTTACAGAAAATTAGAGGAAGAAATGCTGCTATAAATTGGCATCTTTAGACACCTTGAGATTACTTTCAACCTTAATTTTTATAGATGCAAATGGAAATAAGAATCGCTGGCTGAAAGCAGCAAGTCATTCCATTTCTATAGAATAACTGAATATGTAGTTCTGAATAACTTGGTTTAAATCAAGAAGAAAGTCTTCCTGAGGTCAGAGCAGCTCTCTTCTCTAATAGCAATTTCATAATACTGAAGGTTTGCCCCCAGATGAAGTATCTATCACACAAACATTTCATCAACAGAAAAAGGCAGAATGCAGGACCATCATTTCAGAATTATAAAAGCCTCCACCTCTCCCACTGTTTTCCAAGGATACTGTGTCTTTGTGAAACTTCTGTATTTTCCTTCTGACACACCACCAGCTAGGAAACATATTTCACCATTCCACTTTACAGAGCTGCTCTCATTCTACAGCAACATTCAATTTTCGCAAGGCAATTATATTGGCCTGCACTTTTCCTTTCCAGTTATTCTCTTCCCCAGCTGAAACTTCCCTTTTTCTAAATTTTCAGTACAGCAAGTACATGTGTATTTCTAAGAAGTCTGATGTTGGTTTCAGTGATTTACTTACTCTGTTAACTCTTTTAGCTCTTCTGTTTTCACCTCTTTTCAACAAATAGTCTTCTGGCTGAGGATATGCACATGGCATTTCTGAATCTGGGGTGTAGTTAATAGCACAGGAATTGCCAGAACATCTCAGCCACCTGCTTTGCCCAGTCATTTATCCTTTCTCTGATCATGACTGACAGTGATAACATTAGTGGAATCTGTAACCATCTCTGCAAAACCCACAGACGATCTCAGAGTGATGTAGCGTAAAACCATTTCTAAGTGTGTGGCATTTGTTTATGCCTTGAGTAAGGAATTGTATGCTGTCAGTGTCCTACGTAAAACTTAGGGAAAGGGCACTAAAAGAAATGTACTTCGTGTGTTCTTTAGGTTTACATATGTGGAGAAACCTACACAGTACCAGTGTACCTACACAGTACCTACACTGTACCCCTGCACTCTAAAGAGAATTGCACGCCTCTTTCTGCTCAGCTTCATTTGGCTCAGACTTTGTAAAAGAACTTGTACTTCTCCAATTATATTATATTTTGTATTTTTTCACTTGACAGTTGAAAAAGAATAATTTTAAATTCATCAGGTTTTTTTAGATGAGGTGGATTTGAAGTGGTTGTCACCTTGTAAGTTACCAGCTCTTTCTATCTTTTCCATGTGACCAAAAACCATTCCAAAACTCTCCTGTCCATAAATAAAAGCTTTGAATGATCTCTAGATTATGCCAACATATGGTCAAGGAGTTTGGGGCTTTGGCACTGAACGTGAAGAAGGATGGAATGAAAGCACAGTAAGATAATGGTAAAATATTGACCAGTGGCCTCTGTGAGAGGTGAAAAAATAATGATTTTAATTTTTTTTTTCCAGATAAGAAGAAGTAGTAATATACTCAGTTCTTTCCTTGTTAAGACCTTTTCTTCTGTGCGTCTACCAAGGTTTCCTATGTGAAAAAGCTAAGTTCCTGGGAGGAAGAAAAGTCTTATACAAATGCAACCTTTCCATGACACTTTTGTCCTCTTGGACAGTTAAGGATCAAAGAGAGAGAGAGAAATGAGAAACAGAGAAGGAGGGAGGAATAAAAGGGAAGGGACTCATCCAGATACTGAGAATGGACGGATACACGTTTAATACTTCATTTTTGTAAAGAAATAGTAATACATTTTTAAAAGACACGCATAAGAAGAAATGCTAAGAACTGCATGCAGTCTGTACAACGTATTCCAGCAAAGGCAAGGGGAATAGGCACGTATCAGTCATTCAGTCCGATTACAAACAAATTACTCTGCCCTCAGAACTGAAATGACTTTGTTTGCAGATGGCTGGGATGCCTGCAATCATTTCCTAAAGGAATTAAAGAATCCTCTATTATAAAGTGTCCCAATATACATTGGAACATCCATGGTACAGAAAAGAGAAAGGGGGACAATTTTGAATTCCAGTGTTTTAGCAGAGACTCTAAGTCTGTATAAAGCGCTAGAAATACACAGCTTTGTGTACAATCGCACCATTGACTTGCACATTCACATGGTTGTGTGATGTGAGTGCACTTGGCATCCTTGATTTTCCTTCCTTGCATGGACTAAGCTCCAGAGATGCCAGGTACACTCTCTGCCTGCCCACATTGGCCCTGCAGAACAGCAACATGTGGAACACACACTATGGGTAGTGAATCTAGACCACATACTGATCTGCAGTTCTCAATTAACCACAGAGGCAGGTAAATGAATGGCAGGAAATGGTAAGAAAGACCAGGCTAAGATCTCAACATCTGACATTTCACCCTTTGGAATGCATCAGGATTTTTGATTTTCCAAAATAGGACTTAAGGACTTTCTTTTTTCTTTAAAACCACTCATTTTTTCCACAGTGCAGACCTCCAAGCCCTGGGAGTTCAATGACTTAGGGCAGCGATTGCTGAGGGTATCAAGTGAGGCTTTGACCATGAAGAAGATGGCATTGCCTCTGAAACACCAGTCACCAGCTGGGAGCACTGCACCTAAATTTCCATGCTCTTTTGACTCCTGCACAATCACTGTGAGACCTGCAGATCAGCCACACAATTCCTTTTCCCTGTTGTGGCTGGCACTTGTATTTTCCCTTCTGAAAGGAGGTTGACCCATTAGACATCATGCGGGGCTCAAGTATCAATATAACAGAAGCTATTTAAGCATTTGGAACTTTTGGAAGAGCTGCTTTCAAAACTCCAGCTATGACTGACAGAAATGGGAGTGTTTGCATCAGTCCAGAGAGGGTTGATCGGCTGGAGAAGCAGCAACTAGAACATGTATCCAAACAAATTATAAAATATATCAAAAAACATGATTCTAAAAGACATATTAACACAGGATTGCTGGAAGACCAGGTCGTGGACTTATCAAGAGATGTGAACTATCAGAGTAAACGCCAGTTTGACCATAAATGGGTATCACCTGGATACACAATTTGAATGTGTCTGAAGGCAAATTAGGATCAGCTTTTTTTTTGTATTTTCTGTAAGATTCAGCTCTGCGCACGGAAATGGTGCTTTACCCCATGGATTGCTACTTTGAACTTGCTGGAGGACTTGAGAATTTGATGCAGCTCAGGGCTGCATAGCCCTGCAGTTCTCACAGGCTTTAAATACCGTGATTGTAACAATCTTGGGTAGATACATACATTTTTAGTTCTCCTAACATGTTTTTGACTTAACCAGGAGGGTTTTATAGTATGACACCTGATGTCCAGCATAAATGTTGTCCTGTATGTCCCTCCCAGCTGGTACGCACAGCCCTGTACAACATGGCCCATATAACCTGAAGTTCCCATGTCAGCTCCCACCCAGGGAGATGTGCCAGCTGGTGGGCATTTGCTGATGGAGCTGATGGGTGAGCCAGCAAGGCCTCCTGCAGCATCCCTCACTGTCCCTTGCTAGAAATCCAGGCTGGAAGGAAAACACTCTGCTAGTTTTTTTTTTTTTTTTTTTTTTTTTGCCTTCTGTCGGATCCCTCAGGTAAAATGTGAGCTTCTTAAGAAGTGCCAGTATCTAGGTGTCTTCAGCTACTTGGAACAACTTGCTTTGTGTTTGGGATTCAGACAACATCAGCTAGTGTTATGATTGACAGCTGACATGAACAGAAAAGTGGGACTTTGCCTCTTTCTGTAGGTAGTGGGTCAAAGAACTCCAAATGGTGAGTCTTGTGACCTCACTGGGGTGTCTGCTCAGCCTTGCACAAAGAGAGCTTTAACAAGTGCAAGATGAAAAGTGCCAACACTGGAATTCTCCTCTGAATCAAAGCCAGCTTAATTTACCTTCAGTTCCCAGACAAGGTCTTCAGGTGTTGGCATTCTGGAGCTACTAGAGGCATCTGCAATGGAAATGTGGAAGTGAAGAGCTTGGCAAGGACCTTGCTTGTCCCTGTGGTGCAGTCCTACCTTCTGAGGGGGGAGGTTTTTGTTATCACACTGTTGAACTCACATACCTCTGAGGTTTCTGCTTGTGCCAGTGGCCCGTGGTGCTGGCGACTCCTTGAATCCTGCACCAGGAAGCCAAACCTCCTCCTCCAAGAGTTCCTCCTGGTTCTCAATGAGGAACTGCACCAGCCATGGTTCTCAATGAGGAACTGCACCTGCACACAACAAACCGTTGTTTCCATGCCAATGGCTGAAATGCCTTCAAACAGCCGTTCCCATTCCTGACTCTCCCTGTGGGTCTGCTCTTGGCAGCAGCTCCCCGACCAGCATTTGTTGAAGAGAGGAAGCAGCCAGGAACCTCTGAACACAAAAGCTCAAGTGGAACCAAGAGGCTGTAGCAGGCTGGAAACACAGTGTACATTCAACACTTCCACCAGGACATACACAGGGAGCATGTTCTCCTCTGGTGGGCCGAAGAGGTCTGGCCCCAAACAGATGGTCAGTTTGCGGGCTGTCATCCCGGTGATGTCAGCATTCCTGCTGATGTTATGGAGCAGGGTGAGCAGGTGTTTGGAAAGGAGGCAGTTGGCCTTGGGCAACTTGCTTGCCACCCTGAGGGAACAGGAACACAAAGTTAATAGAGTAGGTGTCTGACCGAAAACTCAGCTTTTTCAGTCAGGCTGTGGCTTTGCAGGCAAGTCCTGGTCTCTGACAGTGCCTGCAGAGCAGATGGGCTGCTGGGCACACTTACTCTTTCAGTCCTGCCAGCCCCTCCTGCCTGCTGGTCTTCTGCAGGGCGTCCATCCACTGCTGGTAGAGCTGTGTCTGGAGGAGCTGGGAGGGGATCTTGCGCAGGAAGTCCTGCAATGCCAAGGGCTGTGGGTGAGGCTGTGACCACTGGCCAGGGAGCACAGGCAGCATCCCCAGCACTCTGGCTGAGCAGCAGCTCCTGACTTTGGGCTCCTGCTCTGGCAATCATCCCTCAGCAGCGACAGAGCCGGGAGCTGCCGGGCTGCATGTCAGGAGGGTTCACCTTCAGGATGATGGCCAGGAGGTACACAAGGCTGGCTTTGGAGCTGGACCTCTGCTCCACTGTTGAGGGCCTCCCTGATCTCCTGGGAGGCATGCTTGCTGGCCGGCAGTAGGAAGATCTCCTCTGTGGATGGGCCATGCTCCTGCAGGAGAGCCAGCAGGTCCTGCAGGGGACAGAAGAGGATATTGCTGAGCTGGAGACAGGCCTTGCAACAGGCAAACTTTCTTCAGGGGCAGGAATGAGTGTTGATGGGCCTTCAGCTCTCACTGGGACAGGACAGTGAGTGGTAGAATGTGATGGGTGGAGAAGCTGACTTTGTCTGTAAGACCTATCTGAGATTTCTCTGATGGGGACACCGCCTCACCAGAGGAGCCAGTGTAATGGGGATCCCTTGGCCAGACGTACTTACCTGGATGGGCTGGGGCAGCATGCCATCCTTGCTGCAGAGCTCTGACAGGGGCCTGCCAAAAAGAGGCTCCCTGTCTCCAACTGTCATCATCCCTTGCCCCTCAAAGTGCCAGAGCAGCTTCCTCCTCCCGCGTGTCCCACCTGCTGCCAAGGAGAACAGAACAAAAAGCCGTGGAGTGGAAGTGCCAGGCGAACACTCCTGGACCCTCTCAGCTCTGTAACCCCATTGCTGAGCACACGGGAGAAGCAACATATGGGAAATAGGGACCACACAGACTCAGCTCTTTTTCTTCACAGAGTGATGGGGCCAGACATGCCCACTGGGAAGGGCAGCAGTTGCCCCAGTGCAGCACGAGTACCCATCTGTGAGAAGAAGGGAGAAGGGCTGGCCTGCCCCTGTCTTTCCCAATCTCAACAGCTGAGTGGCCAACTTCACTTTCACTTCTGGAGGGGACAATGGGTGGCGGCTGCTGCTCTGCATCAGCCGGCAAGAAATGTGCTGTGCTCACCAGACAGCCTTGCAGCAGAAAAGGGCCCCAGTGCCATATGTGACAGGTGAGGATGGCCAAGATTGCACCCCAGGTGATGCTGACCTTTGCCTGGCTCTTGACCAGCCTCTCCAGGTTGCTGGTGTGCAGACCCATGGCCTGGGCAAGGGGAAAAGCAAAAGGTGAGAAGTGATGCACCTGATGCTGAGCTGGAGCAGACTCTGGGGACAGAGCAGAGGCAGGAGGGACACTCACAGCATTGTGGGCCCTCAGCTCCTTCAGCATCAGCTTGAAGGAGGGCATCTGGGTGACCCGGGCTCTCTCCACTCCTCCTGCTGGTCTGTGCATGGGGAAGAGTAATGAAAGAGCTGTGTGAGACACAAACTTCTTTTTCTCTCTCCTGCCACCTGGGGAGCACTTCCAAGCTGCCCCAAAGCAGCTGGGTACCACTCAGTAGTTGAGCAGAGAGAGGCAGCAGAGGTGAAGCTGGGACTGGGCAGGTGTTGCCTGGACACAGCTGGGTGAAGCTGTTTTGCTGCTTTCCTTGCTCAAGAGCTGCCCACACCATGGGGGCAGCTTTCAGCAGCTGGGGAGAGGTGTTTCTGCATCATACAACTCTGCCTGGAGCATCCCCCATGATGTGTGCATGGGCTCCCCAGGCTGTGCTGCCAGGCAGGGCTTACCCAAGGAGAGCACTGACCCAGAGCTCCTTCACTGCCCGGCAGCTGTAGAAAGAGGAGAAACAGCCTCAGTGCCACTGCTCCCCAGCCTGCAGGAAGAGGTGGGTGCTGGCACAGCCCTGCCCCGTGGGGATGGCCACAGAGGCAGGATGAAGTCCCATGGGGCAGGAGTTGTTCCTGCCGTGGGACCTGGCACCGAGACTCACTGGAAAGTGATGACGCAGGAGCCGCAGGGCCAGACGAGGGCAAGCAAGTTGGTGTGCCTGCCTTCCTCTTCCTCAGTGGCATCGCCAGCTGCCCCCTTCGCACTGCTGAGCACCTGCAGCTGTCCCAGGGCCAGGCAGAGCTGTGGGTGCAGGGCACTGCCACGTCTGCAGAGAGGAGTGGCAGGGAGTGACCTGGAGGTGGCCGAGCCCCGTGGCTCCCCTCTAACATCCCCCTGCCACGGGCACAGCCATGGGTGCATCCAGCACTAGGGTGCTGGGGGCTGCTCCTTGGGTGTCCCTGCCCTGGTGCCAGGGCTTGGGAGGAAAGGCAGCTGGGTTCTGCAAGTCTTACTGGGACTTGGCGATGACCAAGGTGTCACTGAAGAGGAGGAGGTCCCTCTTCCTTGTCACATGGCCCTGTGTCACCCGCACGTGCTGCTGGAGAGGTGGCTCGGGTAATTCCAGGATGGGCATGAGCTGCTGCCCGAGCTCAGGGTCGTCCCTGCAGAGCAGACAGCATTGGGCATGAGAAAAGCAGCTGCTGTGGGACCCAGCTGTGCTGGGGCGTCCCCGAGCCTTGGGGGGAGCCTACCTGGAGCCGCAGCAGCAGTTCACCTGCCCCATCCTGGTGAGACCAGAAGCTGTCTCACCTGGGACAGTCTGGTAGTTCACAAAATATTGCCCAGTTGGCTGCAGTGAGGCTGCCAAAGGGCTTCTCTGTGCCAGTCAGTGCTGCGGGGCAAGAGCTTGGCTCTTACCCGTGCCTCTTTGTGTTGTTACAGAACCTTTGCCAGGCCAGTATCAGGTCAACACAGCAACACGTTCCAACTGGATGCATGGGGGGCACTGAGGGCTCTCCCCAGTATGTCCCTGTCTCTCTCGTACTGGGAGCCCAGCCCTGGGCACAGCACTGCAGGCCTGGCCTTAGCAGTGCTGAGCAGAGGGGAAGGGTCACCTCCCTCCAGCTGCTGTCAACGCTTTGCCCTGTGCAGCCTGGGACAGCACTCGCTGCTGCCTTGGTGGCTCCGGATCACTTGATGGCCACCATGACCCCAGGAGCTTTTGTGCCACACTGCTTTGAAGCTACTGTGCAAAGCTGCTTTGTGTCACTAGTCTGTGTGCTTATGTCCCAGGATGCTTCGTGCCCATACTGATGCCATCCGCAGTCAGTCTCACATGCTTTCTGCAGGTATCTCCATGCCACTGCTGTGATGGTGACGAGGGCATGTTTCCTCCAGCCAATGCAGTGAAAAGGTCCTTGTTATAGGACAGGAAGTAAGAGGATGTGCCCTGGTGTCAGAGTCCAGAGAGTTTCCACAGAACTCCATCTATTATCTTTTTTCCTTAACTACCATTTGGGCTCACATTCACGTACACGTAGGAAATGGATGCAGACATGTTTATTCTAAAGCCAGTATTTTGATAAAATCCATTTCAGCTTCATTGGAAGTTAGACAGGTGCTTTTGTGAAATGTCGATACCAAAGACTTCCTTGAATACTGGATGGTTGTTAGGTATTCAGGTATGCAAGGGTATAAGAATGAATACACAGGACTATGCTGGAGCTGCAAAGCAAAGCATGGACTGAACTGACCTGGAAAACAGGTAAGTTTTTTGAGCAGGTATTGGTTCTGACCTGTTTCTGCAGAAAATGTTGCTTGTAGGACAGGGCAGTGTGAGACATGGTGGTTCTTAACACATGGCGTGAAAAATGCCTGATCACTGTGAACCGCTGAAATTCAAAGAATACTTGAAGCTTGTGTAAGCTCATGTGAAGCTCCAGTGATGCCACCCTCCAACATGTGGGACCAGACCTGTTGTGTGCTCAGGCAACATCTGCCACCAACTGTCATAAACACCAAGATGACAACTTATGATCGTGTCCATCCAGCACCTGGACCAAAACCTGTCACCTGAGACCTCGGACTTGAGTCCCTAGCACTGCCAGCACTACCAGCACCTGAACTCTGATACTGGTGTGACCCAAGACCTGCGAACTGCCAGAGCTACTTGGGCCTGAAACCTGAGAGCTGCTGATGGAAGGCAGTCTTTGGATCCTTGGTGGTGACTGTCTCTTGCTTCTCTCTTCCTGATCTTCTTGCATACTTCCTTAAATTTCCTCCTGTGAGAAGGCTGAATTAGAATTACGCTGGCTTGCAAGGACACTGGATGTAGATTGGCCAGATCCAATTAAAAAAAATACTTGTTGCTCATCTTTTTTGAATAAGTCTCAGAAGGGAAATTGTTCATCTTTCTCAGCAGACCTGCAGAGCAAAATATTTATACTTTTCCTGAACTAACAAGCCTTCAACTTCCATCTAGTAATGAATCAATGCAATCTTTTACTTTGCTAATAAAAGTAAATAATTTCATTTTTAATCATGCTGACTGCTACTTTCTTTGTGTTCCTTTTCCTTACCTTATTGAATTTACACAATACAATTAGTATAGCATTTGGAGTTTGTAGCTTTTGATTTATACAGGTTGTGATAGCCTTCTCTTTCCCTATTAAACTTCATATCTATGACTTTTTAATAGCAACTATCTGGATTCCGTCCCAGGATGTACTGGATAACGGTAACTCCCATTCATCTCAGTAAAAGGTGCTGTCCCTGCAGGATGTACATGACAATTTCACAAAAAGAGTCTTCTCTCTTCTACATTTAGGACTTTACATTTACGTTTATTTATTGAAACTGTAACTTGAGATTTAGAAATGCAAATAACGAAGTGTTTTTAAAGGTTCTTTAGTGGTGATTTACACTTCATTCATTAGTCTTCAATATAACAATTTGTCATATCAGTTCCTCATATTATTATATAAACAGAGAGAAAACATTAGAAAAGGTTTTTCATTTTCCTGAAGGAAGTAAATTTTGCTGACAAGCCAAGTTACAGACCTTCCATTGTGATTTCTATCAGCTCTTAGTATTCTCAATATTCTATTCAAGGAATCTTGCAGAAAACTGTAGAAAACAGAAAAGAATAGCAAATTTAGAAATTTGTTCTTTTTTAGAAAGGCAAATGTGTTCCAATTTGCCTTGCTTCACAAACATAAGATCAGGAGCCTTTGTAAAAGTGCTGTCCTCGAGGTAGTGTTTGAAGTTTCACTGGACTTATTAACTGAAGAGAAAACTTGTTTACTGTACTCTTAGTCAGCCTTTCTTTTTCAAAAACAAAGTTATATGGGCTGAAGGTTGTGCAACAGCAATGTTATGTGCTGATGGGCATCTCAAGTACCTGAAAACAACACCCTGATCTTTTCTGGAAGCCATTTCTAGCTGTGCCTTTTTTATCACTTGCCAGTCTACCATTCTTATATAATAGTTCCCAAAAGCTGGAAGGTATGTAATATATAGATGTGAATGAGTTTTGGACATAGGAAATATAATTTTCACAATTATATTCATAGCCAAAGCCTTTTCAACCTATTCAAGACAGAAGGATGCCAGCTTGTGAGAGACAGCATGTAAATATTGCTGTTTCTGTTGTTACCTTCAACCACAATACACAATTAAAGTACCATTTTTGTATTTGAGGGCTTGCAAAACATACAAATATGAAAGTCACTGCCATAGGAATATGGTGGAACTTCAAAACTCTGTAAAATAATGTTACTTTTTCTTTTGACCATTTAATCTCATTCTATCTATCGTGGTGCATGCCCAAAGAATACCTGGAGAATATACAGAAAGTATTTTCTCAGATCTTTCCTAGCACTTTTTTCATGCAGTTAAAAAGTTGCTTCTTTGTTCCATTCAGTTATTTATGCTTTTCCTATACCCCCATTTATGGTATGACCTACGAGCATTGCTGATGTGCATTTCAGAGTGCTATGTGAGTGGCACACAGTGCACTCCTTTGCCCTTGCCTGGACTTGCATTCCCTGGAGCTGGTGTTTGTTGGGGGTTTATTTGAGGCCCTGCTTCCAATCCATATTTCTGATATGTATGAAAGGGTATGGAAATCAGAGGGACAAGATGGAAGCTCAGTTGTGGTAAGGGCATGTGGCCAGGTCAGAGTGTCATCCGTGACAACATCTCAGGTCCCAGAGGCTGCACGTTTTGGCTGCCCACCCCACAAACTCTTGGTGTGTGGCAGCTGGTACTGTCCAGATAAGTCATAAGCACTTAATGTGACAAGTAATAGACTGTAATAGCTTCTCCCTTACTTTGTGTTCATCAGGTTACTCCTCCAGAGAAGGCCCTAGTGTAGCAATAAATACAATTTTGGTTATAATTCCCTCATTCTAATCCATACAGTTGTCCTAACCATTTTTGTCTTGAAAATCTCTTAAAAAGCACAATGTTCTTCCAACTTCCTCATTTGAGAAATTAGGTTACAGAAAATTAGAGGAAGAAATGCTGGTCTAAATTAGCATCTTTAGACAGTTTGAGACTACTTTTAATCTTAAGTTTTACAGATGCAAATGGTAATAAGAGTTGCTGGCTGAAAGCAGCAAGTCATTCTCTTTCTATAGAATAACAGGCTATGTAGTTCTGCATAACTTGGTTTGAATCAAGGAAAAAGTCTTCCTGGGGTCAGAGCAGCTCTCTTCTCTAAGAGCAATTACCTAATACTGAATCATAGAGTCATAGAATGTCCTCAGTCAGAAGGGACCCACAAGGATCATCGAGTCCAACTCCTGTCCCTGCATATGACAAACTCACAGTTCACACCATGTGTCTGAGGGTGTTGTCCAGTCTCCTCTTGAATGCTGTCATGCTTGGGGCTGTGACACCTCCCTGGGGAGCCTGTTCCAGTGCTCCACCACCCTCTGGATGAAGAACCTTTTCCTAATGTTCAACTTAAATCTGCCCCGGCACACCTTCCTGCCATTCTCTCAGGTTCTGTCATTGGTTGCCAGAGAGAAGAGTTCAGTTGCTGCCCTTCCTCCTCTTCTTGTGAGGAAGCTGTAGGCTGCAATGAAGTCTCTTGTCAGTCTCCCTCACGCTGAACAAACCAAGTGACTTTAGCCACTCTTCATACAGTTTCCCCTTCAAATTCTTCACCAACTTCATAGCCCTCTTCTGGACACTCTCCAGTAGCTTTATATCCTTTTTATCCTGTGGCACCCTGCGAGGGCGAAAACTCACAGACTCCACACAATTCAATATGAATTCAAGCAAAGCCATTTATTACAGAGACAAGCCTCCTTATATATGCAGTTATTTCCTGATCACGCGTCCACGCTCCAAACATGCATTAGCTGATTGGATATTGTCCATGTTCACGGGCTGTCCACGTGCCCGAGTCTCACTGCTAATTGGTCTGTTGATTTACACCACGTTGGGGCCTTGTTATTTCAGAGTTGCTTCTCTCCCACGGCAGGTCCTGTTCCCAGCCTTGAAATTCCTGGCTGGTTCAGTAACAAATCTCCATCTAACAGCAACCCCTCCACAACTCAGCCTCAAGAAAATCCCTCAAATCTCCCACAGCGCCCAGAACTGCACACAGTGCTCCAGGTGAGGCCGCACCAGTGCAGAGCAGAGCAGGACAATCACCTCCCTCACCCGGCTGGCAATACTGTGCTGGATGCACCCAGGACACAGTTGCCCTCTTGGCTGCCAGGGCACACTGTTGGCTCATGTTCAACTTGCTGTTGACCAGAACCCCCAGATCCTTTTTGTCAGAGCTGCTCTGCAGCATCTCGTCCCCCAGTCTGTATGTACAGCCAGGGTTGCTGTGTCCCAGGGGCAAAATCCGGTACTTGTACTTGTTTAACTTAATGTGATTGGTGATTGCCCAGTTCTTCAATTTGTCCAGTTCCCTCTGCGGGACCTCTCTGCCCTTGAGAGTCTTGACAGTTCCTCCCAATTTTGTATCATCAGCAAACTGACTAAGTAATCCTTCAAGTCCTGAGTCTAAGTCATTTATAAAGACATTGAAGAGCACTGTACCTAAGATGGATCCCTGTGGAACCCCGCTAGTGACTGGTCACCAGCCTGACATAACCCTATTTACTAGAACCATTTGGGCTTGGCCCATCAGCCAATTGCTCACCCACTCCATTGTGTGTTTCTCCAGCTGAATGCTGGACATCTTGTCCAGGAGGATACTGTGAAAGACTGTATCGAAGGCTTTACTGAAATCTAGAAAGATCACATCAACAGGCTTCCCTTTGTCAACTAGGTGAGTAATCATGTTGTAGAACAAAATGAAGTTTGTTAAACAAGACTTTCCCCTCATGAACCCATGCTGGCTGGGACCAATGACCGCGTTGTGGTTCAGATGTTTTTCAGAAACTCCCAGAACAATCTTCTCTATGATTTTGCCAGGCACAGAAGTGAGGTTGACAGGCCTGTAGTTGCCAGGGTCATCCTTGTTGCCTTTCTTGTATATTGGGACAAAGTTTGCCAGCTTCCAGTCACCCAGAACCTCTTTGGATTCCCAGAAGCATTGAAAAAACTTGGAGATAGGTCTCTCTATGACATTGGTCAACACCCTCTAAGCACCCTTGGATGAATCCCATCAGGTCCCATCGACTTGTAGGGATCTAGCTAGAGAAGCAAATCCCATACAAGTTCTGGACTGATTGCGAGTTTTTGTTCATGCAGCCATGGTTTTCTAAGTCAGGTCTATGGGCACCCCCAAGTCCAGCCTCGATGTTGAAGACCAAGGTGAAGAAAGCATTAAACATCTCAGTTCTGTCTATGTCTCTATTATTAAGGTGACTATGCTCATCAAGTAATCGGACAATGTTGTTTCTAGTTTGCCTTTTGCCGTTAATATATTTTAAAAACCACTTTATTATTGTCCTTCATAGTACTGGCCAGCTTCATTCTAACTGAGCTTTGACTGCATGGATTTCCTCACTACAACAGTGAGCAGCATGTCTGTAGTCCTCCCACATTGCCTGACCATGTAATTTTTTTTGCCCTGTATTTTGACAAGATCACTGCTCATCCAAGTTGACTTTTTGCTTCGCCTGCCACATTTTTTGCATTTTGGAATTGCCTGGTCCTGTGCTTTTAGTAGGTGTTATTTAAAAAGTGACCAAGATTGATGGACCCCAATGCCTTCAAAAGCTTCTTCCCAGGGAATCATACTAAGTAGTTCCCTGAGCAATCTGAAGTCTACTCTCCTCATATCTAGTGGTAAGGTTTACTGGCAGTTTTTCTCATATTTGCAAAGATTTTGAACCTGACTGCTTCATTCTCACTGTGGCCAAGGGAGCCACCAGCTGCCATTTCTCCCACAAAAACCTCCCTGTTAGTGAGAATCAAATCAAGGAAGGCACTTTTGCTGGTCAGTTCCCTTAGTGCCTGCACCAACAAGTTCTTGTCCAGTTGCTTTAGGAATCTACCTGCTGTGTTAACTCTTTTAGCTCTTCTATTTTCACCTCTTTTCAAGAAAAAGCCTTCTGGCAGAGGCACGTGGTTCTGTCTGGGTATGCACATGGCATTTCTGAATCTGGGGAGTAGTTATGAGAACACAGGAATTGCCAAAGCATCTCAGCCACCTGCTTTGCCCAGTCGTTTATCCTCTGTCTGATCATGACTGACAGTGAGAACATTAGAGGAAATTGTAACCATCTCGGTAAAACACACAGACTATCTCAGAGTGCTGTACTGTAAAACCATTTCTAAGTGTGTGACATTTGTTTATGCCTTGAGTATGGAATTGTATGCTGTCAAGTAGATTTGAAGTGGTTGCCACCTAGTAAGTTAGTAGTTCTTTCTATCTTTTCCATGTGACCAAAAAAAAAAAAAGTCTTCTGTCCATAAAGTCAAGTTCCCTGATGGTCTCTAAATTATGCCAACATATGGCCAAGGGGTTTGGGGCTTTGGCACTGAACGTGAAGAAGGATTCAATGAAAGCACAGCAAGATTATGGAAATATTGACCAGTGATCTCTCTGAGAAGTGAAAAAGAAGTTGTTGTTGTTGTTGTTTTCCCAGAGAAGAAGTAGTAACACACTCAGTTCTTTTCTTGCTAAGACCTTTTCTTGTATGCATCTACTCAGGTTTCCTATGTGAAAAAGCAAAGCTCCTGGGAGGAAGAAAAGTCTTATACAAATGCAACCCTTCCATGACATTTTTCTCTTCACAGAATCACAGAATGTTAGGAATTGGAAGGAACCTCAAAAGATCATCTAGTCCGTTCTCCCGGTCAGAGCAGGAACATTAGATGAGGTTACACAGGAATGTGCCCAGGTGGGTTTCGAATGTCTCCAGAGAAGGAGACTCCACAGCCTCCCTGGGCAGCCTGTTCCAGTGTTCTGGAACCCTCACTGAGAAGAAGTTTCTTCTCATATTTAAGTGGAACCTCCTGTGTTCCAGTTTGTATTAATTTTCTCTTGTTCTACCATTGATTGTCACTGAGAAGAGCCTGGCTCCATCCTTACGACACTCACCCTTTACATATTTATAAACATTAATGAGGTCACCCCTCAGTCTCTTCCAAACTAAAGAGACCCAGCTCCCTCAGCCTTTCCTCATAAGGGATTTGCTCCACTCCATCATCTTTGTTGCCCTGCGCTAGACTCTCTCCAGCAGTTCCCTGTCCTTCTTGAACTGAGGGGCCCAGAACTGGACGCAATATTCCGAGTGTGGTCTCACCAGGGCAGAGTAGAGGGGAAGGAGAATCTCTCTTGACCTACTAACCACCCGCTTTCTAATACACCCCAGGATGCCATTGGCCTTCCTGGCCAGAAGGGCACAGTGCTGGCTCATGGTCATCCTGCTGTCCACCAGGACCTCCAGGCCCCTTTCCCCTACACTGCTCTCTAACAGGTCATTCCCCAACTTATAGTCTTCTTGGACAGTTAAGGATCAGAGAGTGAGAGAGAAGTGAGACACAGAGGAGAAAGGAATAAAAAAAGAAGGGACTCATCTAAATAATGAGAGTGGCCAGATACATGTTCGATACTTTATTTTTGTAAATAAATAGTAATACATTTTAAAAAGACATACATCTGAAGAAATGCTAAGAACTGCATCTGGTGCGTACAATGTAATCCAACAAAGGCAAGGGGAATAGGCACGTATCAGTCATTCAGTCCGATTACAAACAAATCACTCTGTCAGCACTCAGAACAGAGACGGCTTTTCTAGCAGTCATTTCCTAATGGAATTTAAATAAACTTCTATTTATAAAGTGTTCCACCATACATTGGGATGTCCACAGTACAGAAAAGAGAAAGAGGGACCACTTTGAATTCCAGTGTTTTAGCAGAAACTGTAAGTCCATATAAAGTACTACCAAATAGACAACTGAGTATACAACTGCTCCACGGACTTGCACGTCCACATGATTGTGTGATGTGAGTGCACTTGGCATCCTTGATTTTCCTTCCTTGCATGGACTAAGCTTCAGAGATGCCAGGTACACTCTCTGCCTGCCCACATTGGCCCTGCAGAGCAGCAACGTGTGGAACACACACTATGGGTAGTGAATCCAGACCACATGCTGATCTGCAGTTCTCCTTAACCACAGAGGCAGGTAAACAGGAAAGACCAGGCTAACATCTTAAGATCTGACGTTTCTCCCTTTGGAGTGCATAGGGATTTTTGGATTTCCAAAAAGGTTTTAAAGATTTTTTTTTTTCTTTAAAACCCCTTGTTTTTTCCTCAGTGCAGAGCCATGATCCCTTCATGTCTTGAGCATGTTGGTTCAACATCTCTCTGCCAAGCATTAGTAGCTGTAAATAAAAATTCCATGGAGTAATTAAATGCTCCTTTCTGCTGCCTGTCTGCATTTTCTTTCAGAAATTACCTTCTCTTCCAAACCTTTACATGTTGATGTGTAGCTGTATTCCAACAGCAGTTCAATGCATTTCCAGAGCTTGTTTGAACTTATTAAAGGTGCAGTGTACAGTTCCTGTACAGAACAAGCACTGCAGCTCTGCTGGCATTATCCACCTTCTTGACACGCACTCAGAAGTGTCAAGTAAGATATGTGGCAAGCTACCATCTTCCTTTTGCATTGATAATTACCTTTCTGTCATTTCTTTCCTAATCCATAGACTCTCTCAGAATATTCGCTTTTCTATTTCGCACACTGCAGGATGCAGATGACAAGGTAGGTGGATATGACTTTTGTCATTCTTTCTGCTTTTTTACTAATATAGCTGAAAAGTCACTCTAAGACTAACGTTGTGAAATAAAATTAAAATACTAGAAGTGCATGCTCAAATAATGTGGAAACTACTTTCTAAATTGCAAAACCACTGAAGGAGAACTCTGTCATATTGTTGTATCTATATATGCTTGAGGGGAGGAAGGGAAGACATTGCATTTGCAGGTTATACTATAACATGTACCAAAAAAAACAGGTATAGAATCCATCCAAAAACTTGTTTCTAAAATACATATTAATACAGGATTGTTGGAAGCCCAGGTTGTGGACTTATAAAGGGAAGTGAACTGCGAGGTAAAATGCTGGTTTTGACCATCCATGGGTATCACCTAGATATACAGTTCCAGTGTATCTGAAGGCAAATCAGGATCAGTTTTTTTTTTTTTTATTTTCTGTAAGATTCAGCTCTGCATATGGGAATGGTGCTTCACCCCATGGATTGCTCCTTTGAACTTGCTGGAGGACTTGAGATTTTGATGCAGCTCAGGGTTGCATAGCCCTGAAGTTCTCACAGGCTTTGGATACCATGATTGTAACAATCCTGGGTGGGCAGGTACATTTTTAGTTCTGCTATATCCTGACATGTTCTTTGCTTAATCTGAAGGGTTTTGTAGAATGGAACATGACATCCAGCATAAATGTTATCCTGTATGTCCCTCCCAGCTGGTATGCACAGCCATGCGCAACACACTCCACATAATCTGAAGTTTCCATGCCAGCTCTCACCCAGGAGATGTTCTAGCTGGTGGGCATTTGCTGATGGAGCTGATGGGTGAGGCCTTCTGCGAGGGGTGGGATGGGTCTGAGGGCGATGCAGGGCGGCTCTGACTGAGTGGTGTTGAGTGGAATCTGCCAGCCAGAGCAGGAGGGCTCGGTGCCTCTGTCCTCACCTCTGTCCAGGTGGTGCTGGGGCTGCTTTGTGACCCTCGAAGGCCAGTTGTCAGAGCTCATCCAGGGAATCCAAGCAGCAAAAATACATCAGCACCTACAAGGACAGAGTCAACACTGGTGAAAACATGAAGGTAGGAACAGGCATGACTTTGTCCCCAATTTTCTGAGAAGTCCCAGGAAAAGGGGTCATTCTTGGCACAGGAGAGAGAACCCTTAACTGGCAGCGACTGTGGTGGATTCCCCAACATTGGCCACGTTTCGGATTTGGCTGAACAGTGTGTTGGTCTGTCTTGTCTAGACCATGCTTCAGCCAAAAAAGGTAGGACCAGATGATACTTGAGGTCCCTTCCAAATTGCTATTCTATGATTCTAAGATTCGCAACACATGCGATACCCTAAGAGCACCGCAAGTCAACAGAGAAGTGCAGTGTCCCTTTGCCAGGTGGGGGACTTGGCAGGGAGCCACTGGGATGTCCTTCGCAAAACCCAAGCAGCAGTATCCATCACTGTCCCTTGCTTGTCCCCGTGGCAGCAGTGCCACCTTCTGAGCGGGGGAGGCTTTTGTTTTCACACTGTTTGTGGAACTCGCATACCTCTGAGGCTTCTGCTTGTGCCTGTGGCCTGTGTGCTGGGGACTTCTTGGCTGCTGCCCTGGCAAGCCTGGTCTCCTCCTCCTCCAAGTGTTCCTCCTGGTTCTCAAAGAGGAACTGCACCAGTCCTGTTACCTGCATACAGCAAACAAATGTTTTCTACCCCAGTGGCTGAAAACAGGTCAAGCAGCCTTTCCCACTCCTGAACCTGGCTTTTGCAGAGAAGCTGCAGCTGTGGGCCCAGGAGGTTTTAGCAGGCTGGCAACACAGCGTACCTTCAACCTCCACCAGGAAATCTGTGGGGAGCCTGTCCTCCTCGGGTGGGCTGAGGAGGTCTGGCCCCAAACAGATGGTCAGTTTGCAGGCTGTCATCCCGGTGGTGTCAGCATTCCTGCTGATGTTATGGGGCAGGATGAGCAGATACTTGGAGAGGAGGCAGTTGGCCTTGGACAACTTGCTGGCCACCGTGAGGGAAAAGGAAAAATAAAGTTAATAAAGTAAGTGTCCGGTTGAGAAGATGGCGTTTTCAGGCAGGTGGTGACTTAGCAGGCAAGTCCCTGTCTCTGGCAGTGCCTGTGGAGCAGACGGGCTGCTGAGCACACTTATTCTTTCAGCCCTGCCAGCCTCTCCTGCCTGCTGGTCTTCTGCAGGGCGTCCATCCACTGCTGGTAGAGCTGCGTCTGGAGGAGCTGGGAGGGGATCTTTCGCAGGAAGTCCTGCAATGCCAAGGGCTGTGGGTGAGGCTGTGACCACTGGCCAGGGAGCACAGGCAGCATCCCCAGCACTCTGGCTGAGCAGCAGCTCCTGGCTTTGGGCTCCTGCTCTGGCAGACGTCCCTCAGCAGTGACAGAGCCGGGAGCTGCCGGGCTGCATGTCAGGAGGGTTCACCTGCAGGATGATGGCCAGGAGGTGCATGGGCTGGCTTTGGAGCTGGACCTCCACTTTGCCGTCGAGGGCCTCCCTGATCTCCTGGGAGGCACGCTCGCTGGCCGGCAGTAGGAAGATCCCCTCCATGGATGGGCCGTGCTCCTGCAGGAGAGCCAGCAGGTCCTGCAGGGGACAGAAGAGGACATTGCTGAGCTGGAGACAGGCCTTGGCACGGATGAACCATTTTCAGGGACAGGAGCAAGTGTTGATGGACCTGGAGCTCCCACTGGGACAGGACAGTGAATTGTTTGAGGTGGGTCAATGTGCGGAGGAGCTGGCTTTGACTCCACGACCTATCTGAGATCTCTGTGATGGGGACACCAACTCTCCAGAGGAGTCAGTGGCATGGAGACCCACTGTTCATATGTACTTACCTGGATGGGCTGGAGCAACGTGCCATCCTGGCTCCAGAGCTCTGACAGGAGCCGGCCAAAGAGAGGCTCCCTGTCTCCTGCAGCTGACCTCCCTCGCCTCCCAAATGGCCAGGGCAGCCTCCTCCTGCATGTTCCACCTTCTGCCAAAGAGAACAGAGCAAAGAACTGTGGAGTGGAAGTGCCAGGTGAGCACCCCTGGACCCTCTCAGCACTGTCCCTCCACTGCTGACCACATGAGAGAAGCATCATCTGGAAACCAGGGACGCTGGGGGCTCTGCTCTTTCCCTTTGCAGAGCGATGGGGACAGACGAGCCCTGTGGAAAGGGCAGCAGCTGCCCCAGTGCAGCATGAGTGCCCGTCTGTGAGAGAAGGGAAGAAGGACCATCCTGCCCCGTCTTCCCCAATCTCACCAGCTGAGTGGCCAACTCCACCTTCATTGCTGGAGGGGACAATGGGTGGTGGCTGCTGCTCTGCATCAGCCTGCAAGAAATGCACTATGCTCACTGAACAACCTCGCAGCAGAAAGGGCCCCAGTGAGCTGCATCAGCCCCTGGCCATGTGTGTAAGAGGTGGGGACAGCCGAGGTTGCACCCGAGTTATCCTGACCTTTGCGTGGCTCTTGACCAGCCTCTCCAGGCTGCTGGTGTGCAGAGTCATGGCCTGGGCAAGGGGAAAAGCAAAAGGTGAGAAGTGATGCACCTGGTGCTGGGCTGGAGCAGCCTTTGGGGACAGAGCAGAGGCAGGAGGGACACTCACAGCATTGCGGGCCCTCAGCTCCTTCAGCATCAGCCTGAAGGAGGGCTTCTGGGTGACCCGGGCTCCCTCCACGCCTCCTGCTGGTCTGTGCACGGGGAAGAGTAATGAAAGAGCTGTGTGAGACCCAAACTTCTTTTTCTCTCTCCTGCCACTTCCAAGCTGCCCCAAAGCATCTGGGTACCACTCAGTAGTTGAGCAGAGAGAGGCAGCAGAGGTGGGGATGGGACTGGGCAGGTGTTGACTGGACAAAGCTGGGTGAAGCTGTTTTGCAGCTTTCCATGCTCAAGAGCTGCCCACACCATGAGGGCAGCTTTCAGCAGCTGGGGAGAGGTGTTTCCACATCATACAACTCTGCCTGGAGCATCCCCCATGATGTGTGCATGGGCTCCCCAGGCTGCGCTGCCAGGCAGGGCTTACCCAAGGAGAGCGCTGACCCAGAGCTCCTTCACTGCCCGGCAGCTGCAGAAAGAGGAGAAACAGCCTGAGTGCCGCAGCTCCCCAGCCTGCAGGCAGAGGCGGGCGCTGGCACAGCCCTGCCCCGTGGGGACGGCCACAGAGGCAGGATGAAGCCCCATGGGGCAGGACTCGTCCCTGCCGTGGGACGTGGCACCAAGACTCATGGGAAAATGATGATGCAGGACCCGCAGGGCCAGACAAGGATGAGCAAGTTGGTGTGCCTGCCTTCCACCTCCTCAGCGGCATTGCTGGCTGCCCCCTTCCCACTGCTGAGCACCTGCAGCTGTCCCAGGGCCAGGCAGAGCTGCGGGCGCAGGGCGCTGCCACATCTGCGGAGAGGAGCGGCAGGGAGTGACCTGGAGGTGGCCGAGCCTGGTGGCTCCCCTCTAGCATCCCCCTGCCCTGGGTACAGTCCTTTTGTGAACAGGGGATACGAAAGACTTCCTTGAGTATTGGATGTTTGTTCAGTATTCAGTTATGCAAGGGTATAAGAATGAATAACACAGGGCTATGCTGGAGCTGCGAAGTTAAGCATGGATTGAGCTGACCTGGAAGCCAGACATGTTTTTCTAGCAAGTATTAGTTCTCGCAGAAAATGCTGCTTGTAGGACAGGGCCGGTAAATTGATATTAACCTAATAGGTAGCAATTCCTTGGTTAAGTGCTCTACATGTGAAACATATGAAAAATGTGCTAGTGACTGACTGGTGCCTGATGTCCCATGTTCTAATAAATATGTGCACAAAGACTATCAAGCGTCAAATGCATAAATAACATGAGAATAATGGTGGTTACAGGTTGGACAGAGGGTCTACTGCTTTTCTAGTGCTCTCCTTGCCACTGCCCAGAATTCAGTTGGTCTGTTCATGGCCACATCAACAACCAGTGCAGCCTCTTGTCTGGGAAGCTGATCATGGCATGTACGAGAGAGAGGCATTAGTCAAAACCTAGTTCTTTATGTTCTTTCTACTGTTTTAATAGAGAATCTGAAGTTGTCTGTACCTTTGTTTTTGTTTATATTTACATCAGCTCTTCACTGGGTCCAGATTAAATGGAAATTCTCTACGTGACACAGCAAAAGTCAGGCTGAGCTCTCATTTAGTAACCAGCCGTTGGTTAATTTTGTTTTCAAAGAGAGCAAACTGTGGTGGAATTGGAAACTCAGACAGCTAGGGATATTAGTTGTATTTTCTGGAAGGAGGTGGAAACATTTTTAAGGAAAAAATTTAATAGTATTAACATGAAAGTCATCAGAGTAGCACATGAGCACCAAGTATCTTTGTTCAGCTAGAGTAGTGGAGGATTCGCTGGGTTTGCTGATAAGTTAGAACAGTTGCAGGGACTGCTCTAGGCAAATGGCTTTTTAGAATTAGAGGCCATTACTGCCTGAAGTGACACATTTAGAAAATGTCTCTACATGAATAAGTAGCTCACATACCAAAGCTGCAGCTACCTGATAACACAATATTTTTCTCACTTTGGAGATTTTTTTGTTTATGTAAAACTTTCCAATAGTCATCACTGCAAGTTCATTCCGTGTATGACAAATAAGTAGTAAATGAAGGTGTTTTCATATATTGGAACAATCTGCACTTTCGTATTTTTTACAGCTGTTGCAAAGATGTAATTGAAACTCTGACGAGCTTTTGCTCTTTATACTACTGAAAGCAATGCTAAACAGCTTTTTGCAAATTTCCAGCTTGGAGAACTGCAGATTAATTGTTGAAGTGTTTATGCAGAAGAAAAAAAATAATCTTCCTTTACAGACAGTATTTTGCTGCAGATTTTTGTTCTTTCTTTTCTGTTTCATCTGCCTTTTCTCCAGCTCTCAAATGTCTGTTTCCTTAGAAATTGTTCCTGTCTGATATGTTAGAATATCTTCTTTCCGTAGAAGCTGAAAAGAAACTGGACCTGTCCTTTGTCAGTCAAATACCGCACTAAATTCTTATTTTCATAATGCATGCAGTTTTCCTTTAAAGAAAATTACCAAACTTTTTGTGTTGCTCCCATACAGCTGCTGGGGACCATGTGTCAATCTGAATTTGTATGGCCCAGCATTACTTTTCGCAACTAAGCTAAAAATCTTTGCCAAATTTTATCATAACCCAGGAATGAAAATAATAGGAATGACTTACTTCACATATATTCTTCACAGATTATTATGACCAGCTGCAAGTAAATGAGAAAAATACAGGTAGCTGATATTTCTAATTTAATCTTTGACATCTCAATATGTAATTTCAATACTAAAATTATTGTCACTGTACTTTCTGCATGAAAGGCCAAAAGAATCTATGTTTTTAATATAATTTAGGCAAGAAGGTATTGACAAAAAATACTAGAGTACTTTTAATGTTTATTCCTACATCAAACATGCTGAGATGAGGCTTAAAAGCCCACCAGAGAATTCACATTTGCCTCAGTGCTGTTAGTAAAAGCTGTAATTATCTGTATCTTTTGAAAATGCTTAAAATGAAATACAACCTAATTCGCAGTTATAGAACAATGTAGTATAGCAAAGACATTATAATCTATTTTTTCATTATAAGATGCAGGTGTATAGCCAGGAAGAACACTAACACAATAATTTCTTAGTAAACCTTTACAGTATATAACCATTTGTTGAAGCACTGAAAATCAGAACTTCTTCTGACTTCATGACAGCAAAACACTTCTGTTGTACAGGTAGACAAAGAGCTTGACTTTCTGGGGTATTCTTACTCTCACAATCCTGTTTCCTCTCCTTTAATTGTCAGTAACCTCACTACCCAGTGATTTTTGTGAGGAATTAGGGTTAGCCTAATTGCTCTCCTCTTCACTCTTGGCAGCATTAGTGGGGCTGACATCTCCAGCAGCATCCCTTGGGTCTTACTGCTGCTGAATATTTCATGCCAGAGCTCTGTACCCCACAGCAGCTTTCACCCACTCATATTTCAGGGCTTAGCAAAGTGAAGTAGGATCCCAATAGAACCTGAACATAGGCTGGGCTAGAAGTAAGCAAGACTTGCAATGACTTAATTAGGAGCCGTGGGACTAAGAGGGACCATAGAGTTTACATGACTGTGCCTAGCCCTCGGTTAAAGACATCCAGCATTGTTGTGTGGATTTGTTTTATTGGAATATTAAAGGAGCCACCAACATACTTCAGTTTTTCATCCGTCTCTGTCTTTTACAATTCTCTATTTTTTTTTTTTTTAGTGGAAACCTAACAACCACGGAGAAACTTCCAAATGTGTTGTGACAGGGAAGGGCATACTGCCCTTTTACCTTCTGAAATTTTAAGTACTTAACCATTCAATTGTATATGCAGTTCAGGAGAAAAACAAATGGAGGGAAACATCAGTGGAGTGAGGGGCTTCTATAACAGATAGGAACACATATGCCAGGTCAGGTAAAAGGTTCATCTATCCCAGTATTGTCTTTCTGGAAGTGAGAAATAGGGGAGTTTAGGTAAGGAAGATAGAAGTGAGGGAAGGATGCAAATGCACATAAATGTAAAGCAAACACTTGATGATATTTCCTACTCCCATTCTCAGATACTAAGTCAGTAGTGATGCCTTTGTATCTAATAATGCTTGGTGGATTTCTAGTCCATGACTTTATGTAGTTACTTTTTGAACACCTGTGAACTTTGATATCTCCAACATCTAGCAGCAGTGAATTTCAAGGTTAACCTACACCATGCTAAAGAGATTCATTCCCCTTCTTGTTTTCAGTCTGCCACATAATATTTTTTGATGACTACTAGTCCTTGTATAGGAAAAGAATAACCATTTCTCATTCACCTTCTCCCTGACATTATTATTTTTTTTAGCCCTCTGTCACATTGTCCCCTTAGTTATCACTTTCCTGGGAAAAAGAGCCCTTGCTTACTTGGTCTTTCCTTGTCATTCCCTACCTCTGGTCAGTCTTCTGCTATTGTCATCTCTAGTATGGTCCCTCCTGTTCTCTTTGTAGCTTGTAGGGCTCACAAACATGGCTACACTTATTCATTCACCCACACTCCTGCGATATAGGGTCTAGAAATGAGAAGCTGAACTGGGTCAGATCAAAAGTCTACTTAGTGTCCTGTCTCAGACTATCCATTAACAGGTATCTAGGGAAGCATATAAGAACAGACCATTCTTCAAGAAGATTTGCACTTTAGACCTCAGGTTCCTGCACTGCAAGCTGTTCTTTTCTTTCGTTTTTTTTAAATGGTGCAGGATTTAGACTTGTCCAAAAAGCAGTTCTTAGCCCTCCCTCACCCCAGCTTTGACCCTTTCTGTCTAGTAATGAAGCAAAAAGGTGGCTCAGTCTGCTGATTGCATGTTCTATTTCTTGGAAGTCTTAAAAACAGGAAGATATATTTCCCTGTTGAGAGAGATTTCTTGATATTATAAAAAGTTCTGGAAAGAAGACAAGACCAGAATAATAATTCACAACTATTCATTTCAAAGATAAAATTTTTACATTCACCCTGAAAAGTAATTTCCTGGAAAAAACCTTTGAAGTCTTAAGCTAGCCCTGCTCCAAATTTGTTCTGCAGTAACAAACAAATACAGAATGATACAAAACACAAATAACATAACAGATCCTGAACTGATGACTGTGTTAAATATTTGCTGAAGCCTTGTTTTGGGTGATATAATGGTTTGGCAAACTGGCAGGTCTCCCTGCCCTATAGACCTTCTATAGGCCTTCACTGATTAACATTTTGGCGATGCAAGAAACTGATCATATATGCATTTAATGACTATAAAAAGGAATTAATCACTTAAAATGCAATTAAAAACTGCTGCTTCAGCATGGATCTTTTAAGTCAGTTGGAAATAATTAACTTCAGCATGATTTATTGAAGAGATTAATCTTTCCGTTAAATTTGGAGTAATCTACATGACCTCTTCTGAAGAATATTGCTCACTACAGTTTTAATGGATACAGGATGAGCTAAGATAGTGTTACTTGCTTTTGCTACCACCCAATAGACATTCTGTTTTAATATCTCTTTGCATATGTAAATCATTTTCACTGGCACATATCTAATTAGTCTTTCTTGATTTAAGGGTTTTCTAAAAGGCAAGCCCTGAAAAATCTGAGAGACCAGATCTTTCCATCTTTTGCAGCACACATAAGTATAATACTGAACCATTATTTTTTTGTTGGTTGTCAAATTTCCCATTGAAATCATAAAACCACAGGAGGTTAAGCATGCACGTAAGGTTCTATTGATTTCAAATTAACAAAGACAATGTCTACAGTCTGCAGATACTGTAGGCATAATATTCTCATTTCTCTGGGAAACAACTATTTGTTGATTGAATTGAATGTGTATGTAGTCATAAATTTGAATCTACATAACACGAAATGTGGTCTTTGTATCAGTTTTTTACATCATAAGTTTTGGTACACAAACAGGCCTCCGACAGTCAGAAGAAAACAATTACTTTATATGCCTACCCTGAAAAAAAATATGAGATATTCTATGTGCATATTTCTGCTCTCTTTCTGAGTTCTCCCCAGCACAGTTGACTCCCACTTTGGCTTAGAAAAGCAGACTGCCTTCTCACTTCATGATCTCTGACTTTTTGTGGGTTTCAGCCAGTCTGAACATAATCCTCAGATTGCTGAAAACATATTCATCTCCAGTTCTTCCTGGAAACAGCTTTTAGCCTTATAAATAATAAGCTGTGTCATGCCAGAAGGAACCAGGCATTACATTTCCTACATAATTCTTTTGAGGATCCAAATTGTTTTATATTGTTTTATTTCATGTTCTCATTATCAGCCTCCTTGCATTTCATTGCCAGCATACAGGAAGGACAGCAAACTAAGGCAGACAAGCTAGTTGCAGAAAAATACCATCAGTTATGCACGACAGTCTCTTCCCCAGAAAACGCTTGAGCTTGAAGAACCCTCTTTTCCTTTGATGTCACACATATGTCTCACATGATACATGCCAGGCAAACATCTTCACTACAGCTGATGTCTTTGCTTAAGCTAATAAGAGGGAATTTCTGGACTGTCAGCTAGCAGGATCCCTTCCTGAAGGGTCCCTTGTTGTTGCACTTATTTTCAGCATCTTCTGTGAGAGACGTAAAAAAGCACCTTAAGCCTTTCTGTCATTAGAAATTGGCATGGCAAAGTTAACAGCAAAATGATCACACGAATTAACCAGAATAGCATTCTGCTGGAGTGAAGCTAGCTTTCTACACACTATGACACACGGTTTTAAGCTTCCTTTGCTTGCTCCACTACATTAGCACTGCTACAGTTTCACCTGCACCGCTCCACCTCTTCCTTTTGCTCACAATGCATTTCATCAACTACAAGACTGTATCTGATCTCTTACTGGCCAAAAAATCTGGGCAATCAGCACATACAGAGCTTGATGGCAGAGCAGCAGCTGGGGAACCTGCAGTACATGCTCTAAATTTGGAATGCCAGTCCGTGTATCAACAGCTTCCAGTTTAATAATCCTACTTTTCATTAAAACTTGTTTTCTCTCTTTATCGACCAGTAAGGCTTGGCTGAAACAGGAAGGAGCAATCTTGTGGTAATGAGATTTCAAAAGACAAGTTAAATTTGTTCCTGTAGAAAAGGAAGAACATGAGAAGCAGGAAGTGCTGAGAACAACAAATAGGATTAGGAGAAGTTTACAGGCTCTTCTGAGAGTAGAAGGGCCCCTTTGCATGACCTCCATGCCTAGGCTAACACAGCAAACCAGCACATGACAAAGGGCATCTCCATGTGTGCCTGTCTTTAAGTCTTTTTTTGTCAGAGGATCTAAAAGCCTGCAAGGAAAACTGCATGAAATCCCTCTTAATTTAGTTGCTCTCAGAGATCATCATGACTTTTACTCATGGCAAAACCAGCCATCTCAGTTTCCAACCTCGGTTTCTAGAGCTATAAGATTCAGAAACAAGGACTTTATTCTCAATACTACCAATTTTCTGTTAACTACGGATGTGTAGTTTTTGCAGTTTCCTCTCATTTCCCCTTCTACATGCAGAAATTGATTTTAAGCTAGAGAAGTTAGTTTTCCTGCATTTTCTCTGTTGTCAGTACAGCAAAAAAATCTCTGTCATGGGCGATGCAGAGCAGCTTCCCTTAGATTCTTGCTCTCATTTGCTGCTGTCTCGCCATGGATCATACAGAAATCCTAAGGGGAATCTCCCAAGCAAAATTAGCATCATGAACACTTCAGGGGCTTCAACTGATCCATCTGAAAAACAAAGTTAGTACTTAGCCCTGCTTATAAGGAATTTTAAGACTGCAGATGAAGAGTGCTAAACTGATAGACATAATAATTACCAACTACCCAGACTAGTAGGAACTCCTCTTGTCATATAGTCTCTGCCTTTGCATGCAACCTTCAATATAGCCAAACCATTTTGTATGCCCTTTATCTAAGACCTGTAATGCTGCTTGCATTGCAACAACTCATCTAGAATTGGAATCACTTGTTAAGACATTTGCAGAATCACAGAGTGTTTAAGGTTGGCAGGCCCCTCTGGAGACTGTCTGCTGAAACCCCCTGCTCAAAGCAAGGTCACCTAGAGCTGCTTGCCCAGAACCATGTCTCTTGAATATCTCCAAGGATGGAGTCTCACCAACCTTCCTGGGCAACATATTGCTCTGTTCAACCACCCTCACAGTGTTCTTATGTTGAGACAGAATTTCATGTGGTTTTGTGTTCACATGTTTCAGTTAATTTGTGCTCAAACTGTTGATTCCGCTTATATTGTGGGATTCATTTCACCTAGAGCAGGGGTGTCAAACTCATTTCACCAGGGGCCACATCAGCCTCGTGGTTGCCTTCAAATGGTTGAATGTAATTTTAGGACTGACCTAGAAACTGACTCAGCTGACTTAAAAGTAAGCCTCTGAGGCAAAGTCTAGATAGCTAAATAAAAAAGGACCAGGTACAGACTGAGTTGCATCTATACAGTGTGAGACCCTTTGTGGCCGGTGTGTCTGAGAGTGAGTTGGAAAAGTCCAGGCACAACCAGAATTGAGATGAGGGGCAAGAAGGTTGGGTGGTCAAGGACCAGAGCTTGGGCTCATTCTCTGCCACATAGCTGCACCCTGTAAGGAGCAGCACTAATTTCCCCCTGGAGGTGCCTGAGAGATTAGTTACAGCCATAGTCAACATCCTCATCACGTGCCATTAAGGCAGCATTCCCTTCTCTCATGAATGTATAGTTTCTAATGAGGGCACAGAAAGTGAGAGTTTTAGAAAACGTATTGTTCATTTATTATTGGGTAAATACTGATAATGCAATTTCTGTCTGCTTATAAAACAAACAGCATAGTAATAATGCCTAAAAATGACTTTATGTTCCCTCTTACAGAATCTTGTTGAAGATGGGTAAGCTACAACAGAGGGAGAACCACAAGATTTCCAGTCCATAAGAAACATTGATTGTAAGCTGATCCAACCTACTGTACTGATTTTAAGGTTCAGAATAAATGTTTAAACTCTTGTAGAACATTCAAATAAATTTAAGTTATTAAATACATTTTAAGTTATTAAATAAATAATTTATGGACAATTATTCTTTCAGGTCAAAATTTGACCAGAAGTTCCTGTTGTATTCTGCATTATGATTTTCATCTCGGTAGGTACTTTCAGATAGAAATCAGGTCTTTCAGCTGTTCCATAGGTGCTTCTAGGGGGTCAATAACTTAGTTTTATGGATTGGGAAATATTTATTTATTTTCTCAGTTGTCAGTAATTTATACACATCCTTCTTGTACTACATACTTCCACTTTTGACATCTCCACTGTCAGCCTTAAAAGAGGTACCATCACTGTCCTCCAGCCTGATATTCCAGTATTGGTATGTACTCAAAAAAAGTAAATTTATCTTTTAAAATCCTACTTTGTGACTGATCCAGGCTCTTGAAGGTAAACCGTGTCACAAACAGGAAAGCAACTCCATCTCCTAAATGTCAGTTCGGTGATTTACTCACTACAGAACCACCGGAAAATAAATTACAGTGTAATCTGAAGTCTGGGGAAGTTTTCTAGTGACTCTCAGGGGCTTTAAAGCCAGGAGTTACTTCATTTTTGGCATTACGTCTGTATAGTTGAGTTCAGACCAAGCATTTCTTTACCACTACAGAAAGTGCCTCAAGGCACAGTGGCTGTTTGTCAGCTTGCACGCTAGCCCGATTAACATGGTAGTACTCTTCCTTTTTTCATGTTATAACACTAACATGAAGCTTTGGGAACTTATTAGGAAAAGCTAAGGGAACTCTTTTACATAGAGGTGGAAGAAGAGAAGTTTTGCAGACCCTCAGATCAAGAATATGTAAATACTGTTGTATTTAATAGGGATCTCATTTAGCAGTTTTCAACATTGGAAAGATGTTTATTTTGCTTTCCTACAGATATCATTAGTGATAAGAAAGTTTAGAAAAAAAATAATGAAAGATTATTTTGTTCCACAATGGTGCTAGCTTGTTGTTTTCCTTTTCTTCTAACAACTTTTCCTTAATTCTGCTATCCCAATGGAAGGATAGTGGGTGGAGATGCATTTATCTATCTCCAGCACTCATACTATTTGCCTGGTGATTCTCTCAATGCCTCTCTATATGTAAATGAACACATAAATAAAGAAACACTTTAAAATAATTAATAAATTCATTTTCTAGCTTTAGGAGAAAGGTTAGGTGCTTTTGAAAGTCTCAAGAGGGAGATACACTTAAACTAAAATGAATTTTTAAATTCATTAATGTCAATAACTAAGTGCTTAGTTTTGGTGAACTAGAGCTTTTTTTGGACATCTTCAAAAGCATCTTCTTCCCTCTTCCCTGATATGTTTACTCGAGGAATACTGATTGAACAGGTAGATACTTAACCATTAGACACAAAGAAATCCCCAAATCCCAAAGAAAACAAAGGTAGAATTCTTTTCATATGGGATAGCTCCTTCATTTTTATATCTGTATGTGGTATGATAAATCGTATTTGTCACATACTTTTGACCATCTGTACTAAAATCTCCTTGGTATTTCAAACACCTCTTACAATTGTTTCTGTTTAGGCAAAATTTCATTCTTGTCAGGCTATAAGGCCAGATCAGAACCAAGGACTTCAGTAATACTAGAGGACATCTTTCTTATGTGCATCTGAGATAAAACTCAGAACAGGATACAATAGTCAGAAGGAATAGAAGAAAATAATTGATGGTATCACTTTTAATAATAGACAGACAGGAGGATTTTCCAGTGGTGCATTACCTCAGGGTAACCACGCCTGGACAGTGCTAAAATATTCTGTCCTTCTGTACTGTGTGTACCACCTCTGTCCAGAATACTTGTGTTATCTGTGATATTAGAAAAGTGTTTTGGGAACATTAAGATATTTTAGTGGACATATTATCTCTTTCTGCTAAGTTTTGGTCCTGTTGACCCACCTCAAGCCAAATTAGAAGACAGGTAGGAGTTCCAAAGACAGTTATGTTATCTCCCTTGTAATGAACACTGGTGTCTGGGTGGAAAGGATATCCAGGGTAATGGCCCAGCTAAGAGAAAATGGAAGGATCTGGCTGGTGCCTCAACATGTGTGTTTCTCTAGAATAGCAACAGTATTGCTGCTTCGTGTGCGATTGAGGTGCACTAGGGGTGTGGAGAAGTGTTGGGGTTATTATGATATGAAAGAGGCTGGGGGGAATATCTATATCCATCTATAATGGACCCGGGCTTAATTTGATTTCCTCCTTATAGAACAACTCTGCTTTTTAAGCTATTTACTTGTAAAATATGTGTGGTTCTGAGTAGAGGAGCAGAAGGCTCAATTTGCACCTTATTCTTTGACAGGAAAGTGTTTTGACACAATATTTATCCAAGGCACAGCTACCATTATACTCTGTGTGCTCACTCACATTCTTCCTTTCTTGTGTTTAAATGTTTTATCTTTGGGCTATTACTAAGCATGCTTAGTGCTGTACATCTTCCTATGGCTTTTTCAGGCAATGCTGTTTGCTATTTTTTTGGGGTAGATGACCACATATTGCTCTTTTTTATTTCTACTCTTGGCATTAAAAAAAAAAAAATCATATTTAAGCCGTAACTCAAAAAAAGAAAGGTTACTGAGGTGCTTTTGACTGGCAACGGGGATGAGAAGCTTTTCTTATCAGTGCAGAAGTACAGCAGCTGAAGGAATCTAATCTCAGGAACTAGGGTGTGATTCTGGGAGCTTTACAAAAACAGCAAGGAGCTGGATACACTACAGGTGTCTCAAATCATAAACTGTGCTGATAACAGCACTTTTCAGCCCTTTTAGAGCTCTTTAATAATGGCTCAAAATAAAAGAGTGCTCTGTGCTTGTGATTAAAATTGGTTCCAAGAGAAAGACTAAAATGCCTAACCAGTACCTATTCTGTGTGACAAAGGGAAAAGAAAAGGCATCATAAACCATAATGAAGGACTTCTTACCAATTTGATGTAAGGACAACCCTTTCGCATCCATTACTTCCTCTGACAATAGGACCAGGGGGTACTCTATGAGGACAGGAAAGCCACCCTCACCCACATAACATAAAACTGGCGATGTAAGCCCCACTGCATTCTCCCAGTGCACTCTTCTCATATATGTAGTAAAGATAGTCTTAACAAATCTTTCAGTAGTAATTCTGATTAACCCTAGTCCTGCACTGTAACCATTACTGTACTAGAAATCAGTGGTAGAGATACCAAGCATCCATGACCCAGCAGTTAGAATTTTACAGGCTTTGCCACGCAACACAACATGTAGCTACAGAATAATGTACCACATAAGGAATCAGTGCAACTAAAGCAAGGAGGTTCTTACTGATGGAAAACATCTTTAGCTAACTAAGTCTAAGCTAGCTTAACTCTGAAGTTCTTATGAATTCCCAGTGGCACTTGCAAGGAGAGATTTCTCTGTGTTCAGTACAGAAGGAGCTGTTTTAGGCTGGAGCTTTCTATTACTGTAGCAGTAAGCTAATCTTTACATCACTAAGACAAGTGCATTTACCTGTTATTTATTGTTGAGTTGGTTGAAGTAGTTTCTGAAAAACGCTGTCTTATCTCTTGCATCCTTCTCATTGTTCTGCTCCCTGCAAGGAGTTTTTACCCTACAGAGTAGGCTGGTGAGGCCTCTTCGATTTATGATGCTGGTGGCTACATTCTCTTAGGTTTTATGGCCCTGAAGGTAGCTAGGATTTTAAAGCATTTGTCACGTAGTGTATCTAAAACTCAAAAGTTGAAGGTCAAAAAGATTGATTTACCATTCTTGAAAATAAGACCTGATGATGATATATAGGCCAATTTGTGCTTTTCATATCTGTTAATTCCAGATCTTCAGAGATGCAGGCAAAAATCAAGATATTGCTTACATTCAGTTTACATTTTTAAACGTTCTTTAAAAAAGTATTCATAATGCCTGAACATTTTTTTTTAGGATGAAAGCTGAAATGCTAAGATATGGCCCCAACCCCTACATGTGATCTGATAGAGAAAAAGGCTGCTTCTAGGTTCTGTTATGAAACCTACTTGTGCTACATATATAGTAAGAAAAAGAAGACTCTGTCACTGTGCTCTGCTTGAGAGGTATTATTGCCTTCCCTTGAAATATCTTGTCAATTGGCACTTTATCTGTGGCTCCTTGTTAATCCTGCAGTGGGGTATTTTCAAATTCACGCTGTTAAAAATCTTACGCCTGATAAAAACCCCATGTTACATCACCTATCCTGTTTATGTTGTTGCGTGCAAGAAGTCTGCTCAGGATCTAACTTCAGCTTGCAAGCTTTACATTTTATCATTTGTATTGTGTTTGATGAGCATTTATTTGACTTGAAATGACAACTTCCACATCTGCTTCTGCTATGGACATTTGGCCTGTATGCTGGTACATGACAAGTATAATCTTATGAGTTTACTATTTTATTCTGTGTTTTTATGAACTAAAAATAACCCCACCTTGTTTAAACAAAATAGAGAAGTTTTTAAATTTAATGTATTGGAATTGCCTTATTTTTACATTGATTTTTTTTTTTTTTTTAAATGTTCCTCCTGCTCATAGCAGTCAAGCTAGAATAATTACCTAGATTTCTATTTTAGGATTTTAATATTAATAACAGTCTTTTGTTTCCTGGGGAAAGTCCAGTTGTGTTCAAAAAGCTTAATCTTGCTGCAGTGGGTCTCCTCAGTGTTCTCCCATGTAATTAAGTGAGATTATCCTGACTTTAAACAAGACATACATGAGCAGCCAGCAGCCTGATGTACTCCAAGATCCATTGGTTTCCAGTGTTCAGACCTTGTAGGCAAACCCCAGACTGACTGTGGACAAGCACATGGACTATCTAGACTTCCTTGCTGACATATTCACTCCCTAATGCCACATCAGTAGCATATGAGGTGCCCTTACTTGCAAGATCATGTGTGTTCCAGGTTGTGCTGTCAGTGACTGAAACTATTTTGAAGCTGACCTTTGTATGCTTATCACACAAAACAAGTGCCAAACATAAATTTTCCCAAAAATCAGTCTTTGAGTGCAAGGTATAACTTTAAATTGGAGGTTATTTACAAGGTTTGTGGCATTAACAGAAAACAACTGACGGAAAAAGTGACACGTCGCAAGAACTTTTATATTGAGCAAAAGGTAAGTGGGAATAATCAGGAATATCTGCTGGCACAGAAATACAGCAGCTTTCTCAGGAAACCTTTGGATCACATCAGTGAAAATATTTCTGATTCAAGAAGTAAAGAAAGTAAATAAAGGAGAGATTCTTTTATATTCATTGTCAATTGTGAGGAATGGATGAGAATTTAGGGCTGGAAGGTCCATTCGATAGTGCCCATTAGAAAAAAAGATTCATGATCATGAAGGACAAGAAGGAGGAATAGCAGCTGAGTGATAGAAGGTAGACTTCAATAAATTCACAAAATGGGTGAGCAAGATGTCATGTAAAGGAAAATACTGTTAAAGTGTTAGCACCTTAGAAATGATACACACAATAACATAATACCCATCCATACATATATACTATCCCACTGTGAAGAAAGGAGAGAAAACACAGTAAGAGATCAGCTTGATTAAAGCATGAACTGTACATGAACCTTAAACACAGGAAAGAATCAAGCTGGAAGCAGAAACTAGGTCAGACTACTGAGAATGAGTGATAAATATAACATGAACACGTAGGAACAAAATTTTTAAAAACCAAAGCTCAAAACAAGAGGCATCTGCCAAGAGATATAAATCAATTTAGAAATGCAAACGTAACAGAGGGAAGATGAAGGACAGGGTGAATTGGTCAGCTGTTCAGTGAAGAGGAAAAGCTATTGCTGAATGATACTCAGAAGGTCAAACTTTGTAATAACTTTTTTGCTTCAGTCCTTACAAGAATGATCACCTGTAATTGAGAGCTATTATAGCTTATACCAATGATAAAAGTAAGGACCTCAACTTTGAATGGGAAAGGAATAATTTAGAGATTACAGTCTTTCAAGGCAGGAAGGGATTATGAGTTTCCTAATGAAGAAATTAAAGAATTTCATGAGGAAATATTAGATACTGTTCTTGTATTTGACAGCATCTGATGGGCAGGTAATGTCTTGAAAGACTTATGGAGGGAAAGACAGTGTCTGTCTTTAAATAAGGAAATAGGAAGACTGGGGTATGATTCAGCCACTAGCTTAATTTCTCCTCTCAGAAAATGTTTGAACAACTGACAAAACAAACGATTTGTTAGCACTGGAAGACAAAGATACGAGTAGCAGCCCATACAAGATTATCAAATCCATGTCATTTCCTCCTACAGCAAGATAAAATGTTTTGAGAACAGAAATTCCATTTGTCCTGACTTTAGTAGGGCTTTCCGTATTGTCTTATATAAGAAATCGGGAAAATATGATCTATATCTGGAGGTTTGGCTAGATAATCTTCAAAAGTTCCTTGCAACCAAAACCATGCTATGCTATGATTTGATCAAACACTGACATAGTGTGGATGCAGAAAGGTTTGGTAGGTTTCACAAGCTGTGCAATGATCAATGATTTGCAACAAAGAGGAAAGCACATGTCTAGTATGGCTTCCCAGAAATGTTTCTTCAGTCTGTGTTCAGGTTTTTTCTTAATGATTTTCAGGTGACATAGAGCTGAGTGGCATGAGAGGAACACAGAGTTCAAATTGATCTTGGAAAATTGACTAAGTAGCTTGAAAACAGTGAGTTGAAATTGAATAGGGACAACTGTAATGTATCATTCTTGGGCAGGAGGAATCAACTAGACATATAGGGGAAGGGAACATCTAGTTATATAGCCATAATTCAGAAAAGGAGCTGGAGGCTGCATTGGATCACAAGATGAACATATGACACAAATGGAAAAAGATAAAAGTCATTTTTATATATTCAGGGAATATAGTGTGTAAGACATAAAATATTACTTTCCCTCTACTTATTATCATCAAGGTTACTGAACAGTATCTGATTTGGGGCATTGCATTTAAATAAAGGCAACTGACAAGCTCAGAGAAAAGGAGTGAGAGTGATCAGAATTATACAAAATATGACCTGCATTGAAAGAGTGAAAAATTTATTTAATCATGAAGAGAGGAAGGCTATGAAGACAGTACTCAGATATGTTAAAGTGTTGCAAAGAAGACAGTAATTTGTCCCTTATTTCCATGGTGAACAGGAAAAGGAATAACAAATTTATAGGAGGGAAGATTTCAACTAGTAGCTGAGAAAACTTGCTTATGTATAAGGATACAAAAGAGTTGGTAGAACACTGGTGAGGTTCTAACCCTAAAACTGGAGGCATCACAGAATAGTTTAGATGTATGTGTGTCAAGAAAACTTAGATAGGCTTGATCTAAGTGTAAGGCTAGGCATGGCCTAATGAGTTCTCTTGGCACATCTGTGTGTGTGAAAATGAGGCAGTATGAAAACATGAAAATTTGTGATACTTAGTAATTTACTTTCTTATTTAAGAAAATGGTTTTAACTAGAAACGCAAAAAGCTTTTATTAGATAGCTCTTTACTAAAAAGAAAAAATGTTTAATGTGCTTCCTGAAATAACATGTGCCCTATATCTGCAGTACAACATTGTATTCAGTTGATATAATTTGAATAAAGGTCTAAAATAAAGACTGCATAAATGCATTAAATAATGTTATCTTCAAAATATTGTAACACAGCAATACAGTCTTTTCTAAAGGCAAATAATTAGTTCTGCAAAACTAATTTATAAATAATTTTCAGTTCAGATGATTTAGCAGTATTCAAATAAGAGAGCGTTCACAGAGAAGAATAATATCCCAATCTTCACAAAACTGATTAACATATTTCTAGGGGACCCTTGGGTTGTGAATGCCTCTACTATAATATTAGAAGTACTCATGAGAGAAAAAAAGAAACCGAAGCCCAACATAGGTGAGAATGCAGCTTTAGATAAGTAAAGTTCTTTCACCAATAACTTTTAGTATAAAAGCAAATTGATAAGATTAAACAAGGGAAAAAAAAAGAAATAGAAAGTTCAGTTTTTATCTCAACTTTCATAATTTGTGAATGCTCTATTGGTAACATAAATTCTTTATATGGCCGTGATTAGAAAGCTGAGACTTATGCCTGCACATGTGTCTTGATTTTGAATATAATGAGCCACTCAGATTATACTTGGCTTGGGATAGAAATACAGGCCCTGTGAAGTGGATGAATCCTCATGACTGAAGTAACTTTTACAATATTTTGAAGTCAGTGCATGTTCTACCCCTTCCAAATCATTCATCCAGGGAAGAGGTTTGAGTATTAGAGTAGGCAGCTTAATTTTCTGTTCACTAGCTGTAGTCCAGTGATGCCTGAAATGCAGGGAAACATATTGCACAAATTCCAATTAAAGCCAAAGTTGCTGTAGAAATTCAGCTGCTTAGAGTTGTTTGTGTTTGGATAAAAACAGAGGGTTTATATATATATATATATATATTTTTTTTTTTGGTATGGTTTAGAACAATCAGTGTAATTTTTGTTAATTTGTATTAAAATAATAGTTTATTTGTTGGTCTTGTGGGGTTCCCAATGTATTTAAAGCCTCATACTGAAGGCTTAAAGAATGAGTCAACACCAAGAGTAGCAAATAATTCAGAACTTGGACCTCTAGTCCTGATTGTCTTCTCACACCCTTTTTAAAATATTATATTCCCGTTGACTGCAGTGAGGTTATACTTTATGTGTAATGGAGTTAAAATGATAAAACAGTATTAGATACATACATCAACAGAGAAATAGAAAATAAGGAAATGGAGAATTCACCTGTTTAGTGCAGGGCTACCTCCACCCTGACAAATTTAATTGCTCCAGACAGTGATTCTGAGTCTGCAGGCCAAGTGGGATGTGATTAGGGATACCCTGCACTTCAGTAACCTGACCACATCCATGCTGTAAAACACTCAGCCTTAGGGCCTGTTGGATGCCCTTGCGCATTTCATTGTTATTTTGTGTATGTTTTTCCTGGCTCAAAGTGCCTGTGATGATTTTAGGAGAATATTGCAGCCTGCCAGATCCCAGTGTTTAAAAGGAACTGCATTTCCTTAGAAGAGGGATTTATCTCTTCTCAGCTACTCTGGCACTCAGAAAGGCTCATGATGACTGATGCGATGTCTCTACCAAGCCTTTCCCAAACCCATTCTGCTTTGCTAAAATGGGGGATGCCCAAGACCATTTCCAATGCTGGCTGAAACAGGTAGTTATGCCTGGAGGAGCATGCAGGACCAAGCACCCACATCCTTTGCTAAGGACATAAAAGGGAAAGCAGGACCAGACCTAGTGCTCTGTGGGAATATCTCTGTATTTGGGGATTTTCCATGAAGAGATATGGCAAGAAAGTCAGTGTTTTCTTTAGATTTGAGGAGTAACTCGGAAAATGGCCTTCATGGATGGGGTTTTGCTTAGTTTTGGGCCAAAAGCTACAAGATGCTTTGCATTTGGTGGGCTGAAAAGGCTCTTGTGCATGTTGTTTTTCACTTTGTCCTTATCTCTGGACCTGCCAGGACTATCCAGTTCGACAGTTCCACTGCCCTTGATAAGGAAATTGTTAAGATTCTTGAGTGGCTTCCAGTTTAGCTGCCAATAGCAGGCATGGAGATCAAAAGGACACTATTTTCTGTAGGAGAGCTATGGTATCCTATTTTCTGTCCACAGCTTGTCTGTGCTATGTGTGGGAATCTTGTGAGGACCTTGGCTCTTGCTGGGATAAAGGATGTCAACAGGAACACAGGGAGCTTCTCTCACAGTTCATTGTGTAGAAAAAAGACCAAAGCATCACAACTGAAGGCCACAGAGAACCAGGCTGCTTTGCATTCCTGCTTCTCCAGTGTGACAGTGTAGATGATGATTCAGGGCCACAAGATGATCAAAGGGATGGAACCCCTCTCCTGTGAGGACAGACTGAGAGAGTTGGGGTTGTTCAGCCTGGAGAAGAGAAGGCTCTGGGGAGACCTTATTGTGACCTTTCAGTACTTAAGAGGGACTTGTAAGAAAGATGAGGACAGACTTTTTAGCAGGGCCTGTTGCAATAGGGCAAGTGGTAATGGTTTAAAACTAAAGGAGGGGAGATTCAGGCTAGACATGAGTAAGAATTTTTTTTTGCTATGAGGGTGGTGAAACACTGGCCTGGGTTGCCCAGAGAGGTGGTAGAGACCCCATCCCTGGAGACATTCCAGGCCAGGCTGGATGGGGCTCTGAGCAACCTGATCTAGTTGAAGATGTCTCTGCTCATTGCAGGTGGTTGGACCAGATGACCTTTGAAGGTCCCTTCCAACCCAAACTGTTCTAGGATTCTATGACTCTATGATTCTATGATTCTATGATTTAGAGTGGATGGGGAGACGGCATCCATGGAGGTTCCCACTTTGGAGGGGGTGCTTGGATCCAGGCTACATGGGGAGAGATGACAGCTCCTGACAGTGTGCCCTTTCTCAACACTTTGGGGCAGCTAGCTAAGTCTGTGGGGGGACCACTGGTTTATCTTGCACATCATGACAGACCCAGGTGCAATGGGTAAAATTAGGAGTCCTCTGCATCCCATGGGTTTCCTCATCCCACGCTAATCCCACATTAGCAGATGCTGGTGCCATGGGTTAATTGGATGTGTGCAGAACAGAAAAGCAACCCTGGGTATGGTTATACAAAGAGAGTCTCTTGGCCTGCAGCAAGTGACCCTGATGTGTCACATAGCTGAGGCACTCACCGGGATACACTCAAAAATGGGAGACTTAAGGCAAGGCAGTCTGGGCAAGAGGGTTTTCAGGAGAGTCTTTTTACTTAGAAATCCACCACAGTGACAGGAAATGTCCTCTAAGTTACACTTAATGCTTTTGGAAATATTTTTATTTGAATACACGTTATCCCTCATAGCTCTTCAATCTTCAGGCTTCATTTATCTTGAGGTTTAGTTTCCTCCATATGTTTACCATCAGCTGAAGAACCAGAGCTGATGAGCTGCTCGGAAATGTTTTGCCATGCTCTATATGAGTTTTTTGCTTTGCAGCTGAATGTTTTTACATTTAACTTGCACTTCTTCTGAGAAGAGATGAGTGTTCACTGTTAGGACTGTTATTTCATACTTATGTAACAGCTATTCATTTGCTCAACGAGTGAATTTTTCCATTAAGGGTTTCCAAGCCTCACATCACAGTAGTCTGGATTTGCAATTTGATGCAGCCTTGGCTTACACATTATTAGTACAGAACGGTGCATGATGCCACCATCTTCCCTATGATGGAAGCTCTGGCTTAGACGGTGCTGAGCACTCCCATTTGATCTAAACAAAAATGACTCAATTAGCAAGGCAATCTCACTAAAGAGCATCTTGGGACTTAATAACGTGCATACAGTATGATAAAATGTTTGGTAAGTGCAACGGTAAACAGGGATCCTATTACAGAAAGCTATTAAGTAAATTTGCAAATGGATTTGTTTGTATATTTACATTAAAAAAAAAATCTTATGCAATTCTATAGTTGAACGATCTATAGATATACTTCATAATCATATTAATTTGACTTTAAAATTGCGTTTTAGATTCTACTGTGTAAGAATTTTATCAATGAAATCTGGCAAAGTGAAAGCAGAAAAAATTTCAAATTTGGTTGCATTAAGCATAAATCAGGATAGGTTTAGGACTCAGTCAATTATTTTTACCTGTTGTAAAGTCAATAGACAACATATCTGTCAATTTATAGCAAAATACTTCAGAAAGGCATTGGATTAAGATAAGGAAAGTAGAAAACTTACCTTTGTGATTTAGGACCATCATGATGTATATGTAGTAGCTTTAGGGTCTATTTTCTGGTTTTAGTTTTGTCTTTTATAACCAAAGACAGTTTGTGCTCCATTGGAAATTCTATTTTATTAGCCTCATGGCTGTTTGGAAAACAGCAACTGAGAGAGCCTTCCAGAAACCTTCTGTTCCCCCTCCATCCTGAAGGAAACCAGGTTTATTTACATTTTTCAAACCACAATGCGATATCTATTATTTTGACCAGATCAGTCGTACTGTGAATGTAACCAAAGTTTCATTTAGATTCATTATTTGGCCATTCATGTCTGAAATCCTACAGAATTTATACCACATGAATCGCAGGAGCCCACATTCACTCTAAATAGGTCTGTGGCTGTTGTTATATTGCTGCATAGACATTAGACTTTGTCAGTGTGTGCTGGAAGATGGCTTGCCCATGGCTGGAGGTGAAGGTAACTGGACATGACATGAAGAACTACAGGACCAGACACAAGATGTTGCTCAAGATAACAAGGAACAGGCCATAAAACTGCCAAAAGTGATTGACAGTGTTGTGAAGGATGGACAGGTCTTTCAGGGGTGCAAGGGGGTTATTGGTAACCCCATCCATGACAGCAGATAAAGTAGAGATAACATAGGTAATGGTACCAGAAATGACAAATCTGGGTGCAGGTGTAAGTAAACGGGGACCAATGGGGGAAAAATAATTGGTGGGAAGTTGTTTATTTTGGAGAGAACAAGGGAAAAGAAAATGGGAGGATGGGAAAAAAAAAGGGAAGAAAAAACCATAAGAATATGGAGAAAAGGAAAATAAAGAAGGTGGTCTAGCCTAGCCTTGCATTTGATCACTGTCTGATCACCATCTGAGCTGCTATTTTTCTGTGTGAGGGTGTTCTCTGCGCTCTGTGTTGGACTTCAAGCCAAACTAACTGGTGAGCAGGGCAAGAGTTCTACTGGAAGGGCTGTGAAGATAGAAGCTGGTTACTGGAGAGACTGGGGGTCAGGGACCAGATACCGGAGGGCTGCAGGCTTATGCCGGCTACCAGACAGACGTCAGTGTGTTTGTGTATGTGTGTGTGTGCGCGTGCTTTTTGTGAATATACATTTACTCTCACATCCAGACAAGCAGGGGCCATTGGCTTTGCCTCATCTTGGCCGATATTGCATACACAATACTTGTGATGATTCCCACATCGTTTCCCTTCTCTGTTCCTTAATTTCTCATATCCAGCTTATTATGATAATTCAAAATAAATTCTGCAAGTTCATATAGGATTTTACTCTCAATGGTATGCAAGGAATGTCTGCAGTATGAAATCTATTATAGTTGTGCCGGTGTTGCTGCTAGGAAGACAGGCCAGGGAACATCTTAGAGTACATACACTGTCTCACGTACTTGTATCTATGCCTTCTTCCGTAGGGAACATGGAAAGTTTTAGAGATTGTTTCAAACTCTTTTAATTTTAAAATATTTTATGAGATATATTAAGTGGTGTACAGACACATTCAACATCGTAGAAATTCTTTGCCCTCAAAAATTCCTGGAAGAGTATACTACTTTTATTACTTGTATTTTTTTTAAGATTTGGATATATTTTGTGTTTTAAATGTACTGTATAAATATCTTGAATTCTTAAGCACTAAACTCATTATTAGATAATTTTTCTTATTAGCTAATCTTTTTCTGCAGAATCCACTTAGAATGTGCAGCTCTGTATTGTTGAGATCTTTCTTGAAGAGATGCTATTAGCTATTATTTCAGATGTTACGATTGTTATTTTGATTCTGTTATTTATTCAAAAAGCAGTGAAAACTTTCTGTGGAAAAACACCAATCTATTTTCACAACTGAAAGCGATGATCAAGTCATCTGAGCAAGAGGCACAGAAAACCACAGGATTAATCTTAGCTGCTTTAAAAGTAAAATAGCCTGTTGGAAGTCAGTATTTTATGAAACAGCACATAAGTCTAGAAAGTTTTTTTAGAACAAGAGGAAAATATTGATGGAAATTAGTCTGGTTGTTTTTCTTTAACAGTAATGTAAAGACATTCTCAGCATTACCTTTAGGACTGTACTACTTTTATAAATCCAGAGGTAACTCACAGAAGTTGTGAAAATAGGTATTCAATGTTTATTTAGTACTTCAGGAGCTCCCACAGCTTGCACAACACCCATCAGGGATTGTCCTTCTGCTCAGTTGCTGCTGACATAGTCTGCTTCCCTGACTGAAAGGGCTCCTCTCTATGTGTTGAACAGGGGACCAGAATGAGCAAAGAAAATATTGCATCTTATAAAGTGACATGACAGCTGTTTCACCTTCCAGTGCAATCGAGGCACTTATTTGATGCAAGAGGTTTCTATGCTTTCGTCACCAACAGCAACAACAACAGTGGAACTTCTTCCTTCCAGCTGTGGCTCATTGTCATGGTATGGGACAGTTTTGTAAGCATCTTTATGCTTTAAACATCTCATATGCTGTTGATCAAAGCTGGAGCTTTCCACTGTGGTGTTTCTTCAGTTTGTGACAGTGTTGATGTCTTCCTTAAGCTGACCACCCATTTGCTGTCATGACAGTATTAATTCCCAGGTTTAATGCTCTTAAACTTTCTAGTGTTTCAAGTATCTCTTCGAAATTAACTGTTGATATTCATTGTGCTGATATTATCTTAATATTTCCGTTTCTAATTATTACTTACTGATCCTTCAGGTTTTTCTATTTTGTGCTCATAAACCACTCAAAACATTTAAGTTCTCTTCGTATATTTGCCTTTGATTCTTTCTTATATGTACTGATTCTTCTCTTAACATCTGTTCTGGCAAACTGTTCTGCCTTTGCTGATGTTAACCTGATCTGCTAAAAATTCTCTTGTCCTTTTAATATGTTTTATCTGAATATATTGTTTACGAAAAGTTACAGATTAATGATTACTTATTTATTACCTAGAACTGCTGCAGACAGAAGCAGTAGCCCCTTCGTGATGAGTTCTGTCCTGATCCAGGGTGCTCTGTCTCACAGGAGCATGGAGGCTTGTCCTATCTATTGCAAAGGTTGGTAAAAGTGACATACACTGAATAGGAGCACAACTCATTTCACAGGTACTACAGATCAGTGGTAACTCCCTATTTTTCAAGATGTCTGTGTGCTCTGGATCTCAGTGGCTGATGTAAAATGCTCCACTGCCCATTTCCAAACACTTTCTTGCTTAGCAGGTCTACTAATCACCAGTAATCTAACCAGGTATGACCTGGTCTTTTTCTTCATATCTAAAATAAATAGATTTCAGTCTCCATTCTGCACACCATTGTCATTCACTGCAGCATTAATTGACACCTTCTCCACAGTAAAACTTCCAGCAGCTCTCCTGCCTAGTCTTGTAATGATGTGATCAAGCTCACATATGCATTAAACTGCATCTTTTCCCCACTAGATGAGAGTTCCCATCAGCTCTTTCTCTGTGGATGTCAAGAGATCCAATAGCACTGATGGGACATCTGAGAAACCAATTACATGCCCTGGATCCATTGAGGTATCCATCAACTGAATGCTGAATGTCATGTTTACTGTTAAACACCAAAAAGAATAGTGCACCTTTGAAGTGAGTTTTGGGGAAAACCCAGGATTTAGAGGGAAGTATGCACAGCACCATAAAGTATGACAGCTGTCCAAATTCACATGAGTTTAACATAAAGATCTCTGCAGAAGCTAATGGCTGATGCCCAGTAATGACGAACAGTAAACTGCAAAAATATTAGTATAGAGCTAAGTTAATTTAACCAGTCAACAACAGAGAACAATCAGACAAGGGGAGAAGATTAGTCTTGAAAGGTGGTAAACTGAAGAAACTCTGGAGAATCTTCTCTTTCTAAAAACTGCTGTATCATACTCTCCTGTCCCTGGAGACCTCATCAGAATCTGTTTCTTAGTCTCAAAACTTGTTACCAATGGACAATAGGTTGGAAAAAAAAAAAAAAAGCTGTTTGAAAATCTTGTTATAGCATAAAGTTTGGAAATCTAAATAAGAAGTTTTATGCTTGTTATCAGTTTTTTTTTTTTTTTTTTTTTTGCAGCTGCAGTGTTGGACTAAACACAGTACTGTGAAACTTTGTTTTGTTTTGTTTTTTTCTTTCTGGACTGGTAAAAGAGGAACCTCTATAAACCCAGAACATCTATCAAAAGCTACCAAACAGACATACTTCTTTTTACATAGGGCCAGAGGAGCTTTTACATAAACACTTTCCTAATATTTTCCCTGAAGACATACTGCTTTTGAAAACAATACCACAGTTTTGAAATGAGAGGTCTTGTGTGCTTGGATGATTGCAATTACTATATCTTCCTGACTAAAACTGTGACCAAACTCTTGTGCTTTGTGGCCAAATCAGGTCTGGGGTAACTTGACATACTCAGTGGAAAAGTTTTTGAGAATCACAGAATCACAGAATGTCAGGGATTGGAAGGGACCTCGAAAGATCATCCAGTCCAATCCCCCTGCTGGAGCAGGAACACCTAGATGAAGTTACACAGGAAGGCATCCAGGTGGGTTTTGAATGTCTCCAGAGAAGGAGACTCCACAACCTCCCTGGGCAGCCTGTTCCAGTGCTCTGGCACCCTCACTGGGAAGAAGTTTCTTCTCAAATTTAAATGGAGCCTCCTGTGTTCCAATTTATACCCACTGCTTCTTGTCCTATCATTGTTTGTCACTGAGAAGAGCCTGGCTCCATCCTCGTGACACTCACCCTTTATATATTTATAAACATTAATGAGGTCACCCCTCAGTCTCCTCTTCTCCAAGCTAAAGAGACCCAGCTCCCTCAGCCTTTCCTCATAAGGGAGATGCTCCACTCCCTTAATCATCTTTGTTGCCATGCACTGGACTCTCTCCAGCAGCTCCCTGTCCTTCTTGAACTGAGGATCCCAGAAATGGACAGAATATTCCAGATGTGGTCTCACTGGGGCAGAGTAGAGGGGAAGGAGAACCTCTCTTGACCTACTAACCACCCCCCTTCTAATACACTCCAGGATGTCATCTCAACTGTTTTGTCTCCAGTGAATACCAGACCGTACGTTACACTATGGAACATGACTGCCAAACATTTTTGTTGGGCTGATCAGGCATGAAAGATGGAAATCTTCTGCATCAGCAGGAATGATCTCTTCAAGATGTTCATGTCATGGTGCTTCCATTTTCAGGCATGGATTTAGGATCTCCTGCCCAGGTGACTCCCTTGAACAGGAAAAGATAAAAAAGTGCCTTGTAATACTCTGGCTTGATATGATTTCTAAATACACTTTTTTCTCTGTTGAACAATAAATACCAAAGTGCTGTTACAGACAGTAATTTCTCATACCTATCATTATTGAAGATTTTTGCAGCTAGTCTTCTCTGATACAACCTGACAAGTTCAGTATATTAAATCATTAAGCTTCTTTTTACAGTCTTCGGTAAAACAACATAGAAATAAGGGCAATCATTTTCATTTTTAGTACAGAAGCTCAAAATTGTCTGGCGAGCTCTGTTACTCCTTGGATAATCCATGGAACAAAAAGTAGAAGAATAAATATAATTCCCACTACAATCTTAGGAGCTCCTAAATCATTCAAGGAAACTTGTTTTTGCTTTGATTACACTTGGAAAAAATTTAATCCAATTTTATATTGCTGTTGTATATAATTGCGTGCTCTTTGAATAAACATTATTTCACATCCAGAAATCCCCATGTGATTCCACAGCACTGCCCACATCACTACCATATATGAATGTGTTGCTCCTGGCAGAAAATGACTATGGAGTTTTTTGCAAAGTTTTTATCAATTATCATTTGTTATGAAAGCATATCATGTATTTGCATTATCCTGAGAATACCGTAAGCGTGGCCATTAGTGGGAGGGCAGGAAGAAGAGTGAAGCATTGTTTTTCTTTTTCTTCTGAATCTTTTTAATACAGGCTTACACAAAATTCCCAGAACACATCACATTTGACACAGCAAAAAAATATTCTTACAAACCTGCACAAAGTCTGTTCTGTATTCAGATGGAATAAAGTCAGCATAATGAAAAAGCAATGTTGGGCTCCTCCTGAGTCTCTGACAAAAGCACAAATACTGCCTTTTTATTCTCTGCTGCTCTACTATTCAAACAGAATAAAATATCAGTCATACATTTTTTTTAATGTCTGAAAGAGCTCTCTTGGCATTTCAGGTTTGGTGCACAGTGGGCTGGATGCTTGAGTTTTAATTTTCCTGTTCAGCTTTTCATGGTCCCTCTCCTCCTGGAGCCTCCGTAACAAACTTTGAAAGTGTTTTTTTTTTGCTTTATGTACATCTTATAGTTCAATATTTGTTGTACTAATTCTTCACAAGCCACTGGCAACCACCGCCAGTGGGCCAACATGAGCATTAGTGAGACATGGGCAACGGTGATTTTGATGAAACAGTGTTAGATATCTCTGCTTAAAACAGCTCTAGGAGCCTAGGGTGGATATTATTTCATTCCGTGATGACCAGGGCAACTGAGCTCAAAACTCTGACCAGTCTTGTTGAGCAATCAGAAATCTGATAGTGTTATTTTATGTTTGCTGCAAAATGACAAATTCTTTTTTTCGGTGGTGTTAGGAAAGATATTCTTGAAACATTTCTGCCTGCCTCCTGCATGTGACAAAGTTTTCTGAAAAGCTGCATCGTACTGGTTATGTCACAATAGATACTAGTAGGTCATCTGTTGATTTGTTTCTCAGAGAGAAATTATCTTTTTCCTCTACTCAGACAAGTTGCCAAGACTCCCTCACGAACAGCTGCTTGTTTTCAATCCCAAACATTTTTAACCATTTGTTTTGTCCTCCAAGGAAGTGACTCCACTACATCCAAGACACGATTCTTAGAAAAACCAAAACATGATGTAGGTTGCACAGGCCACTTGCAGCTCGTGAAGAAATTTGTGTGCTTGCTGATTGCTCAAGAAGCACCCTCACTGACACCTACCACCCTGGAGCCCTGATGATCAGGTGATGAGATACTGCTGAGCATCCTGCAAAACAAGGGCTCCTTGTGCATGTCAAGGGAGCATCACAGCAGCTGCACATCTTCCTTCACCCTTTGAGAACTGGACATACGTCCTAACAAATGGATGCATGTGGCAGTCAAAAAACTGCACAGAGCCAAGGCAGGTATGATCTGGTTTAGAATCTGGAAGTAGAACGATAAAATTAAGCACGAGTTAAACACCACCCTGGCATTTACCCAAGGTCTGGGGCAGATTCTGTAGCCTAAGTTTTGTGTATCCATGGATACTGTGCCCTCACTGGGTGGGTGAAACACACTCCAGTGTGTTTTGTCCGAGTGGCAGGACGGTCTTTGACTGCATTTAGATGTATCTTATGTGCTTTCACATGGACCAAGAAAACTTCACTGACTTGATTTGTAAGCTTGGTCTCCCTCTACCCCAAGAAACAACTTTGCTGAAGTAAGTTGTGCATTCTTGAATCTACTTTTAAAGAAAACGTAAAAATGAAAACAGAAAATAAGGAGCCAGAGATTTTAGTGCTAGTATTAAAATTGTTTTCAGTATTTTAGGGAAATGTAGTACTCAAATAATTGGTCACTCTACATTTTTTATGTGCACAGCTGAGGCTAAGCTTGCCTGCATCATATTTCCATACCAAAAAATCAGCTCTGAATAACCACCATTTTTAGTCTGATACTTTCAGGGGACACCCCAAAATTGAGTTGACTCCTAGCTCTTTGCCTTTTTCTATTAGAATGAAGCCAAATGAAACAAATAATATTGTCTTCATAAGTTAATTCAGTGGTTCTTTTCTTGCATTTTTGGCCTCAGCCAAGTTTTCCCCTCCTGCTCAATACTGAAAGATGTCAGTCAGATAGCTGTAAGACCTTACACGAAACAGTGCAAAATAACTATGAAGCAAACCTTAGCTCTTTTTGTGCAAAGTCATTTACACTGGAAAACTGAAATCTGGAAAACTCTCAGAAAAGAAGAGGGGCTGAAACAGATTTATACACTTTTATGGAAGACGGATAAGATTTTCTGCTTGGCAAGGAAGCTAAGATGCTTTTACAAAGCCCAGCAGCCCTCTCTGAATGCTAACAGTGGAAATGCTTGTGGAAACACAGCATTCCTGTTTTGTGTCCTCTCCTTTGAGCTGCTTGCATGCACCTTTTTCTTCTTGGATATCTTTGTGTCGTAAAGGGCAGTGGAGCAGGTTTCACTTACCCTTGCAGGTAAGGGCCATGGTTACTGATGGTTGCTGTGCTCCAGCCTCACTTCTCATCCTGTGCCCAGTACAGGGACTAGCAGTGTCACCGGATGTTTACCCCAGTATAAGGCAACCAGGAATACTCCAAAGAGTAGAGAAGGAAGACTAAGCTTTGGTCCCTGCTTTTCATAGCTACTCTCTGTTCTGCAACGTTAAATTGGAAAAGGAATGAGTTCTTTCCATTTTGATTTATTCATTTCTCACAGTGACTTTCAAAATTTACTTTTTCAAAGACAAAGTGTCCAACATTTTGAAGCCATAAATGTGAAGTCAAATGGCAACAAAACAAAGACTGAAAAGCTATGCTGGTATGGAAATATAGTAATTCTTATATAGATGGGGTTGAATTCAGAACAGTTGATACTGCAGTGGATGTGACTCCATGGTGGCTTGTAAGCCTTGGGCACTGCGAATGTTTGTAATATTCTGGGGGACTTGTCAGACAGCTTTACATAGTGTCAGCTTTACTCCAGTGTCGCCTTGTTTTGCTTTCACTTCCATGGCAGTCTCCAGACACAATGAAAGCACATGAGTGAGGTTAAAATCTGAGTACATAAACATAGCATCAGGAAATGAATCCACCACAAGGTTCCTATTAAGTGGAAGATAACGCACTACAGTATATGATAGGAAATTTTTTTCAGCATTGCCACAGACAGACAAGTTAACCACCTCATCTGACATTTAGTTTTTTTTTTTCCTTCCATGCAATCACACACAACTATTTATGTACCTGATTTTAGAATTTAGTGCTGTTGTATCCATACATGCAGCATGTTTTTTTAACCACTTACATACCACATACAGAAGACTATCTCTTTGTCAGAAAACTTCAAGATATCTTCCAGTAGGTGCGACCACAATGTTAAAAACTTTAATTCTTGACCTGCCGAACTACTTTACATCTCTTCCTGTCTTTCAGAAAAATGGAGCTCTTTCTTTTTAAGTGACTGTAGAGGAAAATGGGAAACTGAATATTAGTTATCTAGTCTTGTGTTTTTCCCTTCTATGAACCAGCTTTATTTTTCACTCCTGACCACTGTTGTTGGTCAGGAAAAAGCTTTTGCATGACTTTGCCAAAAACTCAGAAAAGGACATTTTTTAAAGTTTTTCCATTCCCCCTTTTTTCTTTTTCCTTTGCCAAATAAACATTTCTACGTAGACATGGATATGTAGGCAGCAAAGCACCATAGAAAACACTTTAATTCAAGCATTCCCATTTGAGAAAAGAGATAACAAGCAGAAAGGGCTAACGTTGTCTCCTTTTTGTCATGCAGCTGGTGGCCTACCAGCTCTCATATCTTATGGGGCCAGATATTATGACAGGCTGAAGAAACAAAAAGTGAAGATCCAAACAGAGAGTAGAGTGTAGACATACTGCATCTGGTGAGTACTGCATCCAGCTCTGGAGACCTCAGTACAGGAAAGACAGACCTGTTGGAGAGGGGCTGGAGAAGGCCACAAAAATAACGAGAGGGCTGGAGGAGAGGAGAGGGGAGGAGAAGGGAGGAGAGGAGAGGAGAGGAGAGGAGAGGAGAGGAGAGGAGAGGAGAGGAGAGGAGAGGAGAGGAGAGGAGAGGAGAGGAGAGGAGATGTTATTGTACCCTTTCAGCAATTTTAGCAGGGCCTGTTATGATAGGACAAGGGGTAAGGCTTTAAATTAAAGGAGGGGGGATTCAGGCTAGACATAAGAAAAAATTTTCTTGAAATGAGGGTGGTAAAACACTAGCCCAGGTTGCCCAGAGAGGTGGTAGATGCCTCATCCCTGGAGACATTCCAGGCCAGGTTGGATGGAGCTCTGAGCAACCTGATCTAGTTGAAGATGCCCCTGCAGAGGCTTGGACTAGATGACCTTTGAAGGTCTCTTCTGACACAATCTATCCTATGATTCTATGATCCCTGCGATTGGGTGTAATCACTGCTTGAAGTTATAACCATTTTCAGAGTTGCAGTTGGAAACCTTTGGAGTTGCCAGACTGTCCCTTCTCTCCTGATGACAATCTCATCCAAAATGTTTAACTGCCATCAGAGGGTCTACCCCATCTGGTGGTGTGACACTGGGACACTGGTGCTGCTCTGTCCTCCTGCCATTCCCAGGGTACGTGAATGCTTGGTTACTGGGTCACACATGCACCCTGAAATTGAGCTAGCCATAATTTTAAGCTCTCCTCTGAGTTTCCAGGTGGATAACAGCATGGGTGTAGCTCTGTAGATAAAGGTGAAAGTCTTCAATAAGATTATGACACTGGAGTGGTAAAGCCAATACAGGTACTTAAAATAGGAAAAGTTCCACAGACGGCTAAAAAGTCGAGTGCTGGCCTTTGGGCCAGAGTTTCAAGCTGTTGTTTCACGCCACTTACTCAGAACTGAAACAGAAACTGAGGGAAAGAGGAAGAGTTGAAGCCCAAAATTCAGAGATTAGCAATATGTAGCTTGCAGCTCAGCTTGCAGGCAGCTGTTCCCTGAAGCACAGCTAAAGAAAGTAGCTGACAGAACTGAAGAAATTACTAATTTTTATTGGTAAACATTTGTCAGCTTGTAATTAGTAATAGTTTCTTTTCGTATATGATTTAAAAGCCACCCTCATCTGGGATCTTTTGACAGGAGATGCCCAAGAATGTAAATTTTGGTAGCTAAGACACATAAACCAAAGCCAACCATGACGAGCAGGAATATTTTAAAATATTTCTTCTACAAGGATTAATAAATACCTTTTGAAGAGTTTTTTGAAAAGTTTCATTTTCTGAATTTTTTTTTTCTCACAAAGTTTTGTGATCAAGTTCATGTACAGAAGTACAAAGAAGTTTTTTATTCCCTCTTTAAATGCATATCTCTCTGTAACCTGAACTGTGGTGTCATGACAGCCTGACCCCACTGTGAAGACATATTTCATTTCCTCAATTGCACTTGCATAATTTCCCATTGTTGTGGTGTTATTGTGCTTCATAACTAGTATCCTTTCTTCTTCCCTTGCAGAACACAGAGATAGCAAAGGATGCCATAGATTCTTTAGACAGAAGCCACCTGTGAAATTTATGTATTTACATTAATAGAAAACAGAGGACTTGAGTGATGCTTTTGCAGTATTAAGTACAGCATAAATCATTTACTTGTTCTCTGTTTGTGACAGTCTGCAGTTTAAGCAAATTATTTGCTGACAGAAAATGTAACTGGAACTGTAGGTTCAGAAGCTTTGCTGCGCTCTTATATCTACTCCCCTTTCTTCCTGGTGCGTCTTGATCTCCCCTGAAGAAATACTTTGAAACTCAAACTCCATTTTTTTTATGAGCTGTATGCTGGGTAATGATACGAAGACCATGTTCTAATAGAGCAAAAATGGCTTCTCTTTAAAAACAAGAATTTTCAGGGTTCTTCCAGCAGCAGCTATATATTTTTTTTTCAGCTTTGTGCCCAGAGTGATTTCCTAGTACCTGCTTCACACTGTTCCTTCCCACAGCTTGGTCTCCTTCCTGCCTAGTATCATACTGTTTCCTACACAGGCAGTTTTTAGAAAGAGCTGTAAAAAGCACCTTTTAATTTAGACCTTTCCAATAAACCAAATGATTAATTCCAAAGACAGTAGTAGAATGGTCTGATTAGAGCTGTCCTGGCACAGTGGCACTCTGCCTTACATGTTATTTTGGTTCCTGCTGGAGCCAGTACTGATGTGGCAGAGGAACTCTAGCCTTCAGAGTGGGAAGGAACATCCCAGCGTGAGTGCCTTCCAAAAGTTCTTACCTCTTGGAGATGTCATTCAGGATTACTGCCAGGGAGAGAGATGCTTCCCTCCCACCTTGCTCAGTGCTGGGACAATGAATAGGTCTTCTCTCTCCTTTCACTTGCAACTGTGGGCCTGGGAAGAAGCGGAGGCAAGTTCTTCTGGGTGTCACTGGCAGCTCAGTGGCCAGTTTTAACTTCTAGGGGTGAGATTACAGAATTAAAACCAGGATTTGCTCAAATTCAGAACGGTTCACTGCCCAGAAATAGTTGGAGGCATGACTCAGAAGCTTGCCTGCTGGGTGGGAATTCATATCCGATGGCCAGTGTACTTGGCTGCAGGGTCAGGATGTTTCTGGAATATCTAAGTCTCTAGAACCAGCTGCCAAGGCCTGTTCAGTGGGACTTCACAAATCCCAAACCTCCTGCCCCTTTATACCCTGGATCCAGGTGTTGCATCATCTCCTTCCACCCCAGAAGGATGGAAGAAAACTCCAGACACCCCAAAAGCCTCCAATACCCCTTAGCAACTGACACATGCGAGTGGTAGATCAAGTTCCAATGCATCTGTCAGTTATTTTGCTTCTTAGTCCTCAGCTACTGTAAAGCAAGTTCAGTGAATAACTCTCTTTTCAGTACTTCCCCTTTTCTCTTCTTCCTGATATTACAGCCTAATAGTGTTTTCTGGCAAAATTAGAGAAGTATCAGCATCAGAAGCACCTGAACAGGCAGCTTCACTTCTGGTGCTGGAAAAGACAAACATCTGGCTTGTAGGAAAATGAATACTGCCATGTCTGTACCATTTTGCCTCTAATTCTTTGCTGCCTTTACCATCCATTGCAGTTCAACTTCTTTCTGGTTGCATTCAGCAGCGGTGAAGCTTTTCCAATCCTGTCTCTGTCTTGTAGCTTCCTGTACTATTTCTTGCACATCAGCTTTTAGGCTCCAACTTCAAAGTGGTCCCTGCTTTGAGAAGGATTAAGATCTGATAGGCCCCAGTGGTCCCTTGCAGCCTAAATTGTTCCTCAGTTGTATGATTCTGACTTCACTTGTGTCTGGACAGGCAAGTGGAGTCACAGAATGTTAGGGATTGGAAGGGACCTCAAAAGATCATCTAGTCCAATCCCTCGCTGGAGCAGGAACACCGTGGAGTCGCTCCAATCTGGGAACAATTCTGAGGAAAATTGTATGACATCCTGCTGACAATTTTTTAAGTTTGAAAGCTGATCGTACTTGACCCAGTATGAAGTTTATTGTGTCTCCAGACACCATAATGGATGACACCTGGAAAATTAGATTTCAATGTTTTAATGGGAGGCTATTTTAAGGGGATTGTGCCAGAGCATGACATTGTCTCATTGAACATTTGTTTGGAAGACTGAACAGCTAGATCTATTTGAAAGGTAACCTAAACTGTAGACCTTGTGCCATAAACAGAGGTGCCAAATGTATATCTGTTCACCTACGTGTAAAAACTGGAATATAGATGCCCAAATACAGGATATGTGCAACAGATTTGAAAATCTGACTTAGAATGTTTATTCCAAAAAAGAAAGACATGAACAAATATCTCTCTTACGTTAAAGACAAATCTTGAAGATATAGACCCAACGAAGAGTTGCTCAATGGGTACGAGGTCTGCAGGTTTTGCAGTCAGAAAGGAAAGGAGCTCCCTGGGTGAAGGAGGTAGAGGAAGAACTTTACCTCTCAGGGAAGAGTTCAGTGGATGATTTTCTTTTTCTCTGTTAATGTTTCTATGTCTTCTATAAAAATAATATCATAGAAAAAGTAATTTTGAAAAGGAGTTTGGCATCCGGTCTCTCTAACGCTGTTTATAGTGAAGATATGTCAAGCCTGCATCCTATCATGATGACAAATAAGGTCTTGCTGCTACCTTTGACTACCCTTTTCTATCTGTATCCGTTTTGTGTCTTGTCTTCTACTTGGACTAATTCAGATTAGAAATGCTTTGTGACAGGTGCTGTCTTGTTCCATGTTTATGAGATACTTTGTGTGATTAGGTGAACATTTGCTGGATCACTGTTCTTTAACCTCATTTGGTGCTAAAACAGAGTGCAGACCTGCAATTACGCCATGAACCTATGCGTCCGTGATTCGTACTCCTTCTGAAGCTTGTCTTCAGCCAGCCAGGGAGCAGCTGTCATACTTTAAGTGACAGAGGAGGAAGCAGGAGAGCATTGTGAATTTTAAGGCAGCAGAAAGCTCCACGGTCAGTAGAAAAAGACCCATCTTCTGCATCTCTTTTGGTGAAAATACAGCGATTGGGGCTGCTTTTGTAGTATTTATGTATCATGAGAACAAGCTGTTCTTGTGGCACTTTTGACTTGGCCATCTGGTAGGAAGAACAAGGGATGAGAGGGAAGAAAAGAAAATGTCAAGAGGACTCTGGGTGCCTGGTCATGTGTTGTGTGTATACACGCATCAGGTAGGAAGAGGAAGAGAAAAAATTAAGAGGTTGTGAAAAGTGAGAGAGAAACAAGCAGAGAAGGAAAAAAAACCTAAAAGGAAGCAGATTGCATCACCATGAAAGACCGAAACAAAGAACCTGCCAGGGAAAGATACAGAAGGGTGAAGAAAAAAAAAGAGAAAAAAAAAATTAGACATTGTGACATTGTTGGTTTAATTCCATTGGTTTAGTCAGATATTGAACTAAATTCCTTTCCAGCCATTTGTGTTGTCATCTGACTTTAGTGGTGTACGCATTATTGAACTACCATAATCTTTGTGGCAAAGTGTCTTTATGAAGTCTTCAGGAGTCTGATCTGAGAAAGACATGTGAATTTTGTTCGTCTACTTACACATTTATCTAAGGGTTTTTGTTACTTTTAGGTTTTAATAAATAATGTAGCTCTGACTTTATTATTATGACCAACTATTGAGGCTGGGATAGCAACCAAAGAGAAACTTTTCATAGGTACTGTTTTCTCTCTTCCACCTAATGTCCCATTTCACAATGGAGAAGGTTTTTTAACTAGAAACTGGCATCTCACAGACTGTCTTTGCAGTACTCAGGGCTGACATCAGAGTTGCTGGGACAGCACTGGGCAAGCTGTGGGTTTTTTGAGGCTTTGTGCTTTCATGCAAAGAACAGGCTGTTGAGGCTCAGAAGGCTTGTATAAAGAAGAAATCTCTTGCAAATGCTGAGGAGACCATGCCCAAGAAGAACCTCACACCTTCACTTGAGGTAATCCAGATATATCTCTGCCAGGACTTCTTTGAAGGAACTTCCTGCCCTTACCAGCCAGGGAGGTATGTCCCATGCAAATACATGACTCCTCCAAAACATGTACCATGCTAACTTATAGTTCTTCTATCCATACTGGCATTACATCCACACTGAATACTTCAAGGACCAAAATGTATTCAAGGGAGGACAACCCTCCTCCAGATCAGAGCTGGAGGAGATGGGTGGCTGTGCAGTTCAGAGCTTGTTCTGCTTATCAACTGCAGTGACCTACTGTCAGGTGGAACTGCTCAGCTGATAAATTGCATCTGCTTTTAATTTAGAGAAGCTACACAGCAGGAAGTTGAGCCACAATCAAGAATATCTACAAGCAGAGAAACCATCACCTGGGAGTGGGAATGGAGTCACAGGGAGGATATAGCAATATCCAGCAACATTTGAGCAAGTCTTACCGAGTCTGTGGGAGCTTGAGTATTCCTGAGACGCATTGGTTTCCTTGGAGTAGATGGGATTATCAGTTTCACATACAGTTTTGAATTTTCTTTTTTATTACTCATTCTATTTCTCATTTTAATACTTTGATGAGTTTCTTTGTCATCTGTGTAATTTTAATTAAATAAAATGGCTTTTAATTTTGACTCAGTGCCTTGAGACCAATCTATTTCTTTCCTGTTGTCATTTCTGTCCATGGCATACAGCTTTGGCTGACATATGTAGTCTGTCTAAATATCAAAGGTTTTTAAGAATGGGAGCAAATGAGGAAAATGTCAGGAGAAGAATCACCACTGTCTAGCTGTGATTTACATGGAAAAACATTTGTAATCTCAAAGCTGATTTGCCAAGATAAGTTCAAAGGTTGAACTCAGAGAGAAGTCCACATTGCTAATCAAAAGTGAACACTGGTCTTTGAACAAAACCGCCTGTGTCTAAAAAAGTGATTTTATCTCGGAGGCAGATGACTACAGAGCAACTTTAAAAACCTGCATTGTTACCACAGTACTTCACTGAACAGCAAGGTGACACATTTGCTACTTCAGTGGCGAAGCAGGTATTACAAAATCTGATGTGGGTAGTACACATCTTACCCACGTTTTGTGTTGATAGAACACGTGAAATTTGTTCTGTTTGCCACTCTCCTCTTGCATCCTGCTTGTAAAATGGACATAAAGATATAAATTCTTTTGATATCTCTCTTATCTGAGAGCTAGAAGCTTTATCTACTCATTTAAGTTAACCCACTAATTAAGCAGGTAGCTGCAGAGTCCAAGACAAAAGTCTTGTAAGAATCACAAGAAAAATCAACAACACCTCCACCCCTAAAATAATGTGGGGGAAATAAAATCTGTTTCAAGTCACGTACAGTGAGAAATCACTTAACATCACTGGTTAAGAATTATTACTGTCAAGGACGATTCACTGTCATTTTGCTGTTACTCATTGAAGGTATAGGCAGGAAAAAGGCAAGAGTAGTTTGCAAAGAGCTCAGGAAGAGGAGCACAAGTTACAGAAAATTCTGGAGGAGACACCAAGAAGACATGCTGTACTGTATTTAGCTGTAGTGCTCTCCATGCCTTCAGCATCACTAAAAAGGGGGTAGTTTTCTTAGAAATAGCTAGGGCTGTTACATTATAATCCAGTATGTAGTTTATGAAACATATGGACAGAGGGCTAGTGGGACTCACAGCAAGGAATCACAGTAGCTCTTCCATTCATTGCTTGGTATCACAGGTTTGACAAAACTAAGAGAGGAAGGAGTATAATCATTCTGGGCCCTGCTAGGAATTTTAACAGACTATAAAGATATATTTCATGGTTGTGATGTGCAGATGCTGAGGGGGAAATAATGAGATTACTGTCAAGCCAGCAAAAAATATGAATTATCATACACTACCAAGTAGACCAGCAGCCCTGTAAGTGCCAAGAAAACTTGTAGGAGAGCTAAAGTTTTATATCAGAAGCTGATATTTGCAGAAAATTGTGGAACAGAATTCCCCTTACCAAAGACCAAATTTGTATTTACTGTATGGTTTATGAAAAGACCATGCTACATGGTAATGCCATGGCAAGTCAGACTGTAACAATGATAAAGGCAATGTTGAGAGACAAATATCAGACTAAACATAGGCATACTGAAGCTGAGGAAAACTCAGATCCTTTTAATCAGTAATTTATTGGCTTCTGAGGAAATGCAGACAGCCCCAGGGAAACTAAAACTCCGAGGGAATGTCTAGATGTAAACTCATAAAATACCCAGTTGTGCTGTGAGACAGATCTGTCAGATCTTAGGTTTTATTTGAATTGCTCAGATTTTGTTATATTCTGCCCTTGAGCATTACATGATGGCACCACTGACACTCAGGAATACCTTTTTTAAATAATAAACAAAACCAAACAAAATTATTCACAAAGCTATGAAGTAGCTGGAGCAAGAGAATAACGTATTTGAAGGAGATGTGGGAGCAACACTCTGGCAAAACCAGGTTTGTCTTTAGGGTCCTGAATGGCACAGAGAAGAATAAGTTTGGAGATGATGGTTTCTGGCTTTCCAACATGTAACAGTTCTATCATTCGGTCTTAACTCTTTGCAAGGGTACAAACCCATCACAAGCCACTGGAAAGTATCATTTAGAGGCCATTGAGCAAATATTATCCAGGAAAGGTACTCTTTGTGAATGATCAGCTGAAGAGAGTGCTATTTCTCTAGTGCAGCTTAAGTGACTCAAGACATAGAATAACATTGTACTTGAATTTTTAGTATTTATAGCAAGAGAGTCTAGGTTGAGCAGCATCACCATGAGTGGATGCTAGGAAGAAAAATTACTTTCAAACTGTCCAGTCCATAAGGAGACAATGTCATAGGAATATGCTTCTGTTGCCGGTTAGATGATAATCTGTGCATTAATGAGCAGGCAGTAAACACAAACAGTTTATACCTGGGATATTAAAAATCCTTAGGTGAATTCAGAAATAAACATATTGTTGAGGAATGAGCACCCAATCATTTTTATCAGATGTGCAAAGGCTACAACAAGTATGAACAGAAAAGAATATTTTACCCTTTGGAAATCCCAGCACACCTATCAGAAGGATCAGATTAGTTTGTTTTTACAGAAGAGAGGTAAGGTCAAAGATTATTTCTCTATTCTCTGAAATACGGGCTATCCTAGAGATACTAAAGCCAGGAAACAGAAGGCACATAGAAACTGAAAGGCATGTAAGGAGGTGTAGTTCTTACACAAAGCTCCAATATGCTGTAGCAGAATTTAAAAAAGAACCTTTGCTTGCTTGTTGTCGTGGCCAGCAATGTTGAAGAACAATAGTAATTTTGTTCTTAAGAAACAAAAATGAAATAGGCATTTACTTGGAATCCAGAAGAATAACTTCCAACACCTGTGAAATGAAAGTGTTTTCACACAGAAATAATTGAGCCCATCTTTTTTCATAAAACTTAATAATACATTAAATGAAAACTGTGACCTTAATCACATACTTCCTTTTAGTCTGAAATAAGGAAACCAGTGTAGACCATTGCATTTAAATTACTAATGTTGTTTTTCTCGATGCATTATTTCTTCACAAGGCTCCTGCAAAACCATGGAAAAGAAAAGTCCAAAGTAAAAAGAGCCAAGAGGGAGCAGGGGTTACCTATCCACAGCACTGCTGCTCTGTGCGGAGCAGAGATCATCAGAAATGTGTTAGAAAACCGAGGCGTTGCTTCCTGCTAGGGCACTTTGTTACAACAAATAGCTAGTATGTACAAACAGCTGAGATAACACAGAGCAAGCAGAGACCCAGCTACAATAGAAGAAACAAGAACCAGGGACTGCTGGGCACAATGTTAGCCATCAAATGCCCATATAAAACAATGGCAAAGGAGGGACCTGCGATGTAGGTCAGATGAGTTGGTTATAAACTCAGGATAGCAGTGAGGCTGTAACTGAAGATAACTTCAAAGTAGGGGCAGACTATAAAAAATGAAAGCCTTTTTTTAATTAAAGAAATCTCCTGAAAATGGAAAAAAACCGGCAAGCTCCTTTTCCCTTCCAGCAGCTAGAGGGGAGTGGAGTTTCAATTTTATAAACTGCTAACTAATCTGGAGCTAATATAAACTACTAATCTCTTACTTATGCCCCAGGTCTAACATCCTCCTCATTTTTGCATTTGAAAGTGTCATTCAAAATGTTTGGGACATCAAAGTTTCAACTTTCCTGGGGAAATGAAGAAATAACTGTGGTTTCTGAGGAATATTTTAAAATTATTTTCTACTTAATAAGTTGTTGCCAGAGCTAAATAAAAATAAAAATAAATAAAATATTTCCAGAGTTAAGATGTGTCTAAAATAACATATGATGCCTGACAGCATGGTATGTCATCAGTTTTGCAGTTATCCCAAATAATAGAAAAGCCCTATGTGCACACAATGAGGTCACTGAAACAACCTTAACTCTTTCCTATAGTCCCATGTTGCAATAGCCATATAATTATGACTAAATCTTCTTAAAGCTTCTCAGTGTCCACAGTCTCAGAGCAGAATAAATTACTTTCCATTTTTTGGTGTTTTATTTTCAGTTCTATTATACTAACCTCTGTTAACTTCGCTGCAATGAGTAGAATTTTGAAAACAAAGGTTTAAGATTACGTGGCATTTGACGTCGAGATTAGCATAGCTGAAAATTCATCTGCCTATGATTATTTTCATCAGTGAAGCCATCAAAGAACACCTCTCTTTTCAAAGAGGTTTTCAATCCCATTGCTCTTAATGGGACTGAGGTCAAACACCCCCTCTTTTGCTGGGATGATCAGCACCTTACTTTGTTTTCAACCCGCACACAGTCAAAAACATAACGCTGCTGGCAAGTTAAACCCCAGTTAAATTGCCCCTGTAGGGGCACCTAATTGGCAGGGTAAATTTGTTCATGCTCTTCTGCTGCCAGCTAAGCTAAATCTTTGCCTTTTGATAGTGCTTCGCTGCCATTTACTAGCCCAATTTTGTCTATACTGTCAGAAGACTCGTGTGCTTGGTAGGACAAAGTAACGCGAGTTCTGTGAAGAAAATTAATGGATTTCTTTTTCTAGCCCAGGTAATAGACCTCCTGTTTTTGTAACAGAATTGAGTTCAATTTTCCCTTTGAAGTTCCAAGTATAATGGCAAGGGTGACCACACATTTGTTACATTTCCTGTTTTGGCTCATCACCATAAAAAGCCAATGCAAATGATTACTGACAGCCATTCTTGTAGAGCTCTTTGCCATTTTTGTGAAAGACGAGCTCTAGCTGGCTTCCTTTTCCAAGTTTCTAAACCATTCATTTTTGTTCCTTCTCATCCCTTACTTCTGAGGCTTGTTATGTTATGAATTTTCTTTGTCTCTCTTTCCTGGCAAGTGTTTGCTTTGCAGCTAAGTCCTTCCTTTCTGTTGCCAGGCACATTTTTTTCCCCTTAGGTTGCTAGGCAATATTAGTTTTCTTCTTATTTTACTACTCATGTGACTTCTGCTCACCATACACTTCCAACATCACCTTTTATTCATTACCACCTCTGGCTTGCACATACACAGCTGAATAAAATTAAACAAGTGAACACAGGAAGGGGCTTAAACGAAGAGTCTTTGCTATAGCTTAAAAAGCCAACATTTATAGCAAAATTCAAATCTTAAAAAATGAGATTTCATATTTTCCCTGAAGAATCTCTTTTAATAAAACCTACATTTAATGCGAACAGTTCTGGTGGAATGAAGAAGACCTTGACTGTGATTATCTAATCTATTGTCATGCTTAATGAACACAGCATAAAAGGCCACTGAGGTTAAGCTATACTTCACCATGTTTGTTTAGAAAACAATTGTAGAGTTCCTCTGGGATCTGATTTATTAAACCCACTCAAACAAACAGTGGCGTGAATAAGAAATAAATTCCTTTTCCTCCATCAGAGAAAGAGAGGCTAAATGACTGGTGGTTTATATCAGATTATTAAATAATACATCCCAGACATGGTGGCCCATATGACAGTATGGAAATTGCCTTCCTAACAGCTGTGAAATACATGTGTTTTTTTTTTTCTTCGAAATTTCCTTCAACTTTTTCTTCTACTGATGCTGCAGCATTGATGATAGTGCTCCCCCAGCTAAATTGTTTCTGTCATATAAGTTCAGCTTTGGCTTGTGTTCAAAAAGACACACAGCAGCATGGAACAAATGGGTCATTACCACAGCTGATAAACTGAAGAGAAGAGATTCACCTCAGCCTCTCCTGCATCAAACTCAGCCTTCCCTTATGGGGACCTGCTCAAGTTGCCCTTCTGGACTCAGCTTTTTTTCTTTCCTATCCAAAGCTCCTGTCATGCAAGTTTCTGTCTGAGTTCTCTTCTGTTACAAGAGGCCCAAAGACCAACCCTTGCTTGCCAACCTTTGACTTTTCTCCATTCATGACAAAGACCCATGCCAAGAGAAGCCCTGACAGTGGTGTGTGTCCATTTGTCCTCTCCATCCCATCCTCCATGCAGACTAGACTTGTTCTTCATTGTCCCTTCAGAGGGAAAGAGCTTCTCTTGGCCACAGCTGTCCTTTCTGATCACTCCATCTGTGGGGGGATCTAAGAGGAAAACTGGCAGAGTAAAATAATAAACCTTGACAAAAGGTGATACCATAATACATAGTAATTTAATAATCTGTTTCAGCCTTGTATGATGATGCCTGGATACACCTTTTACCACTCCTCTACAGTGTTGCACAGCAGCTTTCTCCCCTATATAGCCTTTGCAGACGTTTCATTCAAGCCTGCATTGTAGGTCCACCTCTCTCTTTTCTGCATATTTTTTGGGAGGTTATACTTTGTTAGCTGCAATAGAGTCACTGTTAATATATGTTGGTATAATAGGAAAATAAAGCTGGTTTCCCAGTCTTTGTTGAATACAGACTTCTTTTCACTTCTTTTACAGATAACACTTCCAGGAAGTCTCAGTTCATCTCACATACCAGCTCTATAAAAACTTTTTTTAAATTATGTTTTTGGATATGCCATGAACAGATTTTTATATTAAAACACCAGTGTAAATTCTCAGTCAATATAGATCAAAGCAGACTTACTGACAGCAGTGCAGATTTATTGCTACTGAAATTGATGAAAACCTTAAAAATTGAATTGGATGGGCTCCTCTTGTACCACTAAATCCCATCTCTAGCAATTGCAGTTTGTTTTGCCAAATAACCCATTTCATAAACTGATCATGCTGTTTGGTTTTGATATGTGAATGTTGTTTGTTTTGTGATGATAAAGCAAGTATTTTCTTTCTTTCATTTTTTATTTTTTATTTTTTTAGGGGCAGAACATAATAAAAGAAAGGCATTATTGTGCTGAATATGGAAGAAGTATTTCATGGTGAAAACAGAAGGAACAGAGAATGCGATGAGTGGAAAATTTCTCTGACTAAATAATCTAAGATTGCTTTTCTGAATCTTGATTTGACTGAAGAAAGCTGACAATAAGAGAAACTTAGAACTGAAATACAAAGGAGGCCTCACACTGAAATCTTTCTGTACCCTGCACACTGCCTTATTAATGTGGCCTCACATCTGACACTACCTGAACTCCCTTTCTAAAGCACATGGAAGAACTGCACGTGCTTCTTAGTCTTATCACTTACATGACATCGATTACAAGCTTTGTTTAGTAATCTCTGTATCAGGAAATGCTGTCAAACTTCTTCTTCTACCATTATAAAATTCATTTTATCTTGCAAGCCACTCAAGGCCCCAAGTACAGTAGCCTCCTTCCTTATAAAACTGTCTTTAGTTTGGAGTTGGCCTCAGGTTAATGCTTATCTCAGTTCACAGATATGAATCCAAATATCAGATATGCTTTTCAGAATTCACTTTTTTTCTTTTTCCTGTGTGATGTTATTTTTCTTGATTTGTCAATACTTAACCATGTTCAACTAGCCTCTATCAGCCCTGGGGCTAAAGACTCTTTTCTGTGCATGAGCCTATCCATTCCACTAAGATTTCTGTCTGAAATTTTGACGAATTGTAAAGACTTACTTGTATAGCAAAAAGCTCAGCCCCATGGTTAGTTTTTGGAGCCTTCTGTCTCATATGGTCCAGAACTGTACCTGAATGACTCTAATGTTACTGTCAGCAGGGCTCACTTGCTGAGCTGGATTAGCATCCATTTAGGTCATGTTCAGAGCTGAACTGGTTCATGTCCATTCAGCTTTGGTGTCTTCATAACTTTTTTTTCTTGTGCTTAAAGGTCCAGAGTTAGCAAGGGCAGAGAAAGCTCCAGCCTACTTTGATGTACCAGCATCCATACAGCAGCATGTCTATACATGGCAGATGTGCAATCTCCCACAGGGTTTGTTTTACGGACAGAAAGAATACAAACTGAAAAGCTTTTACCCATACAAAGCAAAAGCAAAGGATCTACCCTTGTCCTTCATTTACTTTACTGTTCTTCCTTTTTCCTTCTTGTCCTTCATGTCCTAATGTCAAGTAACCTCAGTGCGATGCTGGACTCTGTTACTCTTGAACTTTAGTGAAGCTGTTGCCAGGTGATGAACCTTGTCAAGGGCTAGAGGGAACCCGCAGCATTAAGGAAAATGTAATTTCTTCTTTTTATCCTGATACTTAAAACCAAAACACAGACTGACTGAGATAAAAAATGGTTTCAGATTGGTACAGTACTGCCTTGTCACCATGTTTTGCACAGAGAGGATGCTGGAGACATTAGCAAGGGCAACGTGAAGAAAAGGCTACTTGAGAAAAATGGAGTGCTTGCGTCCTTCATAGGAGTTTGATGCTCTTTTTATCTCCAAGATACTTCTCGTGAAATAGTACCGCTGTGCTTAATTTCACCAGTGGGGTATGGGTCCTTCCAAGAACAGTTTACTGACAAAGAGAAAAGCAGTTAACCTTCTTGGGAGCTCTGGCCCAACCTCTGGTTGAAATGTAGTAGTTGTATCAGTCTCCAAAAAAATTATTGCAAAGTAGAGCTTCACCCTCCCATGCCACATGTGGCATGTACATCATTGCACAAAAAGCCATCCCACTGAACAGAAGGAGGACTTTAAAACACCTCCAAAGCTAGAACCAATAGGTTGTAAGTTGGAGCACATGGGATGCAATTTTTTATGTTGTATTTCTGAGCAGCTTCTAGAGGCTGGAATGTAAAAGCACAATCTTCTAGAAGAATAATACTATGCTTATACTCTTCCTAGAATGAAGCTGTTAGTCCATTTCATACCAGAGCAGCAAAATTCTGTTCCCAACATTTGATGTCTTCTGGGATGAATTAAAACTATTGCAATCACATTAAATAAAGAACAAGTTGCAGTGTGTGTTGAACCAGTTTCACTTGGTAAAGATATTAGTCTACATTTACAGCTGTCATAAGGAACTACAACTCAGCTGGGCTCAGCAGTCTTGTACTCTTACATCAGCAACGAAATTCAGCCAATGTTTCTCTGAGATATTTCTGTCCCCAAGCACTCATTTGGTTTCCTGGACAACTGTCATTCTCCTAGATAAACAAAGTGCCACAAAGCTACCTTGTTGGCCATTTAGATAATTGTTGGACAAAGGAAAATACTTCCGGGTCAACTGATTTTTCCTAAAAAGTCTTTTTTCTTTTTTTCTTTTTTTCTTTTTTTTCTTTTTTCTTTTTTTTTTCTTTTTCAGTGGAAAAATCTGCAAGATTGGGCTTCTGTTCCCTTCAGTGGGAAGAAACTGCAGGAAATGTTATTGCATATGACACAATGGTTCCTGTTTACATCGTGAGCATAAGGTTGCATCCTGAATGCACTAAGCACATGAAGGCAACACAGCTCGATAGATATGCTCTCAGATATTGTGTTAAAGCACATAGCTTAGTTCAAATTCTGGTATCTCATCTGCCACATCACAAAGTAGCTGAGGTGCCAACCTCCATGTAATCACTCAGGATCTCTGGTAGGCTGGGCAGCTCGTGATGATGCTCAAAAGACTATGGCAACACAGGGAACGGTGCCTGGGTGCAGCTGGCCTGTCGTCTGTCTCTGTGCTGCCGTCAGACCTCCTACTGCAGTGGTGTAACCTAATTCCGGCTGCAGACTCACACAGATCTGGCCAGCAACATTTTAAATGGGAGTCTGATCCACTAAAAGTTTCCTAAATTCTATTATTGCTTTTTATTTCCTGTACCATTACAACAATGATTTTATTTTATTCTAGCATGTTGTCATTCAGCACTTAAACTTTCTTTGTACAGTATTTCTTTAAGGTCCTTTCTTCCTTCTTTCTACCCTCACATTTTGTGTTTCTATTCTGCATTTATAGATTCATTTTCAATTGGCAACTTAAAGCAGAGTCTCTTCTTTTCACAATGTCTAATACTGAAACTAAATCAGGAAGAAGGACGGATGAACTGTTATTGTAAGAAAAAGGAAGGATACATGCCTGCTGTGCAGAAAAAGTGATGTCTACCAGCAGCAGTGTAAAGTAGTGACAGAAAGGGCAAACAACTCAAAAGTTAGTCTCTTTGTCATGCTTGTAATATCTCACTGTTTTCCTCAGGCTGCATGCTGTTCTCTCTCAGCTTGACAGTTGCGGGCTGACAACCCCTTTCTTTTGTCCAGTACCCATGGTTTTCAGTCTCTTGGGGTGGTATCAAGGGGCTGAAGGTGGGTTAAGGGTTGAGGACACTCTTTGTGTATGTGTGTGTGTGTCCATGCGTGTTTTTGCGACAAAGTCACCCCAAAACCCAACTGGAAATGATTCTTAATAGCAGCCTCAATGTACAAATGTGAGCTATAGCATCTTCACAACCTCAGAAGTTGGAGATATCAACTCCAGAGGCCAACCGCTGCCTTCAAGATGTTGATACGAGCCCTGCGGGACTTTCAACCCATGGATATCTTAGGCAGGATCTCTGAAAACAAGGACAGATAGGGCTGAAAGGACTTAGCAAGGCCAAAGTGACAGTCATCCTGCAGGAACACCCCCGTCCTGCTGAACTCCTGCCTGAGCTTGGGCCACTGGTCTTGGTGTACATCATGGAGGAAAGCACAGTGCAAATGACAGGCATGACTTTTCCCTGTAGGACTGACAGAAAGAGCAAAAAGTTTTCTTCCCTATTCTGTATGCACAACCTGTCCCCTGAGCATGTGCCCTCTCAGGAGTCCTGCAGATGGGAGTTGTCCTCTCCTGTAGCATCCCACTCCTAGCCCACATGGCTGGCAAAAGCCATACGAGAACTTGTGCTGGGACTGAGAGTCCACGTGCAGCAAAGCTCTGTGAATGCTGCTGCCTTGACATGCAGCTCTTACAAATTATCACAGAACCGTGTGCCAACATTACAGGTTTTACCGTCCACAGTTTTGAGCTTCGCATTGAAAAATTTTCTACATTAGTGCTCTCGTTTCACAAAGTTTCTGAAAAATGTAGCTCATTTAATCCAAATGTGCAAGGGGGACACATTTATACTAACATCGAGCTGTTTATTCAAACCCACTTCATTTTGCACAGATCATCACATTGATTTTTTGTGATTTACTAGTGCCCCAAACTCAAGATCAATAGCACCACTGAAAAAAATCTACAGAGAGCCTGAAATTATATGCCTAATGCTGGTAATTTAACTTCCAGCATCACTGTTTACTTCGCTGCAGACCATTTCAGCAGAAGTGTTCACTTACTCCCACTGTTTGAAACCTGGCTGGTATTTCATATGGTGTAAATATTTGCCAAAGGATGAGAGAGGGCAAGAAGTTTGTATGTGTGCTTCTAAAGTGATAAAATGAGGCTCTATTTCCTCACACCTGTTCACAACTGTTGGTAACATCGTGTGTTATTAGGAAAGAGGGAATAAAGGCACACTTTGCACTATTTCACTGGTATTTTTAGCACTGTTCTGTACAGAGAAGCCTGAAGAAAATTGACTCCATACTGCCTGAATAAACTAATTTGATGAGTCATGTTGGGGTTGGAAGGGCCCTCTAGAGATCACCTAGTCCAACGCACCTGCCAAAGCAGGTTCACCCAGAGCAGATCACACAGGAATGTGTCCAGGTGGGTTTTGAATGTCCCCAGAAGAGACTCCAGAACCTCTCTGGGCAGCCTGTTCCAGTGCTCTGACACCCTCAAAGTAAATAAGTTTTTCCTCATATTCCAGTTGAACCTCCTGTGCTTCAGTCTGTGCCTGTTGCCCCTCTTCCTATCATTTGGGCACCACTGAAAGGAGTCTGTTCCCATTCTCTTGACATTCATCCCTCAAATATTTATAAGCATTTATAAGCATAAGATCCCCTCTCAGTCTTCTTCAGGTTGAACAGACCCAGCTCTCTCAGCCTTTCCTTGTAAGAAAGATGCTCCAGATCCCTAGTCATCTTTGTAGCTCTCCACCAGGCTCCCTCTAGTAATTCCTTATCCTTCTTAAACTGGGGAGCCCAGAATTGGATGCAGTACTCCAGCCTCACCAGGGCAGAGTAGAGTGGGAGGATAACGTCCCTCCACCTGCTGGTCACACTGTTCTTAATGAACCCCAGGATATTGTTTGCCTTCTTGGCCACAAGGGCACATTGCTGACTCATGGTCAACCTGTTGTCAACCAGGACTCTCAGGTCCTTCCCCTAACCTGTACTGGTGCCTGGGATTGTTCCTCCCCAGGTGCAGGACCTACACTTGCCCTTGTTGAACTTCGTTATGTTCCTTCCTGCCCAATCCTCCAGTTCCTTCCTGTCCAGGTCTCAATGAACATTATCACAGCCTTCTGGTGTATCAGCCCTTCCTCTCACTTTTGTATCATCAGCAAACTTGCTGAGGGTGCACTCAGTCTCTTCATCTGGGTCCTTGATGAACAGGTTGAACAGGACTGGACTCTGTATTGACACCTGGGGAACACCACAAGCTACAGTCCTCCAACCAGACTCTGTGCTGCTGATTGCAACCCTCTGAGCTCTGCTATCCAGCCAGTTCTCCATCCATCTAATTGTTCCCTCATCTAACCCAACTCATATAATTTCTTTTCTTAAAATGACTCATTCAGTAATTTGTAGTCTAACAAATACTTTATATCCATATGGAGTAGGATAATGATATTACGGCATTACAGTCCAACCCCCTGCACTCTCAAACTCATCTTAGATGCTAGAATAGATTTCAAATGGAGGTTTTTACTCTCCATGCCTTTTCTGCAGCCAGTTATGTACTCAGACCTACACATCTGCTTTACCTGCACAGCTTCACTCTCCTGTGGTTTTGCCTTCAGTCTACTTACAGAAAATGAACTATATTTACCAACAGTCTACTCCTGTTTATGCACTGAGTGGAGTGCATAAATGGATGGAGTCCAAACATAAGATGGAGTCCAAACATAACCTAACTCTACTACTGAACCATGTCCCTAAGAACCCCATCTATATGTCTTTTAAACGCCTCCAGGGATGGTGACTCCACCACTTCCCTGCAGCCTGTTCCAATGCCTGACAACCCTTTCCACGAAGAAATGAAATAATGGACACTACATAAACCCCTATATGATTATAGAGGAGGCTGTCTGAATCACAGTGCACTTAATAACTGTCCTCTTCGAAAGATTAAGCCACAGAGAGATGGATGTGGTCTATTCATGGTTTCCTGCTTTTGTGGAGGAAAACACAAGTAATGAACTTTAAGCTCTCTCTCCAAAAACTAAGAAGAATGAAAACCAAAAGCTAATGAAGTGATGAACTGGATGGCCTACCAGGGCAAAATAACTCAGAAAAAAACCAAAACTTTTGGGATGTCTGATTTTAGATGATCATTTTGAATAGTTCTATCCTCACTAAGTAAAAGCCCGAATGACTCAAAAATGTCACGGCGTTGCTTGTCTCAATTTTTATTTCTATTCCTTTATTCTGGATTGTTTTCCAACTGAGACATTCTGGTTATCATAGCTCACTCTGAGGACAATGTAGGTAATGTAATAGACATTCTAGACCTTTTCTCTTCATACTTTTACTGATACTTTTTTATAGAATAAAAAGCTATCGTTTCGTGCTCACAAATTCCTGGTGTTTCAAAACTTCCCAGAAAAAAAAGAAAGAAGTAAAAATATTTGCAACTATTGTCATACAAAATTAAAACTGACCCCAGCATGAGTGGCAGGTTAGCAGGTCCTAAATAATTTATACATTTTAGCAACCGTACACGACAGAAATCTAATTAACAGGTCGTAGAAGGCAGCTGCCAGGAAATTTAATTTTAGAAACTGAATGCAGATAAGTAGTTTGCAGTTTGTAGCAAAAAGGAGAGCAGCAGTTCTAGACTAAGCAGACCTGGAAGACAAATTCACTTCTTGCTTGCTGTTTGCTTTCAACCAAACGCTGTCTCTGTGTGTCCGCTGTTACAACGTCCAGAGTCCCAAAACAAAATGACGGCTAACCATTGTTATATACGTCAAGGAACAGGTAGGCATGACGCTAACAAGTTGGCCCACAGTAAAATAATTTTGAATACCCATGAGGGGACTTCATATGGTCAATTTTTGATATGATCTTTGAGGAAGACACTTATCAAGTCTGCTTACTTGTGGAGATGACTACAAAAGGATAAGGATTTTGAAATCCTGGAATAAAACATTCCCACAGTTTTTTCACTGAAAATTTTAAATGAAAAAATGCAGTGCACTGAAGAGGAAGCATTTCCACTCCACAAGTTGAGATTCACAATTTAGCCAGTTGCTTTTGTGAGGTTCCACATACATCTATTAAGGAGACACAGATTCCCACAATATAAAACGTGACTACTCTGAATACCTCCGAAAGGGGCCATTTTTCTCCATCCACTTCCAGAAGGAATCCTAGAAGACTAGTCAGGAGATCTTATAGCAGAAATGTGAATATTCTGTTTTACTTCGTCTTTCAACTTTGAAGAAGTACCATTAAAGTGACATGAGGTGTACGTCTTAACTCCCTCACTTTTTGCCCATCTTGCCTGAGCCACAGACATATTGCAGCCAAGGCTATCTATTAAGTTGTTTACATGGCGTCTAGCAGAATGTCGCTCCCTCCAGCTCAGCTCTTGGTCCTTATTGAGAAAGTAGAAAATGGAGAACTGTATGGGAATTGAAGTTTTTCATGTACAACAACCCAGTATCAAGGAAACACAAAGAAAACCCTTTGTCCTGGGGTGCTCCAAAATAGTTGCCTCAATCCTAATCAGTTGTAAGGGATCGTTGCTGTTAAAAATGTTAAGGCACAGGACTCTAATGAAATGCAAAGCAAAGATAAAAATATAATTGCCAAACTATTTTAGCAAAATGAAATGTATGCAGAGCCAACTCTGCTCTGTAGCTATATCACCAAGACTGGTTAGCTGAAGAATCTGCTGAAATCAAGTGGTTCAGTGGTTGAGACATAATAACTTACAGGTAAGGAGACAGGCAGAATGATTATAGGGAAGGAAACAGATTGGTGTGTTGCAACCAGGGCAGCAGTTGTGCAACTAGGTAGCACATACAAATGTGGCATTCCTTCCAGACAGCATCAAAATTCTTGCTTGACAAAAGCCACTCTGCAATGCTAAATCCTGCGAAATAACTAAACGTACTACTAATCCTTATGGCTGTGGTGTTCCCTGGGTCTTGCTGCTCTCGTGTCAGGACCCATCTCTCTTTTCCAAATGACTGCAGGCTCTAAGTGCTCTGTTTGCTGGATTCCACTACTGCTGTGAGCTGCCCCCTCTTCCCTTCTCAACCTTTCCAGCCCCTCACAGAGACGTGTTGACCTTGAATGTTGTCCGACATGGTTAACACTTTCCCTCTTGTCCTGCTGTCCCAGCAGGCCTGCAGTCTTCCAGTTATTCTGTATGTTCCATGATGTGTCTGTCCCTCATCACATTTTGTGGTCTGTTTCATCAGTCTCCAACTGGTTCAGTTTCTTGCTTATCAGAGGCTGTCATCAGATGATTTTGCTGATAAGAGGGGAAAAAAAAGTCCTAACCACTCTAATTTCTTTGAATCCAGACCTCTGGATTTCACAGAACTGGCCCACCTATGCATTTTAGTCCCTTTCATACTATTGCTTTCAGCAGGAACAATGTTACCTTCTTTAAGAAAGAGTATTACACTGGGATTTTATAGTACTGGAATCCACAGTTTCACACTTTCCACCTGTAAACAGGACGGCTTTTATCTTTTTGTCCATATAGCCACCTGGAGACATGTATTTTATAAGCACTGAGTAGCTGGGAGTTCTTAGGAAAAAATTATTTGTGTGGAAAAGAAAAACATGAGGCCACTGGTGCAGCCTGGATCCTTAAGCTGTGTAGGCTTTTTTTTTTTTTAGCTAAATCACAAAATGTCTAGAATGTTTTAAGAACCTTTTGTAAAGAAAGAAGTATGATGTAACATTAACTAAGAAGTCCAGAGGAAGAAAACCTGCTGTCAGTAGAAAGGATCTTCTCAGAGAAAATTTTTCAAGCAATAGGGTAGACAGACAAATATTTCAATGCCCAGTTCTGTCAAGTTGCTTGAACCAAAGAGAAGTAATCCTGAAATAATTACACAAGACTTATGTATGGGGAACCAGAAAAGAGAAGTTGAAATTAGAGGGTTAGAGCTGAAATAGAAAGTGACTCTACAATCCACATCCACATGAAATAATTTAACACTGCCAAAGTTCTGCACAATTCAGAAAAAAATCACAAAGATCTGCAAACATCTTGGTAAAACCTTGGCTGACATCAAGTTCTCTTTCTTGAGGACACCCAGATTATCCTGCCAGAGCTATAATACATGCCTGCCCAGGAGCTGATAGAGAGATGCTAAAAGACAGCGGGTAGCTACTGATTTAAAGAAATGCAGTAACAGTTTGTTCAGAGAGCAGATGAGGTGCGGAAATGGTATTTGACGGTGGTTCAACGTTCAGACCTCACTTATCTTGGCTTTTTTTAGAATTGCCTGTGCCAGCTGTATCATGTTATACTTGCAGAAGAAAATTCAATAAGCACTACCGGTATTAGTGTATACTTGTCCGTCCCTTATGAGAAAACAGACTCTTGTTTAATGTCAGTCCATATTTTTCTGATCAAACTCTGAAAAGGACATCAACCATTTTCAGTTACTTACTAATGTGACTAACATTGTGCAGACTCTTCTGTAGTGTTTTGCCCAGTTTTGTTCAAATGTCACTTTAAGCGTTTAAATGAGCTTCCAGCATTTCTACTAAAAAAATCTTCCACAGTCTAATTACATGAAAATATTTATTAATAACTCGTGTTTCCAATTCATTTCTAAAAATATCTAAAACAACCCCAAGCAAACACGGATGACTTCATTATGAATGAAACTCTGTTCAAATACAACTCAGATAATTCTGTGCAAGTTCCTTGTTTTCTCAGCTAGTCTGTTCTGTCAGGTTTAGATATATTGGCATTAAATTTGATTCACTATGTTTGAAAATAATTGGGTGGTGGATTTACAGGAGTTTGCATTGGGATGTGCCTTTCTTAGTTGCAGCAGTCTGACATGAACATGATTTGCTGCCATGTTTAACAAGATTAAGTGGTCTTTGTTCAGTTTCTGTCCCACAGTTCTTTCTGTGCAATTTAGGAGTTAGAATTTGAAGGAAAAACAGCTGACAACATGAGAACAACACTAGGGTATTTATGTCTATTTTCCAGCAGCAGTCAGAGGGAGAACATGAACATAGTGATAATAAGCTCATAAGGGTAGCGTCACCATGGTAAATTGTCAGAATAACTCCTCAATAGGACACAGGACTAAATTTAGAAGACTACACTGCTCGTGAGTCATTGATCATTGCACAAGTATCATGGTCTTCTGCTGTGAATATATATACCATGTTTTGCAGTACATGGGTATGCAGTTTGGCTGGGATCTAATTCTACATTTGTGCAAAATATATCCTCCACTGTCACAGGTAAGATGGAGTAAACAACAACCCATGATGCATCTGGATATTGGTGTTTATTTAAGAAACAGAAATAAGAACTTTTACCTTGCTTGATTTCCTCAGACACTCATTCTCTCTGTCCCCCTCTGCACCAGGTTCCCCAGGTCCCAGTGTCCCACTGCCACTGGGAAGTGGCTGCTGGTCAGGGAAGGACAGGCAGAAAGTCCTGTTGGGTGATGCTGTGCCACTGCTCACAGGTACCAGGCCCAGGTGTCAGCAGCCAAGATTTCTGGTCATCCCCCAGCACTTGTCTCCATGCAGTGCTTTGATCTCCAGGGTGTTTTCCAGCTTCCAGGATCTTTTCTCCAGTTGGGATCTTCACCGCCTTCTTTCTGCATCCTCCAGTCCCCAGATTTCCCCATCTAAACAGTCAACGTGCAGAATCAAACAAATGGTCAGCTCGTAACTAGTGGTTCTTCTCCCATCTTTTTATTAATTGAAGGAAACAGGACATGCCACAGTTATTTAGTCCTGGTGTTATCAAAATTTACAGCCACCCCATACCAGCTGCAGCTAGTAGGTGGCAGGCTCGTGCTTCCTTATGAGTTCAAAAGTTCAGTTTCAGATAGTCACCCACTCACCCACAGACACACAATTATCTGCTGCCTGTCAGTGTTCACAATCTAAGTATTCTTCACTTACTACAATTATTTGAAAAAAAATTAAACAGCTGAATCTTGAAGGAAAAATAGCTGGTGTTTTTTTCTGGAAATCTATATAAGTGATAACTATTAGAATGACTGCTGCCTTAGGAATATATCATGTAATAAGGCATGCACTAGAGTTACCTGTCTACTGTTGCAGTGCAATGATTCTGAAGTAGAAAACCGGTTTGGTTTTTGTGGTTTTGTGTTTTTTTTTTCTTTTTTTAACCACACTATAAGCTGTCCTGAAACTAATTTCAAATTTTTGCTTTTCAGTTTAGATAAAATCAATAGTAATTTCAGGTAACATTTAGAAGTTGTCATTTCCTCTGAAATTTTTTGTATTAGAGCACAGGTCAGACTTCTCAAATAATAGATTTCCTTACTCTTTGGAAGAGCACCTATGCGGTACTTTGGCTCTCTGCAAAGGCCAGAACAAATGAGTTCATGTTTCAATGGGGAAGAACTGAAGAGGACTATGCTGTTTATTTGGACTTTTTTTTTTTTTTTCCTGTACATGATCCAGAGGAAAAAGTAGGAAAGAGGCCATGTTACCCCTTGAAAGTGCACAGAATATGCACAGTGGCAGGGCAGATATCAGTAGGGAGACCGCTGCCTAAGTTGCATGTTAAATGCATGATGAAAGTTCACATATATCTCATAAATAGCCAGCAAAGAGTTCAAAAGTGGCCATTGTGTTATCATTTTTCCATTGTATTTTACCTTTGGCTGTCAAAACTATTGCGAGAATAAATGTGCTTTGATAACAGATATTTTTTCAGAAACTCCTGCCCTAAGTCACTGTTTCAGTAGCTGGCTGTATAAAATGATAACATGGGACTAAAAGAGCTAGATTTTGCTCTTAGTTCTGCAAACATAAATCTGGAATAGCTCTACAGAGGTTTGTGGAGTTGTTTCTGATTTACTGTAGTGTAAAACTGTGAGACTAATAGGTCTAAGGAGTATAGCTGTCTAATATTTCCTTCTATATACTGCTTTATTACTCTGTAGGCAGAGAAGTAGACAGCGTCCTACTACAGGGTGATTCAGTATACCCTGTGATACCATTATACCCACACCGACAGCCAGATACACCAAGCTGACATCTAACAGACTCTTCTTTCAATTTCTTCATGACGACTGCCAGCCAGGGGTTTACATCTGGAAGTGAGAATACACAAAAATACTTTGTGATAGCCCAACATTGGGGTGATATCTTCATGGACCTAATGCCATCATATTTTGGAGCAGAAATTTTAAATTGGTCGGAAGAGTAGTCTCTGTGTTCAAGACGTCTGTTATTCCAGCACAACTGCCTTTAATTTATTATTACCTTGTAAAAGGGGAAAAATAAAAATAATTTGAGATTGTCAGGCACATCGCAGACTTAAAGAGCTTTGCAGATAAACATAAAAAAACCCTCTGTCCAACCACAGTGGAGGTCTGGCATGGTGAATGTTTGCTGCAGATTGTTACAGCCAAGACCTCGAGAGTTGAAACCTTGATCCTGAACAAAGGAGACAGCATCCTTTGTCTTAGTACTGCTGTGACTTACGTTGTCTACAGGCCGGCATGGGCAGAAGAAGGACTAAGAATCAAAACAGGGCTTTGAGGTTCCCTTACTTAGTATTGTAAAGGTCTGCAGGACTCAGATCCTGTAAGAAGAAGAATTTGGCTTAAAAAGGTTGGGTAATAGAGTTAAAGATTGCAGGGGTAAGGGTTTGTTTGGTCAGAAAGATGAAATTTGGACCAGGTGGTTGGGATAGGTAAGAGTGTGGTACTTGCTGAGGGAAGAGTCTGGGTGAAACCAGGGTGAGTGAAAGGGGAAGGAAAATGATGCTGAGAGCCAAGTTGGGGAGACCTCACACTGACTTTACAACTGTAAAAAAATGCTCTTTTAGCATAACGTGTGTTTTCAAGTTTTGGTTTATCGATGTGTAACCTTAGGTCAATTCTCTTCCGAGATGTGTGAGATGTTACTGCAACTAAACCTGTTGCCATAGTATTCTACATCCCTATGCTGTTTATAGTTTGTTACTGAGGTTTATAACAGTTCCTTTGTAAAATTACTGGTTGATTAGCATTGATATCAGCATTGCTAATGCAGTAGTGAAAATCAAAACAGTTTCACTGACATATGGGTCTTGACTGTTAGGTCTGCTGGGTCTCACTCAGGCAAGCTCACTGAAGCTAGAAAAAATTTCTGATTAACGAGCATGCACTCTGTGCAGGATCTGTTTATCCTCTTTCACAACATCTTATTTGATGCTTTGATTGTACCAGCACTTCAGAATACAGAGTTCAGAAATACTGCTTGGTCCATGCTCCCAACAGCCTGACATAAAAGTGTCTTACTCACTGCACACAAGTTAGCATATATGGAAATTTTCACTGAAATGGAGAAAAATGGCTGATCTGGGATTCTCTTAAGAAGAATGCGAGCAGCCGTGTACTGAAGCAGGTCAGGCTGTAATATGTGTTGTAAATCTTCTAGTTTAAAAACAAAAGCAGCCAAGCACTGTGTAATTGCATGTCCATGTCAAAAAGGGAGAAGATTCAAAAGAGAAGGAAGAGCTGCTTGTCCCAAAACCATCACTCCATTTCCCCTTTAGGTAAATTATTTCCTGTGTGAATGAGCAGAATTTTGTAGGGAGAGGGAATGTCTTTTAAATGGGAAAAGACAGACTTTCAGGCACGTAAGCCCTTCTTTAAATATGAGATAGAAACACAAGCTGAGAACAATTATTCTGAACAAAACTATGAATTTTAATGGATGTATGTGATAAAGCAGTTGTAGCCTATGAGGGGAAGAGTTGTTAATTTGTCACTTGTTAAAAGTGGTAGTATGTGAGAAAATGCAATGTGAGAAAAACAGACTGTATTTCTATCAAAAGTTATGATTTCTAATACTGAGTAGAGTTAGTAATTTTAGTTCTCAAGACCATCTTTTGGAGGCACTTTGTAAGCGGGAGAGATGTCTCCCTTGGTGATGAGAACAGAGAGGTTGGTACTGGAGAAGTCATATGGTGAGAAATGTCTTTCTCCTGGTTAACTGGGTATGTTGATCCTTGATCAGTTATCTGTGTGTGTTCCTTTTTAAAGTGCAGTGGCACTTAATTTCAGCTGTGTGGTTTACATGGGGGCACCTGGTGCACTGGATCTATAGATTACACCAGGGGAAGTGCAAATGTAAGAGCTAGTGATTTTCATGGTACTATTCGGGGAGTGTTAATTCTGAGATGTGATCATATAGTGGCAAGTTTTATATTGGTTTATTCATGTTGGTCATAAGAAGAAGCTAGTCCTGATGATGATTAGTGGGAGGGGTGTCTGAAGGATTTTTTCTTATTAGAATTCATAAAAGACATTATCTATCTCTAGCAGGCCTACCTTTCTCACTCTTCAGGTGCAAGGGCTGGACCAGTGCCTCCTATATAACTTTTTTTTCTTTCCTTTTCTTTCTTTCCTTTTCTTTGAGGCCCAGAGTTAGAGAGGAACAAAATGTTGGGTACGGCCATGAGCAGTTGTCCTTTCACTCCAAAAGACACCACTGTCTTGAAGATCTGTTTCCCTAAATTGCTTGTACCAAAACTATGCAGGTCCGTGTAGGAGATGATTTGAGAGAGAGAGCAGAAGCCATACTTCATGCTCATTTTTTCAAAACTGCACTGAATTACCAGTTCTGCTTGCAAACATAACATTGCATTATTCTGACAAATAAAATACTTTTTTTTTTTTTTTACAGGGATAAGTTTAGCAAAATGAGATGGTATGGCACAAGAAAATGTTCAAGAAGCATACAGTTGAGTACTGCTTAAAATTCAAGGCCATGTTTTACTCTCAAGTACACCAATACACAATGTTTGTTGAAATAATCATACAAATATATATTTATCTCAGACCATAAATTGACCTTCAATGGGGACAGACTTATTTTTCCTGCAGCCTGAATGTCTACCACTTTGAACTCCTATGTAAATTCCTGATCTGCACTGCTGCTATTTTCCAGTAGCACAGTAGCAAGAGAAGCTGGAAAGACAATTTATTTGTTTACTTGAAGATTTTTGTTTTTCAGGAAAATCCTCCAGGGATATAAGGAACAGAGCGAGTTCTTGCATACCAGTTTGGAAGTGGGATACTAAATAAAGGATGACTGGAGAACTCTCGTCTAACAGGCAGGGACTATAGCTAATTTATAAAGATATCAGACAAATTTTTGAAGAAGTTAGACCAATTACAGTTCATGTCTCATTTTTGTAATTGACTTCTGAGTCTGGATATCAGTAATATGAAAACATTTCGATGTTTTTCCTTGTATCCGAGTGTAGGTTTTGGAGCTATCCTAAAGCTACAAAACGGAGGCCCTGGAGCAGCACTAGAGACTCCCTGTGTCACATTCTTCTCAACCCCTTCCCTAACCTGTGTTTGTCTAAGAATGATATTGAAACAGTACCCTGAAAGGATTGCATTCAAGTTGGAAGAAAATTGGAGGATTCCTTTTTAAAAGTCACGGGCATTCATAAACATCAGGAATAGACAGGATATGTGGGAATCAATTCAGCAGGAGTTTCATTTTCATCTCAGTGTAGGTGTTTTTGGACTGTAGGAGGAATATGTAATAATGGTTTTATAATCATAAGAAATTTGGCTGTAGGATGACGTGCTGATAGGGCAATTCATTTCTGATTTTACTCAGATTATTCACTGGCGTAAGCAATGAGTTTACATGCACAATGAAAATGGAAAGCCCATTTTTCCTAGTTTTGGATGACCATAAATAAATGTATACAATCCTCAATGTTGATTATAGCTTTATAGTGTGCATCACACTTAAAATAGATACTATTCCTGTTTTATAAGCACAATAATAATTCCTAAACAGGGTTAATTGAGAGAAAAATAGTAGAACCATTCTTATAGGATATTTTATTTTAAATAACAATTTGAAAAGAGATAGTACTGAAAAGATTAATGTGTACTGAGAAATAAGATGTGCAATAACTGTTTTTTCTTTAGCCATTTTAGCTAAAAAGTATACTTTCTAAACAAAACCAAAACCAAAACCAACAACCTGAATTGAGTTCTATAAAACTCAGAAATAACAAATTATTACAGTTTCACCTTTTCCTACAATAAGCAATCAAAACAGAAGTGTAGCTGATCTTGAGGGATTTTATTAAATCAAAGAACAGAATGGGATTTTTGAAGGTAATAAATTATAGAAGACTGTCAAAGACGTGCAATGCAAGTAGACTTCTGCCAGCTGCAACTGAGGAGGATGCATCCTGAGCTTATAAGGGTTGTGTTTAACACTGCAACAAAAAGCCCTGACAACATATTGAATTCCAGAGGTGGATTTGCTCAGTGAGAGTGTGGGACCACTTCAGGAAAATTTTGAATGAAGAACTGTCATAAGCCAGTCACCGATTGACTTCAAATTTTTTGCCTGATGATATAAATGAAATTGTGTGCAGGACATGACCCAGGGGTCAAAGACCAAGGCAAGCTGACCTTCCACAGCATGGTGGAGGGTCAGAAGGGTATGACATAGAGAAGGGATGAAGACTGTTGAGATGACTTGTGGTCTGGCCAAATGTCAGACTCACAGAGAGGGTGGCTGGAGATTTGTGAAGATGAGATTTAGGGCTTTGCTATTTGCAAGAAAACCCCAAACATCTATCTGTCTAATGCATCCTCAAGGGCTAAAACTTCAGTGGTTAACAAATACCTTTTACTAAGATTCTTTCTTTTGCTTCTCAGCCTGGACTTTTGTTGGGAAACTTAGAGCAGAGTATGAGCTGGACTCTCAGGGATTGTGTGGAAGTGAAAAAAGACAGGTAGCAGAGAGACTGCTTCCATACTGCTGCTCTGTGGGAAAGGTGTTGGAGACACAGTGGTTTCCAGAGTGTTTTCTGGAGATACAGGTTCTGGGACATGAAATTCGGTGGTTAGATCAGCTTTCAGTGAGTCTCAGTCCAGGGCTGAATGGAACTGATAAGGGATGTGATATATTGAGTACTCCCTGTATGCCGTGAATCAATTACCCTTTTGGAAATATTGTCAAGTCTTTGGGGCCCAACCCAGAAAGGGTTAGTCTGGAACATCATCATCTTCAGTGGGAATGATAAGCTCCTTCTACCCTAAATGAGGTACCATTGTCTGACTATAACATCCATGGGTAAGGATGTCATACACTGTATCTAGAATAAGAGACATGGCAAATAAAATTACATCAAGAAGAGATCTCACCAGAATCACAAAGTCTTAGAAGGCAGATGATTTGAGAGGGTCGTACATAGCTGAAAGAGAGGCATGGGCAAACATAGATAAGTCAGATGACTGAATACCTGGGTGACCCTCTGAAGGTGTCTCTTTCTCTACTGACTCCATAAAGATCCCATGGTGACTACACTCCTAAATTAGGTCCCTGAACTACCTAAATCTGTGCAATCTATCAGACCCCCTCTGTGGATTTAAGTTAACTTTGCATCAGTTTCTAACACAAAGATGTTGTTTAACCTCATATCTATGATAATCACTTATACAGGAGCTTGCCAAGCAAAATTTTAGATACTTTTTTTTTTGAGGATTCATCTTCTCTTTGCATCCTGTGATCAGTTTAGAAAATTTGGAGATAGTTTTCTTCAGGCTTTTTTTCACTCAAGGAAATTATATTAGCTTTTGATAAAAATCAAAATATGTCTAGCAACCTCTAGCAATCTTCATAGGTTTCTTAATGAAGAGATTGTTTTTGTTCAGGCAGATGGGCACAGACTGATAGAATAATTTAGAAGATATTTCAGAGATTTCTGACTAACTGCATGAAGTGCCACTGTTTGTAGCTTACCCCTCATTTTCTCCCGGTCTCCTCGTCTTCACATTCTGGTGTTTGGAAATTATTTTTCTTTTCTGTAACTCACTGGACATTAATCTCATCACACTTCTGTTGAAGTCAATCAGGAACATATCACAGTTCTTCAGTAGAATATAAATAGTACAATCCACCCACGAACATTTCTTCATGCAAAGTATGTCCTTCTTTACCTACTGACTTAGCAGCTAGTAAAAAATCATAGTATTTATTTACGACAAATTGAATAAGACTCAACTATAGAAGGGAACAGAGGTCAAGCAAAAATGTACTTTAATAAGAGTCTTATCATTAAATGAAACTCTTGAAATTCTGATCACAATTTTATTTTTTTATTTTCTTGCTTCAGTTGGCAACGGTCCCTGTATTTATATTTTTCTACAGTCAAAATGTTTATGACTTAGTAATTATTTTGGGGTATGGTTTTTGTACATCTTGTACATTCCTCAACATTATGTAAAGCTTCAGCCTTCAAAAGTGTTATGGAAACCCACAGTTTTTCCAAAAAGTGTGGTATCATTATGTAGTCATAGTGTTTAATGTTCTTTTGTTTCTAACTCAGCTAGAGTAATTATTTTCAATATTAAGTGATATGGTGATGGTATTATATATGGTAATAAGTCAGCTTTTTAGGGCTGAAAGAATATGATTCTTTGTTTGTCATAAACAATCACATTGCAAATCCACAATACTCAGTTTCAAATAAAAGCAATTTACAGAATAGTATAATATAAAAGCATGAGTAATCACACCCATCTTTCACGTGAGTAGTTGAAGTGACACTGATTGCAGTGGCATTCTGTCTCCCATAATCTTCCCTAAATAAGATGAAACAAGTTACATTTCATTGTGATTCATAGGGTTTGAGGACTTGGATATCTAGCTCAAACTTACACACAGTTGTTGGGAGGCAGCCATCATGGTGCAGATTAGCCTGCTTAAGAGAGCAATTCAGCTCTTAAGTGAACTCAGTCTGTCTTAAGTGCCTGTCTCTTTCTATTGACCATGACAGAAACATAGAACAGCTATTATACATTCCAAAGTGGGAATCTCAGCTGTGCATCTAAACTTGGATTGACTAAAACATGCAGCCAACATACCTTAGCCTTTTAACATATTTTACAATTTTGCAAAGTAAATTTTATATGAAGTGCTGCTCTGAGGATATAGACGAAAATGTTTTTCCAGTAAAAAAGCTTATCAGAAGAAACGTTAACATTATGAAAAGTACGTAAAATACTTCAAATAAACCTGGACTAAAATAGAGACTCTACTTGCTATCTAATTCTGAATTTGTAGATCAAATAATGGAAGGATGCTTTTGAAATAGTATCTATCTCCTGTAGCTTAGTTCAGGAGCAATCTCTATTTAAAGCCATTAATGTATTGGATTCTGGTATTGTAAAGACCTTCTAGGGCATTTTTTTCATGAAGTAACAAGAAAGCTGGATCTTCATAAAACCCAAATGGGAGTCATTTACGAGAGTTTTTTTTGACAAAGGGGTCCTGGCTTTGAGCAAGTTCAATAAAGGAGGGAATTTCCTGGATTTTCTGTTTGATGAAGATTTTACAGGAGTATCACATTTACTGTCATTGTTCCCAACTCCTTCAACTTCCTTTCCTTGTACTTTTCCAGAAAATTATTTTCTAGACCCCTGGAAAGGAGGAGAGCATACTGCAGGCAGTACTGTACAAAACACAACCTTACTAACTGCTTTATTTAAATATGTTGGTTTTGTGCTATCCTTTACGTGAGAGAGAAACCCCCAGGCTCTGGAAAACCGTGTTGAGTTTCTTTACCTCACCGGAATGCACAGTTCTCTGGTCACCAGGCTGCAGGCTACTTTAAGATGAGGGTGAATTTGAGGGTGTCAATCCCTATCTTGCCTGTCAAGGTAGAGCCACTGTGCATAAAAAAATAAATCACTATTTATTGTTCCAAAGCAGGAAAGACTTACAAGAGTATGTGTGATTCTAAGATGTGTCTGGGCTTATTTGTAAGGGGACCACTAGAGTCTTCTACTCCTTTCAGGAGACATGAGTCTATTTAACTCAATTGGGCATATAATGGAGTTACCTTACCACTCAACATGTTGGTATGTGCAGTTCCCTTTGGAGACATCCACCTATCCTCAGGCATTGCCCATGGATCCTGTGGCTATGTCTATTCTGATCAGACATTAGCCTTGATGTAGAACTTCACTGATTTTCACAGAATCATAGAACAGTTTGGGTTGGAAGGACCTTAAAGATCATCTAGTTCCAACTGCCCTGCAATGGGCAGGGACACCTTTCACGAGATCAGGTTTCTCAAAGCCTCATCCAATCTGGCCTTGAACACTTCCAGGGAGGGGACATCCACAACTTCTCTGGGCAATCGGAGAAGTTTCCTTCATTTGATTTGGTTGGGATTAGCTAGTTTGAGAAGTCCAAAATCCAACATCGGGGACAGACGGGGATCCAGTGCTGAAGTTTGCTTCTCAGCCCTCTTTAATTAGGTATGGTAAATGCACGCAATGAGCTTAACCCCAGAGTCTCCTACTGAAGGTGCAACATTGCTTTCACATGTTAAGCCTCAGCGAAGTCAATAGGGCACCTGTATGCAGCAAGGCTTATATCCGTCATTCAGATATATTGTAAACCAGCTTGAATCAGATTGAATTCTGTTAGGATACGGGCAATAGGAGGACTATTACCAGAGTAATGAGAAAAGGGGTAAAAAACAATCCCGGAAGAGAGAATTATTAGAAATCTACCAGCTGTAATGCTAAAATTCAAAGTGAAACTACTCAATGGGATCACTTATTTGAGAGGAGCTGCCTGGATAAAAATAGACTCCTCATTGATAGTCAGATCATTGAGACTCTGAAAAAGGAGACACTATTGAAAATGTGCCTGCAAACTGGCTTTGTCTGGCATCTGACTGAGTTGTGGGAGCCCTGAAGCCACCAGCAGCTTCCTGCCTGCCGCTCCTGGAAATGCTTTAGATAGTGCAAGCAATAAACACTACCCAGTGGGAAACTCCAGAGTAATGTGTTATATTGATTACATGCTAACAGCAGGGAAAAGCTTGATGTGGACTTTCAGAAGTTAAATGTGTGAGCTGAATACCCTTTTCTAATAATGGACAAGATACCAAATCTAGGACACTACACAATTCTGTCAGATAAAGGGAGCTTAAAATTACATTCACATTCCTCCTAAGCCAGTGATGGTGGTGTGGCTTTGAAAAGCCTAAAACTATGCCTGATTCTCCTGTAAGCCAAATTAATTCAATTAAAGTCAAGTCCAAATCAGATATATGGGATTTGTATTTGAAATTTCGTATGTTTGCCAGGTGGCATAACTGATTCAAATTGTGTTGTTGTATTTCTTTTGGGGGGGACAGAGCAAATAATTTTAATAAATACATTTTAGATATTATATTTTATATAGTTATTTAAAACCAAACAAATAAACCAAAACCAAACCAAACAAAAAAAACAACACAAAAAATATCAAACAAGCTGAGGTGAACTTATAATAGGCTTGACAAGAATATAGTAAAGTGAACTGAACTGTGGTTGAGAGGTGTGGTTTGATGACTAAGTCTCCCAAGAGCTGTGGGTATTGTCACAAGGGGCTATGTTCTTGCTCCACAGAGAATAGGAAGATTCACAGAGAATTCATAGTGTTATCATCATTTTTATGAAGACAAAGTTCAAGTTTGGGTAACTAATGATGTTTTGTATTTCTAATAAACCATGTGCAGAAACTTGATATCTAGGTTAGAGACTGATTTTTTATGTGTACGGTATGAGATTTCCGTTGGGTTTTGTTTTTGCTGATATCAGTCATTCCCTTATACTGCATTTAGTAACAGTAATGGTATCTCAGCTACATTTCTGTGTGGAAATCTCCTAGCAGGCCTTTTTGTGAGTTGTTTTGTTTTTGTTTTTAAAGTTTCTGGTGTGCTTTTCACTGGTGCTCTTTTATAGCTTTTTTCCTGCCCTGGACACTGCGTGCCTGGTGATTTTCCGTTTAATAGTTCTCACTGCAATTCTTCTGCCAAGTCTGTTAGAAGGAAAGTGACTGGGTTTAATTTTCCCTCTGAAGGAATCATCCTGAGCCCTGGCAAAACCCTTGGAAACTAAGTGGGGGGGAGGCCGCAGTGGGAATACCCCTGATGGATGAGTTCCAGGGCTGGGCTGCCATTGTGAGCTATTTTTACTCATAAGCATCAAGTGCAATTGACTTAAGAAAATATTTGAAAAGAAGGAATAAACTATGGAAAACCACTCTAATAATACTTCCTAAGAACAGAGGAGTACCCATTTTAGTCCTCATTCGGTGCTGTGTTGCTAACAAAACCATGTGTTAAACCAGCTTCTCCCCTCCTCCACTGCATCTCACCAAGGGCTGTTGAAACCCAGCAATTCAGCAGCTCCATCATCTGGTTGTACAAAGCTTTGGGGAAGCTACATGGAGTGAGCACACTGCTGACAACAAGGGCAGAGGATATCGGCGTCCTGCCACTTTGTGTAACCACAGCTCAAGCAATTTTGGTACTGCCCTCCACCTTGGCACCTGTGTTTACTTTGGAGCAGCCTCTACACCCTTCCAGCTTGTGTGCCACCTCTGCAGCTTCAGCATCTATAACACAATCGAATTGTCTCCCCAGAATACACGCTCTTTAGGAATGATTCAAAGACACACAGAACCCTTAACTGAGTCCTTGACACTTGGTAGAACCATGGCCTCAGCAGCAGCTTCCTTAGACTTATCCACTCACCCCATTCAGCAATTCCTTACTGCATTTCCTCATCAGGCTAGGTGACTATTAGCTCCTAATCACATGCATATCTTGCCCTTTCATTTTCTGTTGTTACTTAAATACTTAGTTTTTCTGTAACTCAAAAATTAACTGCATTTTAACCAAATTAAAATTCAAATAATATCAACAAGTAACTTCCTTGTGCTATTCTCCTTGATGATTCTCCTCTATAGCTGTCTGACATTGTGAAGAAATGCCACTCTGGAGGCTTTTGATACTATACATGAGTAAGTATTGCAGATTCTCTCACATATATTGCTACCTTTGAAAAAGTTCTTTATTATGTGGATTTCAACTCTCATCATAGTACTCCATTGTACCAGAACACGGAACAAGTTTGTTCTCCCTATACAGCGGCACGCACTGGTTCAGAAATGTTGTGAAATGAGTAAAAATAATTTGTTCATCACTTTAGGGTCAGAAGTGGTAGGGTTCCATTTTCTCAAGCTTTCTCAAAACATTGATTTTTGGGAAAAAGCAGGGTAACAAATGAAACTTTCAAAAGTCTGTAAATGATCAAAACAAGTGGCCTCTCACTGAGGTTCTTTGATATTCTTAATTATAATAATCACTACCATCTCATATTGTAAAATATACCATTTCTAACAAGAGATCTGAAAGCTGATGACTTAAAAGCAAGTGAACACCAATCTAAAGCTTGCCGAAGACAGAAGTAGTTTCTTTTTTGTAGGGGTCCCTGATGAGAATTCATAACCTATGGGGAAATTGAGGTGTCCATGACTTTAAGCTAGGGTTAAATGCATTTTTTTATTAAACTTAGTTCACTGAAGAATACAATTTTGGTTGCTCAGAATCAATGGGGGTAAAATTTGCAAACTATATGTATTTTTTATTTTGAGCATGGAAGGAGGGGGTCCCAGCATATGCACTGCCAGGAAGATCCCCTCCACACACACCCCTGTCCAGGAGGAGTTTGAAATGCTCACCTGATTTAGGGGATACCTTTGGTTCAATCCCCTTAAATTTTGGTTGGTGAGAACCTAAACCTCTCACCTCCTACATGGCTTAGTAAACCATGATGTTGTAAGCCAAGGCTTTGTGCCAATTTTTGTTCAAAGGAAGAGAGATGAACAGGTGTTAGCATCAACCTGTGGCTCTATAGTAAAATGCACATCGTTTGCTGGCTCTCTTTGATTCCATGCCACATGTTTTCACACTTCCCAAATCCTAGGGTAACATCTCAAGCTGGCTGCTCCTTTCTGTGCTGTTTCTGAGTACAAATATACCTTAGTCCATGTAATGTACACTTCAAATATTGCTTCTTACCATCAAAAGGAGATTCAAATAACTGAACTGCAGTTGTCAAAACCAGACATCCTAGGAGTCCTTTATGATCAGCAGAGATGCATGCCTAAGTCTAGCTCATCTTACCCTAAAGTACAGGTGTACAACAGATGCAAGTAACAAAAATGCCCATCCTATTCTCTTACCTATCTCAGACCTTTGCTGTAGAATGGGATGAACCACCTTTAGATAAGTATATTTCTCTGCGGTGCATACAAAAAAGACTGAGATGATTAGCTTCAATACAGACACAAACATTGTAAATGTATACACAAGTATGGACCTAAGCCAGTTCACACTGTGAAGCCTCAGATACATGAGTAGGCTGCTGGGCAGATTTTATTAGCAGGATTTGATATAGCTGGATTGACAGATTTCCAAGTGCCCAGACACTCCAGTCCTAGTGCAGGCAGATGAGATCCAACTGCCTTGACTCTCTGCTGTTCACTTAAGGATATGTGCAACTAAAATGTCTTCTTCAGGATACCATACAGAAGATTTTTTGGTTAGAAATAGCTGGGAATCCTTGCATGTCATGAGTTTTGTTCAGACCTTTCCAGTGATGTTCCACACTGCATAAAGTAATAAAATGATTAATGATACGCTGACTGAATGGCATAGCAGTGGACAATCACCTGGAAATCAAGCCTATCCCTATCACCAGCAAAAGTTTAAATAGGAAGCAATCTGTGAAAGCTGTTAATTATCTTCTTCTCCCCCAACACAGAATGCTGAAACTGACCCTGCTTTGGGACCATTACTTGCCATGAAGGTAAAGAATTTGGTGCAAGAGTTTCACATTGCAATCAAGATGCTGCTTAGAGGGGAGGTGACAGAAATTCAGAAGTCAGATGTTCAAAGCAAATGGGAAAAAAAAGGCTCAGGTGGCACCTCAGTTCTAGAAGTGGTGATAGAGGAGGAAAAAAATCAAGAAATCTTTAAATAAGTAAAAAAGCAAGAATTAATGTTTTAGGATACAAATGGCTTTGCCATTTACCTTTATTACAGAAAATGCCAAGAATTCTCGTTATTATCTTTCTTTTGGAGCCAAGGGCAGTTGAACCAAAATGTTCTTTTCAATGTGATCTTCAGGGGTAATTGAAATATAATTGCATTTTTAATGAGATGTTTGGATTTTAACTTCATTTTGGTTTAAGATACTTGTACTTTCTAAGAAAAGGAAGTAGCAGGATCTAGTGAAGTCACTGAGGTTCATCCTTTTAAAGTACTTCTAGAAACTTCAATGAAGAAAGTATTTTTATTCTTTGCCCATAATCTATAGTACTATAAAAATCACTCTGCTTTTATTTTCTAATTCTCATTTGTCGTGAACTACTAAGACAGTGTCAGTTATGATTATGAATAATTATGGAGCTGGCACAGATGCTCAAGTATAGTTCAACAATGGCTTGAGCAAAATATAAACAGAGAAGCACTGTTGTATAATGGGTACATATTGAGTCCTCAGGTGAGAGCTGGTACAAAAGACTCAGATGTCAGATGCCCCTGTAATTGCAAGAGACACTTTTGCTACACACAGTGCTCTTACATAATTCATTTTGTTGGCTACATCTTGCCTTCACTGGAGAAGGCGAGAAAATCCTAAAGGACTGTTAAAAAAAAAAAAAAAAAAAAAAATCCTATTTTCCAAACTAGCTTTATAGCTGGTCCAAACATTCCATAAGAATGTTAACTGTTGAAAATTTTGGGTGCCCTGTGTAGTCAAGGAAACGCTTCAACAGTTCAGTCAATAGACATTGGCACAGACACTTTGGACAGGATGGATCGCTTGTTCCCTAGAGGTGCCTCCTGCCCTTGAGCCCCTGGGCACAGAGACCTGAGACACCCAGCTCAACTGTGATGATTGAAGTTAAGTATGGTGAAATCCACCCTTAGTCTTTCAGTACAACCACGTTTTCCGACCTGCAGAAGCAGGCTCCTTATTTGTTGCTTCATATTGGGTAAATTAAAAGCATGTCAAGGATTGGGTTTTACTTCACATGTTTCTTCATTTGATGAAATCATAGAGACATCTGTCACGGAGGCACCCCGAGGTTAGTTTAAGGGACAACAGGGTCCAAAATAACTTTTATTAAACCGGTGAGAAACAGAGTTTTAGCACTCCAAAAAATATCCACAGTCAGATATTTTAAAAAATTAGCAAACAAGCCCTTCAGCTTTCCTTGATTTATCTAACAAGAAGCATAATACTTCTAACAGATCAACCTTCCTCATCCACTTTATGTAGCATCACACTGGCAAAGGACATTGACATTCTCTGTTTCCAAGTCTGAAGTTCCTCATCACCTCTATGAAGGGAGGAGTAAGGTAATGTTCCTTTTCATCTTAGAAAGTTTAAATTAAACTGTGCTACTGGCTTTCTCACAGGCAAGGTTCATTTAAGACAGCAGATAAGGTCCAGTGTTTGAAGAACATTAATTATAATTGGATGATGCAAGTTCAGTTGATAAAACCTGGCTGCCGTAGGCAAACTTTTACAAAAGGCGTTATCCTGTCATGCTTTTGGGAAAAAAAAATAAAATAAAGAATAGTTTTTCCCTTCTGGAGATTTCAGAGAATCTCAGTCATCTGGTAATAAATGTCACATTCAAAATCTTCTAAAGAGCGAACACATCATATGACTAAGGATGATATATCTCTAATTTACTGTAAGAAATACATGCTGTTACATCACAAAACCACGGTCACCTCAGAATTGCCTAACCTGCAGGCAAGGTCCACAGGGGAACTCTTTCATTCATGTAGTAAGTGATGCCAGATCATTTCCTCATAGCAGAAGTACTTAGGATATAGTTTTCTTGCAATGGCAAGTATTTCAAGCAAATCCTTCAATGATCATCAGCATTGTTGAGACTTTAGTTTTATGTCTATTCATTTTTTAAACTAAACTATGCTCAGGATGAAGGATGAGCTCATCCTTTTGTTGCCAGAGCACTCTCATGGGAGAGGCACGTGGTTGTAAGGAAATAAAGGATGAGGCCATCCTGCTGCACTAACAGAACACTTTGAAATTAACTCAAAGCACAAATCCCTGGGACAACAGGGCCTCCTGTTTTCACAAAACTCAAATGGCATAGATGAAAGGAGTGATCCACAGACTGACAGACAGATGTATGCACATACCTAAATCATGGCTGCCTAGTCTTTACATCGTTAAGAAACTAGGCTAAAAAAACAACAGTAGTTACCAGCTAGCATAAGGTCTGACTGTACCACAGATTAAAAAAAAAAAAAATGGAAAATTGACAAAAAAATCAAAGAACAGAGAAAAAAAACCCAGAATTTCTCTGGGCAGAAAACCATACTGAAAGAATCAGGTGCATTATCTAAGGTAAATTATCCTCTCACCTTTGTTCAAAATTCACTTTATTGACAAGTCTGAAATGACACAGATGATGTGGCTACTCTTTTGATGAATATCTAATCTATCTTTTTTCAGAGTAAGACTTACAATTATGTCCGACTCATCTGAGTACTGTAACAGAACATGGGTAAGAGTAAATGTTCACAACTGCAAGGAGAGAAAATTTCACTCTCCTAAGTTTTCCTCTTTCCTTTTCAATTTTTGGCCAAATAGCTCATGCTGTATAAATTCTTTGCTAATGCAATGCTGTATAACCTTGTTCATGGATTCTTGCCTACAGATGTTCCCTCTATATAATAGTGTCAGATATGATAAACTTCAAGGAGTTTCTTTCACTTGAGAAGAACGCTGTAAGCCGCTCCATTTCCCTTTGTGGTGCTCTGCTGAGCAACATTTTAGTGCAAGCCTGTTTAAAACACGCATGCAAATATGACAGAAATAAATAAAGATTTGGGAATGAACAACAAAAATTATTGAAAGCACTGAAAACCTCTCTATAAAGGCAATCTGAAGAGTAACATTAAAGCAAAGAAGAAATCCGAAAGATCTCCTAGAAAAAATAAATTGTATGGAAAATGTTGCAATTACTCTCTCCTGATATATAAAGGACTAGAGAATTCCAGCAGAACTGGAAAGCAAGACATTTACAACTTTTTTTTTTTTTTTTTTCCACAGAACAATCAATATGAGAAATTCACCTCCTCTGCCTTCCTCTGATATAATCGGGTTGGTGCATTTTAGAAAAGAATGAAAGATACACGCAAATAATAAAAAATGAAACATCAGGGTGAAAAGCCTGAGCTGTGTGCCCTAGTGCACAGAGTCAACACTGTGTATCAATTTAAAAACTAGCCAGGGGAAGGCTGCTGTGTAAGTGGCTGTTTTGGGGATTCAGGAATAGAGTTGAAATTGTTAATATTTTGCCACCCATCTGACCTCATGTAGCAGTTGTTATGCATAAGGTCAAATGTTGTAGTCCAGAAAGAGATACTGGGGACAAGAAGTCAGAGGTGCACCTGAGTGGATGGTAGTTCATTCAGAGATGGAGACAAAGCCTAGCAAACCTCATTTTTGCACGGATTTTGTAAAAGCCGGATCTTGCACATTCCGATCTTCTTGTTAGACTCAGCAGGGTTTCCTCTGATTCACACTGGTACAAGCAAATGCAGGTAGACCAAGAGCCAGTCGTCAGATGGTTTTTACACAAATGGCTCTGGCAGTTTTCAGGGGTTACCTCAGGTTCCCACAGCTGTTCATTGCTTTTGGCTATAGAAACCTACCTGACAGCTGAGATAGTGAAGCAGATTACCAGTGCACCTCAGCCTGAGAGTAAATTAAATTTCCAGACTTATTTCACAAGGTCTAATATAAAAAACTAAAAAAACCTACCAACACAAAGCAAGAAATCAAAACCACCTCCCCCCCCAAAAAAAAAAAATCCAAAACCCATCCAAACAAAAAACCACAACCCCCCCCCAAAAAAAACCCAACCAAACTCAAAAAAGTCACCACTACCACCAAAAAAACAGAAAAAGGCACATATATATATACTAATTTAATCTAGTTCCTATAAGGAGATATTCTCTGTTGGTGTCATTTATACCTAGAAAATATTGTAATTTATTGCAATAAACCAGATTTGTAAAATCCACACAGCTTTAGTTGTGGATATGCTCAAATTTATTTGAGATCAAAGTGCTGATTTAGTTTATCTGTACGATATCCAGTGGATAGGCTTACTATTTGACTTACATCTCATTTCTACATAATTTAAAGCAGATTTTGGGGAATTTAGGAACATCCGTGCACTAAGTTGCAGTGGTCATGGAAGGGCTACAAGCAGCCAGGTGCCTTCTGATTGTAAGCTGTAACCAGTTAAAGGGGTCAGCATATTTTCCTCAAAGTAAATATTGTCATTCTGGAGAAAAAAAGGAATTTGGAGAAAGCTGTGTGACTGTGCTGGGAATGGGTTACAATGGTATTGCTATGGTTGCTCTATGCATTGCTTTCCAGAGAAAGTACATGTAATGGCTGCAGTTCCATAGGTGTTTGATTTAAACCAACTGATGTTTGGGGAGGTCTTCTCTTCTCTTCTCTTCTCTTCTCTTCTCTTCTCTTCTCTTCTCTTCTCTTCTCTTCTCTTCTCTTCTCTTCTCTTCTCTTCTCTTCTCTTCTCTTCTCTTCTCTTCTCTTCTCTTCTCTCCTCTCCTCTCCTCTCCTCTCCTCTCCTCTCCTCTCCTCTCCTCTCCTCTCCTCTCCTCTCCTCTCCTCTCCTCTCCTCTCCTCTCCTCTCCTCTCCTCTCCTCTCCTCTCCTCTCCTCTCCTCTCCTCTCCTCTCCTCTCCTCTCCTCTCCTCTCCTCTCCTCTCCTCTCCTCTCCTCTCCTCTCCTCTCCTCTCCTCTCCTCTCCTCTCCTCTCCTCTCCTCTCCTCTCCTCTCCTCTCCTCTCCTCTCCTCCCCTCCCCTCCCCTCCCCTCCCCTCCCCTCCCCTCCCCTCCCCTCCCCTCCCCTCCCCTCTCCTCTCCTCTCCTCTCCTCTCCTCTTCTCTCCTCTTCTCTTCTCCTCTCTTCTCCTCTTCTCCTCTCCCTCTCCCTCTCCCTCTCCCTCTCCCTCTCCCTCTCCCTCTCCCTCTCCCTCTCCCTCTCCCTCTCCCTCTCCCTCTCCCTCTCCCTCTCCTCTCTTTTCCCTTCCCTTCCCTTCCCTTCCCTTCCCTTCCCTTCCCTTCCCTTCCCTTCCCTTCCCTTCCCTTCCCTTCCCTTCCCTTCCCTTCCCTTCCCTTCCCTTCCCTTCCCTTCCCTTCCCTTCCCTTCCCTTCCCTTCCCTTCCCTTCCCTTTTTTCCTTCTTCCTTTTTTTCCTTTTTCCTTGTGGGTTAAGTGGTTTGGTTTGTTTGTTCATTGTTTTGTTTTGCTTTTGATTTTTTTACTTAACATTTATAAGAATAAGCCCCAAATTAATACCTCTCCCTTCCATGAACCATGTAGCCAAGTCAGTAGAACACTTGGTTTCAGTGTGGTGAATGTCAGTTTCTTAATTACTTCCGTCTTCTTGAGATGCCTGTGTGTTTTCAAGGGAATGGAAAGACTTTGATTCTTTCTTCCTCCGTTCATACACACCAGTGTTTGTGAAAGAAAGGATGCTTAATGGGAACTGCAATGTGAAAATGTTCTCTGGAATGTAGTGCTCAGGCATATGTTTCTACTCATTGAGAGATAAGAAAAAAAAAAAAAAGGAAGAAAAGAAAAATACTATAATAAGGAAGACAAGTACTAGTAAAATTAAGATGTTTCCCATATCTATTTTAACAGTAAAATGATAATGGGTACTTGTTCAACACAGGTAATGATCACACTGAAAAAGACTAAGTTGTTCCTTGCACAGATTAGTCTGAAATTGCTATGAACATGTTTAAAATAAGCTTTCATCATCACCCTAGGGTATTATATACAATAATGTTGTTTGATTGAACTATGGATTATATATATATTTCTTTTTCCTGAAAAGTACTTTAACAGGAATTTTGGAAACAGAACTTGTAAAGTTATTATATCGATCTATTTAAAAAAAAAAAAAAAGTGATTTAGTGAATTTTGCTCATGCCTAGCTTTTATTTTACTTACTTCTGTATTGCCATGAAATATAGCAACATTTCACAAATTAAGAAAAGCAAAAAATGATTGGTTGTCTAGGGCAGAAACATTTGGCAATATGTAAGTCATATTTCAGAATACCAAAATTAAATATACTACAAAAATTTACATATCTGGATATTTATCCTCTCTATATGCATATTTTATATGAAGATAAAATTTATTGTGGGAAAACCAAATTCATGCACCGCATCTCTTGCCGAGAATATTCATGTGGATGGAAAATCTTGGACTCATTGTTTATTTGCACATTTTTAACTTTTATTGGTATTAACTTTTGTCATTCTGAACAAATGCTTTTCAAACCAGGACACTTATGCATAGTTTCTTTACAATTTTTCAATCCAAATCTTGACTATATATGCTGCAATTTGTTATACTGTGGGCAGAAACACTTGAGTTTCTGTAATACTTTGAGTAATTCTTTATATTAAAAACTACCCTGGCACAAAAAGAAGTTATGTTTAAAAATTGTTTGAATAATATATTGAGCATTGTACAGATGTCTTGTGTACTTTTGTCTAATTTAATTTAATAACGTTCTCTGAGGGTTTTCATCTGAGTCTGTATTCCTTAATCTGCACGAATATTTAGAATGTATTATGCATTTTCTGTCCTTTAAAAATTGCCTTAGGTGACCAAATCCATCTGAATTTTGAATTTTTGTTGTCTCCAAAAATTCTGGTTAGTGTTTCTCCTACTTTAAAAGAGAACAGCTCTTTTAAGTGAACGTAGCTATATCAGTATACATTTAGCATATATATGTTACTTATATGAATGAGCACTTCATACTTTATTATTTTACAATTTAGAAAAGTGTTTTTCGAAGTTTTTGCCCAAATTTGAGTGTTTCCCTAATAACTTAGGTATAGATGTAGCATTAAGAAGGCACGTTTGAATGTTGCGCATTTGGTGGGCTGACTCCAACCATCAGTGAAGACCCCAACCAGTCACTCACTCACTTTCCCCAAACAGGCTGAGGGAAAGAACTGAAAGGGAAAAAGGAAAAACTCATAAGGAAAAACTCATGAGTTGACATAAAGGCACTTTAGTAAGTGAAGAGAAAAATAAAAAGAAGTGACGCCAAAGTCAGTCACTCACCAGCAGCGGACCAATGCCCAGCCCATCACCGATCCATGGTGACTTTGGAAAGACTGCCTGCAAGTTTTATTGCTGAGCATGAAGTTACATGGTATGGTGTGTCCCTTTGGTCAGTTGAGGTCAGTTGTCCCAGCTGTGTTCCCTCTCAACCTCTTCCCACGCCAGCCTGCTCTCTGGGATGGCACAGTGAGAAACAGAGACGGTCTTGATGCTGTGAAAGGAATATTCAGCAATAGTTAAAACACAAGTGTACTGTCAACACTTTTTCGGTCACCAATCTAAACTACAGCACCACACAGCCTGCTGTGCAGAAAATTAACTCCATCCCAGGTAGACCCAGTACAATGTGTACGCAGGGAACACATTTTAGGCATTTGTATGATTTAGCAAAATTAATAACAATTTATTTATTTTAATAATAGTTTCTAATTCTCTTTGTTTACAATGGCCTAAGCATGTACCTGACAGAGACAACTAACCACAACTGACCGGGAGTCAGAACATACCTGACATTCATCAGCATTCATCACAAATCACAGCAGCCAAGAGCACTGTCATTTAAAAATTAGGTGGAAAGAGAAGCTGAGGACCATCTCTTGACTGATTTGATCTCCTCCTCTACTTGAGAGCATGAAGCAGTAACACAAAGTCTCATGAAATACTCTATGCAGCTGGAGAAGGTGGGTCAAATTCCTCTTTTCCCATTGAAACAGAATTATTCTGGAGCCACAAATACAGAGTCCAGAACTGAAAACAAGAGCACAACCTGAACCTTAGGGTGCTCACTTGAAGAGGAAAGCTTGGGACTACATCATTCAATGTTAGCTGGCTGCTTATTAGATAATAGATTTTAATATTAATTATTGAGTAAATCATTTGGGGATCCTTTCCATTTTGTTTTACAGCTTATGTTTTCTATAATACTGAGTTTCTAACCCTTCAGTTTTCTTCTAGCCTTTAAAGCACTTTAAAATCATTCATTGTGACTCCTTTCTTTGGATACAAGAATTTATATGAAATGTGTATCGAAAATTGAATTAGTAGATTAACTGATTTTAATAAAACATTCGTAATTACAAAGCCTGTCTTGAATAACACAGCCCATAAGATCTGGAATAGATTTCTGCTGGAGCTGTTTTAGATAAACATGCAGTCTCAACTTAAAAAGAAGTTGGTGATGAAGATTTTACCACAGCCTTTGATATACAGTTGCAGTGTTAAGTTGTTCATATCAGGTAAAAAATTGCATTTTACTACTAATAACTACGTCAGTTTTGAGATTAATGATTGCATTGTGATACTCTATACCAGTCAGTCTCTGTTTTGCTTTCTTTTTAATGATGCTCTGTGGAAGAATGAATTTGTAAGAAGAAGCCTGTTTTTGTAATGCAAAGAGACAATATGCTCTACAACAGAGGCTGAATTCCAGCTTTTGCTCTCATCCCCTCTATTCCCATGCCTCTTGAAATGTCACTAACTTGCAACTTGACCCAATCAGTTACTTCAGGACGGGTATTTTCCATGCTTGGGGCTGAACTCTGTTACACTAGTCCTCACCAAGTCACAGCCACGTCAAGGAGAATCACTGTAAACTGATAGAGGAACTCTTTCCTGCTGGCAGATCGACACCACCCTCTTGAAGGGTGGAGGATCAGCCATGGAGCTTTTGTTGGCATAGTATTGTTGTCAGCACCTGGGAACCTGCTGGCATACGTAAATGCATTACTGGGTATGTATCTTCCACATTCTAGCTACCAAAATTATAGCTATAAAACCGTAATGTGAATTGGATCTCAATCTTTCATTCCAAAAGAGAGCTGTTTGTTTCAGAAACATATTTGTATGCTATTTCGGTAGCATATGGTCTTATTTTATGATGTATGTTGGCATTTCTTGGGATGGAACATGCAATATAAACATGACTGATTGGGAATATTTCTTACCAAATGTGGAATGGGAAGAAGAAAAACTTGATGTTCTTATCTCAGCGTATATTTTCAGGTACTTCCTGAAGAACATTGTTCCTCAGCTTAGGTGGCCAACATCAAACTCTCACGTTTTCAATATTCAGTATTGTTCCCTGGACACTTGTAGATTTCCTTCCTTACTTTCTAGCTAGTTTTGGAAAGGAAAATAGCATTAAATATTTTTTCTCAGCTGCTCCTTTTTCTTTTATACGTAGGGGAGACCGAAGTGGCAAGGAGAGATTACCTCAAGCTTTCATAAGAATCTTTATAAGGAAGAGACCTTCTGTGATGATTTGAAATCTTGTATTAAACCCAAAACAAAACAAAGTTCAATAAGTTAAGAATTTTTGTCTATAATACTAGCCTAGGTTTTTGCCTAGTTGGGAAATTTCTGGGTTTTGTCTGTCCTTGGAAGACAGACAGTTGTTTCATATGGAACAGTTTTGTGCTCCTTGGGACATGTCAATCACCAGTCATTCAGATCATATTGTACATCTTCCAGCTAGTCATATAATGGAAAATTCCATAGAAATGATGAAATCCAAATCAAAAATCTGCTTCAAGTAAGTGCTTCCATTGCCAGGGTTTTATATTTCTAAACCATTTGTAAAAATGAAATGATCCTTTAGTACTTAATCCAACAAGTTATTCATGTCTTCTAAATTGGAAACTCACATTTATCAAAAATATTTTCTAGGTATATGCTGCTCATTATTGAATGAGTTAACCAAATACTGATTGTGATCACTCAGTTCCAGGTATTCTTGAAACAAACTTAATGGATTTTTTTTTTTTTAATGCAGAACTCTCTGAATTGCTTATTCCTTCCAGCAGTAATAACAACACCAAAATGAAAAATAAAAAGCTTGGCTCTTTCCTTCTGTTTTTGTAGACAAATTGAGCAGATTAACATGTTAGGATTGATACTAGAGAGGTGCAGTTAATAAAAGCACCAGATTTTTTCTCTCACCACATGCTCTTCGTTTCCCAGTAGTGTGAAATTACCTTGCTCGTTTTTTGGAAGCACTGTTTTTCATGTTTGAAAAACCTCTGGAAACTCTGGACATTTGTGATCAAAATGTTACCAACTGGATGCTTTTTAGAAATTCTCTGCAGGTCATACTTCAACAGTGTAAGTTCCACCTGAGGCATTATCTCCCACTCACTGGCTTGATCCCATTCCTCACTAAGAGCCGTGTGTGAGCCCTTCAAAAGCCTTCAAAGTTTCTGTCTCCCTTACAGACTTACCAGGAATTAGGTGAGATTTAAGCTCTGTGAAGACTGACCAGCATGAAAAAAAATATTTGTTATTCTAATGTGGCCTTTGAATGTAAAGTACATTCGGTATGTATTTTTCTCTATATGTAACCACATCCCCCTGCCTTTTCTGTATATTGGACATTTGGCTACAAATTGGAGGAACATTTTCACACATTAGATTTTTTAAATGGATAGGTTTAAGTGTACTTAAATGAAAAGCATTTTTGCAAAACTGTTTGTCAAGACATTTTAACAGTCACACAGCTGTTCTCTCAAGCATAATTCAAGTAGTTATAACAAACCATAGACAGTCTGTATTTTAAAGGGCAAAATTCCTTACACAGCCAAAGGAGCATGTGTGTTAGGGCATATATGTATCTTGGTGGTTCAGTACAAATTTGGCAAAGATGATTAGAATAATTATTGCTGATTCTTCTGCTTTTACTTTTTCAGTGGTCTCCTGAATGGTAAGTTCCTTATGGTTTAGTAATTACTCTCTATCTCCATCTAACATTTGGTGCACCACCAACAATAACGAGCAGGTAATATGTTGCAGACAATGCTATATGTTGCTTGGTTTTAGAACTATGTTGTGCAGTTCAACACTGGGCAGCTTTTCTGCCCCTGCACAGTATCTTTTTTCGAAGTGAAGATGTTGGTGATAAATAATGACCACAATAACTTTTTAAGTGTTACAGAGTGTGCTCATTTGCTTGGAATACAATAGGACCTATTTTAGCTTAGGTAATGCACACAGATACAAGACAGATGGTTCCTATCCCCCAGAATTGAAAATGTAAGGGACCTGAACCCATGTATCATTCTGAAATATCAGACTAGCACAACCATATTTTGTGTGCCTTCACTGCAGGAGGCTTTGTGAATCCAGGTGAAATGGTGAGCAAGTGTCAGAGTGAGAATTTGTTATTTTGAGAGAAGTCAAAGGAGTGTATGTTTTAGAACATACTTTTCCAAGCTATGAAAAAGACACCGTCTTTGGATACTTATTTCATTTTTTTCAGATTGCTGTTTAAAGAGGCATAAGGCGCATGGGGCCACTGGTTCTGTAGAAGAATAGAACAGGTTAATTTAATTCACCAACAGGGGTTATTTGAATTATTTTGATAAAAAAAATCCCTGATTTTCTGAGAGAATGAGGGGAGAGTCAAGAACTCCTAGTGGAATGAAGAAACGTGAAGTAGCTGTTCTAGAATCAAAACTCTTGACTGACATCATGCATTAGGGGAGACAGGATGTGTTGTGTGGAAGGAGATAGCAGGAAGCATCGTGATTGCTGGCATTTAAATAAAGCTACTTGACTTTTATCAGATAGGGGAAAATGATTACTTGGCACTTATATTAATTTCTGAAGACACATAGGAGATGCTTATTTCAAGCTTAAGCATGATAGGATAACACATCAAGGGTGCAGAATACATTACACTTGGTCTTAAAAACTTAAATATGAGGAAAAAAAACATATTTTTGTCTGTGCATTTTAGATTGGAGCAGATCTTCACTGGAAGCAACTGGTTTAGTTTGCTAACACTGGCTGTTAAAGACCAGAGTTACTTCCCAATCTGACCTCGTCTGGTAAACCTTCTCCCTGTAGCTGCTGACCTTTATCCCAAGCAGCCGTCTCCTTGTAAAACTGCTCAAGTCCAGATATTTTCCTTCTCTGGGTGGAATTTGAATATGGGGACAGTCTATTCCCTTGCAGTTCTCTTCCTCACCTGTCTTTATCTAGCTCACATGGAATCACCTGATATTGCTGGGCAGCATATTCTAGATCTGGCAACTTCATTCAGCCAAAGTTTGGACTTGGTTGGTTTTGCTTGTTGGGTTTGTTCTTTTTGGTTGGTTGGATGTTTTTTCGGTTTTGTTTGTTTGTTTTTCATGACAATGTATCAAAGCATGAGATAGACATGGAGAACTGTCTGTAGAGTTCAGAATACATTCCACTCTCAGTAAAGGAATTATAGGCATTTTTGCAATCAAAACTGTGTTCCTGTAACCAACTTCACTTCAAACTGAGAAACAGCATATACTTCAGTACTTGACCTACATATATGGTATCATTTGCGACACCTATGTAGCAAAAGCAGATTAAGGAAGTGAAGATTTACCCATGTTGCCTGAACCTAAACCCAGCAGCTCAAGCTGAGAGTAGAATCAGAAGCAGATTCCTGCAGCAAATTACAGAACAACATCAAAGCTGTTCACTGCTACCTAGGGTAGCATGGTCTGGCTGCATTAATTCTTGTGATGAGAAAGACAAATAGTTAAAATTTTGGTGAATAACTGATTTTAGAAAACATCTTTTCTTAGACTTTTTTTTTTTCCAGAGAAATATGGAGTTCAGTAAGCAATATATCTGAGATTGTACTGCAGTTTCCCAGTAGACGCTTGTGAATAGAACTGGGAGGTAAATGTTCTCTCATCACAGGAAGCTCTCATTCTCAATGGGGATTAAATATGCAAAATGCAAAAAAAAAAAAAAAGTTCATGAATCAGCAGTCTAAAAATGTTCATTAAATATAAATCAACACTTCTTTTGTTTTGATTTTCATCATTCTTTTTCATTACTTTGTAAAATAATTCATGCATTTTTTTTCAAGATGACCCAGTATAGTCTTATAAAGAAAATACTTTTAAAATCAAAACCCACTATTTTAGAGGAATTTAATGTCAAGAGTTTTCCAAAGCATTTTATCAAAAAGGTTGTCTTTATTTAAACTGATTTCACTTTGACAAATTGACATTTTATAACAAAATACATCTACAATGCAAAATTTCCTATCAAGTTTAATCACAGATATACCAAACACCACTGTCTTGTGTGATTAAAGTTATCCTTTGGAGCATTGCATTAAATCTGCCTTTATGTCAGTGAGAGCTCCTGTAACTAGGTGCAGACAACTGAATTCTCAGGATCCACTATGAAAAAATGATATAAGAAGTAATGATATTAAAATCTGGGGAGGCAATAGGCCTGCATGAAATTACTTCATTAACCCTCTAAAAAAATCTTCATTAGTTTTACATAACCCTAATCTTTGAGCCACAACAAGTCATTGCAAAATTCTAATTATTTTTGAAGCCCTGTGTAATGAAAAGTCCTTTCTCAGCATACACATTCGAATACTTTGTTATGCAAATCTCATAGACATATTTTGAAAAGAAAAACCCAAAACTCACTATTTTATTCACAACAAACTATAAACATTATAAAGCACCAGTTTGCCCCCAGTTCTACGGTATCTTTATTGCAAACACAGGCTTGCATAGGTTTACCTTAATCATGTTACTTTGAAAGAAACTACAATGCTTGGGGATTGTCTTTGTATAAACATTCAACCTTTTTAAAAGTGTTGTCTTTAAAAAGTAGTACCTGAATTGATTCGTGAACTCCAAGCTACATTATGTGGCCACACTGTTACATGAACCTCTCCTTTTTCAGAGAGACTAGACCCGGTTCTACATTCTCTCTTACATGCTCGTCTTATTGTTGACTTTCCTTGTTGTTCTCATTGTTTTCCTTAGTAGTAACACATTAAATGTGATTTTTATCACTGCTAGAAAAAGGCCACAGACTTTGTATTGACCTGAGAGTGCAAGATCTCAGGATTTTTTGTGTTGGCCATGGTTTGAATTGGTCTTAACTTGTTTTAATAATTGTCTAAGTGGTCAAGTGACTTATGCCCAACTGCTTGTAGCTTCATATCTAGGAACACTGCATGTGGCAAAGGTCTGACAGACCTAGATAGTCATTGTGGGACAAGTTAAGAGCCCTGCATGTTTGACTGAGCTAAGGGATGCTACCAAGCAAATTTCAGACTTCACTTGGAAGCTGACCTTGTTAAGAAATGTATAAAAATAACCTCAAGTGGACACTATGACTGAGGAGGAAGATATCCCCCTGACATGGACATCATACCCTTCCCAATGAATGCCTCAAGGAGGTGATGACGTGCTGTAAAACACTCTCCTCACTGCTGGAGAAAGAAGATTGGGACTGTCAAACCAACCCAAAGGGACATTGGAAGGGTGAGCATAATTCCAGGGGAAAGAGGTATATAACAGTAACTTTTAATGTATAACAATTCTAAGGATATTATTTATGAGGTTTTTCTGCATAATTTAGTCTGAATGTATTATATCAAAACTGGACTAATGATTTGGATAACTACACTGCTAAAATCCTGATGGGCTGAACATACAGTATGTTCCTTTTTCTTCATAACAAGATTTTGGGTGTGTATTGGCATTTGTTTGATCCAGGCACTTTTTGTTTCCTTTTGTTGAAATAGCTACTACTACTTCCTGGAGTCAATGTTTTCTCAAGGTTTTATTTTGACCTAAAAGATCAGGAACAGAGAATGAAAGATTATTTTCTTTACTCTATGTTCTGTAACCACAGTTTTCTTTATAAAAATCTAGCTATTAGATGACCAAAATGAGTAAATTCAGAGAGGGCAGTATTTTATAGCCACTCTACTTCTGAATTTTCTAATGAAATAAAATGCTATAATAATTTCCTACATATCTAATGAACATATAGAACTATGTTATACCTTTGAATATAAAGTAACATCCCCAGATATCCATGAAAAATGTTGAATGCTCCAGACTGTTTTCTTTGGATGTTTGATTTACATGAGAAAATATGCCTCCTGAAACCTAATCAGTCTTTTAATTTATCTGTAGTTACCCAGTTAAAGTAACAAAATTAAAAGCAAGCCAAAGGAAATAATAACAGGGACAATCAAGTTAGCATGGCAAGGGAGTCTTGTTTACAAACTATAGCCAGCAACAATTCATTTCTGGCTTCAGCTCCTGACCTCCACTTCACAAGCAATTATTCACAAATTACAAATCTTACGAACTCTGAGTATCTGGCATGTTATGGATCTTGTAAGTGTAATAACCATATATTTACTAGTTCTAAAAGCTTAATTTGGCTCTTCCAAAGGACCAGGCAGATTTAGCAGCCAGATGTCTGTTTATATGTCTGATATATGCAAATAGTATTTGTAAGCAGTAAGTTGGGATTCTGAAATGGTGCCTATAGTAAAAAAGGCAAAAATATGAACTAGACTTGCAAATACTTTTATTGCTTCAAAAACATCAGAATCAAGACTATTTTCTCTCGACAAAAGTATTTTTTTTTTCCCTTTTGTTTCCACAAATAATAGATTGATGATCCATAAATTGCCTTCTGTTCTGGAAATCCAAAAGGCTCTTAGACTGCAATAGCAAAACATGGCTTGCTTGATTATCCTGTTATTCTTTCTAAACACAATGATTTTTTTTTTCCCAAAGCAATCAAATGTTTTCAACTTCCTGGACATATGCAGATTTAATTCCATCTCTAATTATAAAAAGTAAAACCTACTGTGAACAGTACCTTATTCTGTCCACTGTGCCAACAAAAACTGAAAAAAAGTGGAGAATGAGATATATATTAGTCCATGGCAGATGCCATCTCTTTACCAATGTGAATATGTGGTGCAGCTTGTCCAGTAAAGATAAGTTAAAATATGTCTCCCATGATCCAAATTGTTATGTTTGAAGTAACCAAAATCAGACATTGACATTCATTCCCTTTGCTACAGAAAAGCTCCTTCTCTGGAAGCTATTGTTCATCTCCTTATTTAAATTCTAGCCAGTGTTTATCAGAAGCAAACCTCATAGAGATTCTTTCTAACACTGACAATATTTGGTAGCAAACATGAAAAGCCTGCATTTTATTACACACATTTTGATTTATAAGTAAATCTCATTTGGTTAACAGCTTTATTTGTCTTATTGGTATCCCAAGGAAATCAATGGCTGACAAGAGTTTTAAATTAAAATGCCGTCAAACTAAAGTAACTTCAAAACAGATAAATTACCTATTAGCATTTAAATACTTAATGTATTTGCTGAACATCTTTGAAATATTTGAACAGAATTAACAACAACTTTATATTACAGAGGCCCTGCATAACATTCATCAGTGTGATGCCTAAGAGCGTCTTGAAAGCAATTAAACAATGTGAGCTATGGTTCACTGTTTGTTTTAATGTTATATTGAAAAAGATTCAGAGATATTTGACTTCTGTTTGTGACCACGGTTTTTGTATCATGTTCCTATTGTGTTAGTTTAATCCAACAGGCTTTTGATTCTGTGTTGCAAAGGCCAGAGAAATTTCCTCCTCTTGTTCCCTTCTTCTTTGATAAGAATGTTTGCTTCTGCAAGTGTTCTTCATCTTCCTTAAAGACAATGTTGACAAGCTATGGCCAGAGATGGGATGTTGGTCAGATATGTTAGGCCTCCACATGGTACTGTAAGTCTGAGAAACATGGTTTATGTCTCCTTCATGTGTTCAGGATTAATGTGATTGTCAGATTTGGAGTCAAATCCCCTTTCATCTGAGCTTGCTTTGTTTTGCTTTTCCAACTTCCTCTTTGGCACAAGCCATGGTTCATTTCATAGGGTCATTTGGGTGTCTTTTTTAAGCCAGTTGCCACTTCAGGGACTTAGGACATTGGTGATACCTTCAGTCTCTTTTTCTCCTATATTGTTCCTCCTGAGGCTTTGAAATCTGTGGTGCGTTTGCCTTGGCTAGCAATGAACTCCCCCTTTAGCCACTTAACCCCTGCTCTCAGCAGTGGGGAGGAAGGAATTAGGAAGGATAGGAATGAGAAAGCTCATGGGTTGAGCCAAAAACAGAGAGACTGCTTACCAGCTACTGTTGTGGGCAAAACAGCCTCAACCTGGGAAAATCAACTTAATCTGTTGCAAATTAAAATATATATTTAATTACTAATTTGGGTAATAGGAAACAAAATGACAAACAGTAAAATTACATCTTTCCTTCTCCTTTTTCACTAACCCCATTGAGCAGTACAAGGGGAGTGGGGTGTTGGGTTATGGTCAGTACATGGCAGTTTCTCTCTGCTGTTCCTTCCTCCTGACATTTTTCCCATGACAAGTGTGGGCTTTTCAAAGGCTGCAGGAAAAAAGAAATCTGCTCTGATGCAGATCCTCCATGGACTGCAGTGGATATCTGCTCCACCATGAAGCACCTTCTCCCACCTTCTCATCTGACCTTGGTGCTTGCAGGGCTGTTTTTCCTAAATTTTTCCTCAGTTATCTCTTGTCCAGTGTTTTTACCATTTCTTCAATATGCTTTCCCAGGGGTGCCCCTATCACGGAATCACAGAATCACAGAATGTTAGGGATTGGAAGGGACCTCAAAAGATCATCTAGTCCAATCCCCCTCACCGGAGCAGGAACACTTAGATGAGGCAACACAGGAAGGTGTCCAGGTGGGATTTGAATGTCTCCAGAGAAGGAGACTCCACAACCCCCCGGGGCAGCCTGTTCCAGTGTTCTGGCACCCTCACTGAAAAATTTCTTCTCAAATTTAAGTGGAACCTCTTGTTTTCCAGCTTGATCTCATTACCCCTGGTCCTACCCAGTGGCTGTCACCAAGAAGAGCCTGGCTCCATTCTCATGACATTCATGCTTTATGTACTTGTAAACATTAATAAGGTCAGTCTCCTCTTCTCCAAGCTAAAGAGATCCATCTCCCTCAGGATTTCCTCATATGGGAAATGTTCCACTCCCTTAATCATCTTTGTTGCTCTGTGCTGGACTCTCTCCAGCAGTTCCCTGTCCTTCTTGAACTGAGGGGCCCAGAACTGGACACAATACTCCAGATGTGATCTCACCAGGGCAGAGTAGAGGAAAAGGAGAACCTCTCTCGACCAACTAACCACCCTCCTTCTAATACAACCCAGGATGGCATTGGCCTTCTGGGCCACAAGGGCACAGTGCTGGCTCATGGTCATCCTGCTGTCCACCAGGACCCCAGATCCCTTTCCTCTACACTGCTGTCTAATAAGTCATTCCCCAACCTATACTGGAACCTGGGGTTGTTCCTGCCCAGATGCAGGACTCTACAGTTTCCCTTGTTAAATTTCATCAGGTTATTCCCCGCCCAACTCTCCAATCTGTCCAGGTCTCGCTGGATGGCAGCACAGCCTTCTGGCGTGTCAGCCACTCCTCCCAGTTTGGTGTCATCAGCAAACTTGCTGATATTACACTCTCTTCCCTCATCCAAGTAATTGATGAATATATGGAATAATACCATCCCCAATACTGACCCTTGAGACACTCCACTAAATACAGGCCTCCAACTAGACTCTGCCCCATTGACCACAACTCTCTGGCTTCTTTCCTTCAGACGGTTCACAGTCCACCTCACTACCTGATCGTCCAGACCACACTTCCTTAGTTTAGCTGTAAGGATGCAGTGGGAGACTGTGTCAAATGCTTTACTGAAGTCAAGGTAGATCACATCCACCACTCTGCCATCCTCTATCTACCTTGTTATGTCCTCATAAAAGTCAATGAGGTTGGTCAAGCATGACTTCCCCTTGGTGAAGCCATGTTGACTGCTCCTAATGACCCTCTTATCCCTGATATGCCTTGAGATGGCATTAAGGATAAGTTGTTCCATCACTTTCCCAGGGATGGAGGTGAGGCTGACTGCTGTATAGTTACCTGGGTCCTCCTTCTTGCCCTTTTTGAAGACTAGAGTGACATTTTCTTTCCTCCAGTCCTCAGGCACTTCTCCCATTTCCCAAGACTTGGCAAAGATGATGGAGAGTGGTCCAGCAATGACCTCAGCCAGGTCCCTCAGCACCTGCGGATGCATCCCATTCGGACCCACGGATTTATGGATGTTCATATTGCTTAATTGCTCCCTAACCCAGTCCTCATCAACCAAGGCAAACTCCTCCATTGTCCTGCCTTCCTCTGGGGCCTGAGCGGTACGGGGCTCCTCAGGACAGCCTCTGGCAGAGTAGACAGAGACAAATAAGACATTCAGTAACTCTGTCTTCTCTGTATCTTCTGTCACCAGGATACCCACCTCGTTCATCAGTGGGCCTACATGACCTCTGGTGTTAGTTTTATCTGCGACATATTTGAAAAAGCTCTTCCTGTTGTCCTTGACCCCTCTCACCAGGTGTAGTTCTAAGGAGGCCTTAGTTTTCCTAGTTGCCTCCCTAAACCCTCTGACAACAGCCTCATATTCTTCCCAAGTGGCCAGCCCCTCCTTCCATGATCTAGAAACTCTCCTCTTCCACTTGAGCTTACCCAGAAGTTCCCTGTTCAACCACACAGGTCTCCTAGCTCCCTTGCTTGACTTCCTACATGTCGAGATGCTCTGATCTTGAGCCTGGTAGAAGCAATCTCTGAACACTAACCAACTCTCTTCGGCCCCTTCATCTTCAAGCAGCCTTGCCCATGGGCTCAGGGGCTCAGTTGTGCCCTGTGGTGGATTGGTTGGAGTTGTTTGGAACTGTCTGTGTCTGGCATGTGTCAGCCCCGGCTTCTTCTCACAAAGAGAGACACCCATGCAGTCATCCCACTGCCAGCACGTGAGCACCTGCATCAAATACACGTCTAGAGAGTATATAGAATCATAAAAGTCTTCATTTGTTTTAGGAAGTTGTGGAGTAATTAATGGTTCATCAGCAGATGAAGTGGAAGTTGAAACTTCTGGGCTAGACATCTACAATATTTGATGACAGAGGAAGACTGGATGTAATGCATCAGGCAGTCCCTGGTTTTGTCAATAACAATAAAGCTAAATGATAAAACAGTGACCTTGCTCTGACCTTGAGGACAGGTCACACACAGAACAGCTATCTTTGCATGATATAGCCCGTGGCTCTAAATATTCTCTGATAATCCTAAGTCATAACTGATATGTCATGTGGATGTATTTTAATTTACCTCACAGAGTCTGAGATAATGTGATGACTCTGTTGCAGCCCGTCACAAAGGTGTCATGATGGCATGAAACACCAAGTGAATTTTCTTATGTCCTCAAGTATGGCTAGAGGGTATAGGGAGTGATATGAGGCTTCAAATCTGGTTGGGGTAGTACTAGCAGACTGTGGAGAGTGGAAACAGTGAAATTTGCTGATTTTTCATGAATCTCTGCGGTGAACTATGTTGAGATAGCATGTGCTTTGTCCTGAGATGAGTTAACTGAGATGGAAACAGGAAGTCACCAAGCAGCTAGGCAATGGGGACAACGAGGAGTCCGGTGCTTAAGCAATTAATTCCCTGGACTTCTGTTACGTAGAGCTGTAGATGTATCCTGAATATCTTTAAAAAAAGAAAAAAGACAAGTACAGGGATATACAAAAGCATTTATATCTTTTCAAGTGCCCGTCAATTATGAGGAAACACACAAAAAGATCACCTAACTTTTAGATTTTCATATAAAGCATTCTCACCACTAAAGTAAGTTTTCCATGTGTCAAAAAAACTGTGGATTTGAGTCCCATAAGGGTTCACTTAAGTCTTATGTCCTGTGGTACTGAGAATCACTGAAATGTCGGTGGATCCTGCCACTTGAGAACAGGTTAAGCTTAGATTGGTTAGGAAGACAGCACAGGAAGCAGAGGATAGGACTTTATTTCTCTGATAACTGGAGTTTTCTATAGTTCCTAGAAATTTCTTTTGTTCTTTTTCTCTCTCCTGCTGCAAATGAATAGGTTAATTAATACATAGATTTGTTCAGTTGTATTTATGTATATTCATGAAAATGAATTGCAGAACTGTATGAACACTAAAAAACTGCTGAGCTGAAATATTAATTTGCATATAGTTTTTAAGTTCCATAGTGCTATGGTCCTCTTGTTTGTAGGAATTACTCCACAGTATAAATCAGGAGTATAAACCTGATATCCCAGCCAGGTATCAGTCACCAGCACAGTTTGCCTAGTCTTCAGCCCATTTCTTGTTCTTTTTCCCAAGGGCTTTCAAACACAGCAAGAGCCAAAGGGGTTTGTTCATCCTCCATCCTATGGCTGAAAGTGAATTCACCAAAGGTATACTCCATCAGGTGAATAATGCACATCCATCTGTGTGAGGTGAATATACATAGGCATTAGGTCATGTATGTGCCCTGATATACGTTTATTCCTTTGCAGTACCAGATGAGTCTATGACAAGACAGAGACTGCCTGCACTTCATCTACGCAATGGATGCAAGGAACATCATATGATGAGGGAGAGGCTACAGAGTAATTTTGGTTTGTCTGAAGAGCAGTGGCCCCATCCCCAGTTTGCATACCAACCCCCTGAGCTCTCTTTCATTGATCCATGTGAAGCAGTCATCATGGAAGCTCTTCTGCTGGAGAAGACATACTCCCACAGGTAACAAACATCAGTCAGGCCCACTGAGAGATTTTGACATCAGAGAAAACACAGATTCCTTGATCTGTGCCCAAGATGTGTCCAACCTGAGGGTAAGCCCGTGAATGGACATGAGAAGTATTAAAGGAAAACTGTGTTGGTGAGTAGATGGGATGAAGGATGTTAAACTGGCTATAATTTTATAGAGTTTATTTCTAGAAATAAGTAATTGCATTAGAATTGAGCATGATCCCTCTTATTTCCAACAATGTAAAAAAGGTTTAAAGAAGTCATGAACAGCCAGAAGAGCCATGGTTCATAAGGCCTCCACAGAAATTTGTTTGCACTGCCATTGACTTTCTCAGAACATTCTCAGGAACCGGCATTTTCACTTTCCAAATAAATTTTGCTATACAGGGAAGATCTTTAGATAATCTTGCAGGATGCACAAACCCGGGGAAACCAGCTATAAACTGGGAAAGAACACAATACACAAGTTCTGGCAGATTATGAAACTGTGCAGATCTTCCAGTTGAAGAAAGGTTATCTGTTCAGATTGAAGTAGAAATTGTGAATATCAAATTGGGAGTGAAGATAATTTGTGGTGAAGATAATAGATGAAAACTCAGGAGATATGGATTTAACTCATAGCTCTGTTTTCTTGACAATTTTATGAAAATTATTTATTCCATCTTTGTTTTGATCTACACATGTGGATGAGATATTGCATCCCCCCCTACCTCTTGTCTGTCTTCTTTGTTTACAATACGACTTTTGCCATGGATAACTTCAAGGAACAGTGCATACATAAGCCCACTGAGAAATCTCTAGACAAACTCTTCGGTGACTCCAGTTCATAGTTCTGAAATCCAAGAACAGTCATGACCAGTCACAATTAAAATCAGAATCTGAGGCTGCTCAATGCAAAGAGAAGGAAAAATGGCATTGAAATAAGGAGCAATAATCAGAATCTTTCAAATGACATTAAACACCCGACAGGCAAACATAAATCTTCGATTTTTTTTTAATATGAGCTAACAGTCTACCAGTGGTAAATTCATTTACTAATGCTGTCAGACTTCTTGGAGGACCTAATTCTGTATACCATATTAAAGCAGAGATACACAAGGGAGTCTGTAGTCATATCATTTAATTCCTACATTTCGTCATCATCCATCATAGTTAGATAGTTGCTAAGCATTCCGGACACAAATTGACTTTCCTGTTTTTTCAATTAGCATTCAAATGTTATGTTACTCAAGCTGTTAGCTTCTCCCCTACAACTTCCACCTATTGATAAGTCCTGATCTTAGCTATGTACATTGCTGTAAACCTTCAATCTTCTGTTCAGCTATTGAGTTAATTCTAGCAGTGACACACAAACTTAAGTTTCATTTATTTCATTCTTTCACAATCACTCAAATTCAACCTTTTTTTTTTATCTTCCCTGCTCAGTATGTCAGCTGCATACTGATGTAAAGCTATGCAATCAGTTAGTCATTGATAACAGAAAGCACCTGTACAGATAATTCTCTGTTTTGCAGGAAAAAGAAAGGGTAGGTATCTGCCCCAAGAGCTCAAAACCCAAGGATGTTACAGAGACACTTTTCTTTATCTTCAGTGGTCAGGTCCCAGGTGATCCATATCTGTAAAATTAATAAGCCTGTTGCTCAATTGTACTGCCAAAAGGAAAAAAACATCTTATGCATTTGAGCTCTTTGATTCTTACCTTGATGCAAAGCTGTATTAGGTATAATCCCATTTTTCAGAGTGAATGAAATCCTGTGGTACCTGAAAAGCTAGAGCTGCTGCCTGAGATTTATGGAGCTTAACTTGTTTAGCTTGACAAATGTTGTTTGGGATCAAAAGACATTGATGTAAACAATGCTATATCTTCAAGGTCAGGAAAACTCTAGGGAAGTAGTTGTCTTGATACAATGTAGGACAGAAGGAAGAAGCATGTTAAACCTATAGATAACTATAACCATCTGAATTAGTATGATAGATTTCGCAAGCATGTGTCCCAGGACATAAGACAAGTCCAGTCAGGCAAGTGCAGTGATACGATATTCTGTCGCTCACTCATATGACCACTCATAAGATTGCTGTATGATGGTCTCTTACTTTTACTAAATCCTTAGCTTAAATCCTGTTCTTTTATCTCAGTGCTCCTCAAGGATGTCACAAGATGGATTCTTTCTATATTTCCAAGATCTACTTATTTTGCAATATAAAAATGGTACATTCTGTAAACAACTCTCCCTAATATTTTGTCACAATCTGAAAAAAGAAAAATTACTTATTTCTGGACAGAGGCCTAAGTATTGGATAGAATGTTTTGAAATATTGAGTTTTTTTTCCACTGTGAGCACTGTTATTTTAAGAAGACTTGTGAGTCTCCCAGTCTTTGAAAATGTAATTCCAAGGGATCACAAAAACATCAGAGAAGACTTTGTAGCAAGTCTGTTCTCCTGTCAAGGGTTTGATTGCGGGGTGACAATCAAACCCTGGCAGATGTATTGTGAACCTCCTCTCCCCCCCACTTCCCCCTTTTGCCCCTCCCTCTCCCCCCTTCCCACTCAGGACAGGCGATCGGGAGGGAAAGAAGGACAGAGAGAAGAGAGTTGGAAAAATTAAAAAGGTTTTACTAATGCTACTAATAAGAATAGAGAAAATAATACAAAATATACAAAACCAATCTTGAAAGTCTCAGCAACCGCAGAGCTAGCACCTGAAGTCCTGGATTGGACTCTGCAGCCAACCGGAGCTGGATTCAGTCTCTCACTAGGCCTCCGTTCACAGGGACAACTCACAAGGTCCTCTCCTAATGTTGGCCATAGGCAGAAAGGAAAAAAAGGATGAGGTCCTCGTGATCTCCCACTTTTATATGAAGTATTCCCATGAATGGAATGTTATACACCGTTGGTCAGTTTCTTGGTCACCGGTTTCTCATTGCCCCTCTCGTGAGATGTCCATCCGTGCTTATCAATAAGTTTGCATTCCATTGCTAGGTTTACCAAAACATATGTCTGGTTCTCCAGGAAAATGCAGCTAACATGAAGGCTTTAGCTGACAGGCAAATTCACTAAAAGAGAAACTTGTTTTTAACGAAACCAGGACATCTCCTTTGTACAACTTTAAAAGCTGTTTGACCTCAAAGCTAACACCCATCTAATAAAGGTTGGAGTGATCTCAAGAAATGAGTGGTGCTTACATGCTGAGTACTATTTAGTCATTTTAGCTGTTCAGTCAAGTTAAGCATTTTTGCTAGTGTTTCTTTTATAAATAGTAGACTTTCCCCTTGATTATTCTGCTAATACTTACTTACTTAATTACTTACTTACTTAACTTACTTATTTATTTATTTATTTATTTAAAAACTCTAAACTATGTGGAAAAGCAGAATGTCAGTTCTTGTTCTATTTCTGGCTTTCAATGCTGTTTCTGGCACAGTACCTAGTAGGCACAAAGGTACCACTCAGTACCTGACTGGAGGCTGGAAACACAAGCAAAGGCTATGGCAGCTATATAGACCTCTAACCAAGTCACAGTTCTACTGAATATTGTCATTGCAGAAGAAAGGAGGGAACAACTGAAGTTTAACTTTATAGGCTTCTTACAGGTCTTCACACTCAAATATTTAATTAGGTAGGTATGCAACTCTCTGATCCATGCAGAAAAAATCAGAAATTAGCATAAAAGTTCATATTCAACCAAACAGAAGTACCAATATTAGAACTAAAAGCACTGAATGCCATCAGTCCAGCTGTGTTACTTCCAAGAAATCTTTCCTGGTTATGAAATGTTTAGTGCCAAACTAGAGATTTCTTCTCTGTTTCAAGCAAGCAATAACTGTGGAGACATTTTGCAGATTATCCGACAAGTGCCTAGCTGCTTCTAGCAATGTTTTGTTTGTTGCTGTTGTTGTTTTTTTTTTGTTTCTTTGTTTTTTGGGTTTTTTTCCACATATAAGAAACAAGCTAGATTTTCTTACCTCTAACGTTCTAATTCAGTCTTCTACAATATGTTGCAGAAACAGGAAATTTGAGATTTCCAGAAAACTACTAGATGCATTTTGTAATATGTTGCAGAACAGTGAAGTCACAGAAATGGCATTTCTATGAATGTCACAGTCTTGTAGGTGGAACTAATGATGCAATAATCAATAAATTAATTAATGGTATGAGTATTGATTACTACCCAGACTCGGTATTATAGGTACTGCAGAGAATTAAGTGGTATTGTGTAATTCCATAATTTAGTAAATCATCTGAGGCTGATGCACAGAATTTGTCTTCTGCTGGTAACCACGTAGTGTTGTAGAGCTGGACACCTCCTAAGCAGAAACTTGAAAAGTATCAAAACATCTGAATGATTTTTCATATGTAAATTTTACTACCTACATCAGCACCACCTACACATAAAAACATTAACAACTTTCAGAATGTTTACAGCTGTGATAATACGCTTCTTTAATTTCCAACTACAAAAAAAAAGCTTCTACTGCTAGTGCTTAATTAGGAAGTTCTCTGAAAGTCAGATTTTTCTATCACTGTCTATACAAGTTAACGCACTGGCTTTTATGATAAATAACTAGTATACTCCTCAGGTAAGCCCAGATTTTCTCATGCTGTCAACTGACATCTGAATGATTAACCATGAAGAAGGAGATTCTAACAAACCAAATAAATGTCACAGTCAGTGCCATCCTCTCTGTATTAATCAATATGGTATTTAGTTCCATTTGCTGAGTTTTTTTTTCCTCTGAATGCAAAACTGAAATAAAGAAGAGATCAAAGGAATGTTAGACATTTTGTTCTTCACAGTAAGGTCAACTGAAAAGGAAAGAAGAGGCTGTTTGAAATCTGTAAGGAAAGCACTTTTTTTTTCCCCCCTGCTAACACAACCTGCATGGAAACAAAGTTCCTAATTTCTGATTTTTCTGATGACTCACGGAAACATTTTAATTGGTTGATAGTATTCATATTAACAAAGCTTTTCTGTGCAGCTTTATATAATACTAACATTCTTAGCTTGATTCCTAAAGATTCAGGCTTACATGGTCACTGTCTTGTCATCCTTGACCTCTGAACAGTGACCTCACTGGTTTTGAGTCGAAAGCAGGGGAACCTGTCTGTCTCTAAGACCTACTGCTGTCTTCTGGGTAAAGAAAGGAGACCCTGTACCAGCTGTCACTAAAAGAAAGGCGGTTGAATGAATATTATGTGTTGCCAGACAGGTGTGAAACCATACGGGAAAACAACACGGATGTTTTAAACAGGAATAAAAATATTTTGTCAGAACTTCTGATCAACCCCAGGATTGAAATGCACAGGAAAAAACGTGTGGTAAATTTTAGTGCTCTCATTACTGCATTTTGAGGATTTTCCTCTTGATTCTGCCTGAATAAAAGCTGAGAATTAATGCTATAGCAGATGGTGGGCTTCATAAAAAAATATATAGACGTGGAATCCCAGGTCCCTTAGGACACTGGTAATGATCTCATATGATTTCTCCCAAAGTACTAAATCTATTTAATCCCTTAATGGATCTCCATGCTGCACCTTCCATGGGTTACGAAAGGGGGAGGATAAGACTCTGAGGTGGTGCCAAGCTTCAGTGTCCAAGAACTTGGGTGATCATGCAGTGATAAATAAGTGCTAGGACAGAGAAGGCTCTTTCCAGAATTTTTTCCTTCTCCTGCTGCGTGTGGAAAGGGTTATGTGAGGGCCCGTGAAACATATTTCAAGTGCCAGATAGCTCTGCAGATCCCCTGTGGGTCAGGACATGGATTTTTTTTGCCTTTCATCTGTGAACATACAAAAGCATTGCATAGATAATTTAGACATACATTATTCTTCAAGGAGAGATATTTTTATCATATATTATCTCAGTTTGATTTCTAATGGCTAGCCAAAATAATGAAAATTCCATTGCAATCACAACTTTTCCTGGAAAAGAACTAATACTGGAGTCAATGTAAGTTGTTTTGTGGTCTAATGGTCATTGAAAAAATCTGAAAAAATAATACATGTAATTACTTATCCATACCTTGTAAACACCACTTAGAAACTTCAAAATGTTACTGTGAATGTAAATCACAATTTTTTCTTAATAATTGAAAATGTTTCTGAAGTTCATGCCAGAAATCTGATTTTGTTAAAGGTTTATTACCTGAAATGCAGAACATAAGGCTATTCATTTCTTTAACGATATTGCAGTAAATGTCATTGTCAGTTGGAACTTTAAGTGTTAGGGATTAACACCATAGTCGTTATTCCATTAAATAAGAACAGCAGCAGTGCAAGGGATTAAGAAGTGACTGGAAATAAAAACAATGAGAACTGTGCAGCTGTAATAATTCATAGTTATCAAGAAATAACAGCGTGCTAGTTATTTAGAAGCAAAAAAGCAGCACAGTTCTGGATTCAAGCTGGTTATTATATTCATGTGATGTAGTAACCTTTCCAAATTCTCTGTGCTGGCCCAATACAAGCCGAAGATAGTAATACAATTTAGCTGAAATTGTATGAAAAGGCCTCATAGAAACACTACAGTGTCACAGTAATTTAGCACTACAGAGCATCAAAGCACTGTGTAAACATTAACTAAATGTTAGTCATAGTTCCTTGAACCTGTAAGACAAAAAATAAAATCTCCTTCCCTTGTAGTTGCATTAGAGTTACAGTTTTACTTGTCACATACAAGGTACTGAAGAGACCAAGTCCTGTTGTCATTCAGATTACATGAGGAAACTGCATCCATCTTACCATGCTGTGTGAAGTATCATTTAGGTAGGACAGAACATGTGATATGTGAAAGCAGGTTTAAAATAAATGAAGCAAAAAAGTTAAACAACCTAATTTGCACAAGCAGACTTTTTTTTTCAATATTTAATATTTCATTATTTATTATTTACATACATTGATTCTTTTTACTTCTGTCACCTGCCTCAGTTATGCTGGTTTAAGATCTTTGGTGATATGAGAAGAGCCTGTACAAAGACAGAGATTTTGGGGTTTAGCACTACTGAAAAAGGTCTGAAAGTACATCTGCAACCCAGTCTACCTACCTGGGTACTTGATGTGAAGTGAAGTGAAGCATCATTTCACCTAAAAGTCTCCTAAAGCAATCACCCTACCTAGTCAAGAGAATGAGAAGGATTTCTCTGATATGTGCAAAGGAGAAATACTGCTCACCTATTTTAGGTATCTGTTTTTCTCATGCAGTCTATAGGGAACAGTATTTGAGCAGTGATCATGAGTGTCTTTGGCACAATA